>NC_092510.1:38157215-38467541 GCF_047511675.1 Marmota flaviventris | reverse complement strand
AGTAACTCAGGTCTTGGGAAAACTTTCTTAAGAATACTAAAGATTAGAGGCAGTCTATAAAATAGGAATCCTATTCACTCACCATATTGGGAACTATATTAAGTTGTAACACATGAAGTAACATGCAAACATCGTTGATCACCAAGGCTTTACGATTTCCCTTGCTTGGCAAGTTTCACTTCCCCTCACATACTCACACCCAATTCCCAACATTATGTCTAGACCTATTAAGACTCCTGGACTTCAGGGCTAACCCATATACCCCCAGAGGGTGGCAGATCAGCCATTCCTAGCCGATGGCCCCATTCTGTAGTTTCTTTCCCTAAAGTTCTCTCTTCAATACAGGGCTAGGCATACTCATTTCCATAGCCATACAGCTTTAGAGGTTAACGTTCAAAGCAGGCAAAGGATGTCTGAACAAACATGAAGAAATTTCTAGCAGAATCTCTGTACCTACTCTGACAGCACCTAACAGGCACTCTCTTGCTTAATTGTTAATTGAAAACCTCAAAATAACTAGCAGGCCCAAGTTTTCCTAGGAGACATCATATGAAAGGGAAACTGGGCTAAGTTTAACGTATCACCTGCCATCTTATTTAGCATCCACAGAGCTGTTAGTGTGTCTAACGCATTGGTAGAAACAGTGTTCAATGTTTTTATTTTGAGCCAACAGCAGAGGATAGCAAAGAGATGCTAATTTAGATTGATAAATGCATAGAGTGAAATTGAGATAGTTTTCACTTACAAAGCCAAATTCTCTTAGACTTGACACTAAGTCCTCAGAAATATTGCCATTCCTTAGATTTGCCCATCTTTAGCTTGGGACAGGGGTTTGTCCCTGACCACTTATTTCTGTTCAACAAGTACATCTCACCCATAATCTCAAAGAAAGCATTTTTTGGAGTGTATATGTAGAAAGTAGTTTGTGGCCTGGGTATTCTCTTGAGATCAAATTAGAAGGGAATAAACCAAGCAATTTTGAATCTATCAACTAACCACACGAGGGGCAGTTGATTTGGTCTAACCATGAGATGCTCTCATGAGGCAAGTATGCATATTCTGAGGATCATTATAGACCTCATGGCCCTGTAATGCATTTAATATCTAATAGGCTAGCATGCAAATGTGGCTTTCCAAAGGAAGGTCCCAATGCAAATTGAAGCTAATTGTAACCTGATATAGGTAACAGCCTCCTCTAGATCACTAGTCCCTGTATTGAGAAGAACATGATACACAGTCTGTGAGAAATAGAAAATGGCCCAGCTATTTACTATGAATTATCTATATTTCTATGTTGTGTGCCAAGTTTAAGGGTTTTTGGATCAAAACCTGAAGCCATATGGCCGGTTCCTGCTCTACTCTAGTTTTGTCATATCAGTTTGATACTCCTCCTGGAAAAGAAGGGGCTCACAAGGACTTTTCACCTCTTTCAGGACTATAACAAAAATTCAAGTCAAGCACATGGTTATTCAATTTTTATAAAAAGAACAAACACTTCAATCAGGGCTGTATTTCTTTTGATGATGGAGGCTGCCACCTTTGCTAGCTATGCTGAGTGTTTAAATATGCACTTTGTTGTACTGAAGTCTTAACATTTGACAGCTGTACTGAACTTGGCCTTGATATGCATGCTTTAGGTATCTGAAGACGTGAACACTAAAAGCAAAAGTCAAATAACATAGGACAAGCACTACAGGTAAGTGCCAAGTGAAGGGAGCAACAGGATAATTGAGGGGACAAAACTGTTTCAAGAAATTCTCATTGCCTACAAGGGCTTAGCTGGTTACCTGGTTTTTCTTCCTTTTTTAAAAAAATGGTGCATAATTACACATAATGGTGAGATTTATTGTTTTATATTTTTAACAATATAATTTCTAGTGACTTGTTTTTAAAGTCCCTGTTAACATGCCCCATTCTTGGACTTAGGCAAAGATTACCATCATTATTGTACCTTCTCTTAGTTCTATCTAGACAGGTCAGGTTTCTTTTCTCAGTGTCTGTTTTTTTTTTTTTTTTTAACCTTTAGGTCTATTAATACTGCCAATTTTATATCAACCCACTCCCCACAATAAAAGAAGTTTCTTCCTATTCTTCTGCTTGTTGCTAACCGTATCTGAATAGCTCTCACAAATCTTAATTCTTCTAGACTCTAGCCTTGAAGAATGTATGGTACCCCAGATCTTAATCCATATCTAGGTGGGAGGAAAATGTCCTAGAACCCCCAGGTAATTTGTAACCAAGTATACTAACTTCTCTTGCTGTCTTCACTTAAGCTCTTTGCCCTGAGTCTTGTGCATACCTGCTTTGTCCTACAGTATTCTGGACCAGCAAAGTAAGTGTGTGCTGGGGGGCAGGAGAGTTGGAGAGAAATGGTAAGAATAGAATACCAAGGGCAGAAAGTCAGTTCACATGTCCTGGGACTTTGAACTTAAGACAGGAGCCAGTCTGGGTTGGCTTGGGATCAATATCTGCCTCAGCCAAATTTGCTCCAGTTCAGAAAGGAACTACTTCTTTCCTTTTGACAAATTTAGGTTTGCATGGGTATCTTTTCCACTGTACACGGCATGTCCCTTATTTCACATGTAATAAAGGGATCCTCACCTATCTAATTCAAGACCAACATATGGCTTTGACGAATTCATTTCCACCGTTTAGGTGTATTCCTCGCATTCTACAGGGGAACATTAACCTCTAAAGCAAAGTTAGTATTTCTTAAAATCCCAGAATATAAAGGGATGCGCAGCAAAAAAAAAAAAAAAAAAAAATCAATATTTTCCCTCACTTGCTTGGATAATTGTAGGCAGTTTCTGGTGTAATTTAGTGTTTTGAAATGTTTGCAAAAAATATAATGCAAGTCCTGGCATTATTCTGAGAGATCATTTAATAAGTTAGTATTACTCATCCATCAATGATTGTTAATGTCTGAAAGGGCTTTTCTGGGCTCTTAGGTTCCTTCCTTACAGGTCACATTCCACCTTCAGGACACTCTCGCCTTTTTCAGAGTTCAGACAGAGGAAAGCCTTTGAGGTTACAGCCCGCTAGTAACCTGTGCTTTCTTACTTTCTCTTAAAGATAACATTTCTCAGGCAGCTAAATTAAGAGTCCATGGAGCCACGTGACCCACCTAAACGCGATCGGGCAGCCAACCAATCGCAAAGAACTGAAAAGCCCGCCCCAGTTTCACACGCTCCGGACAGTCGAACCAAAGGGCAGGGGGCATTCGGAATTTTTACAAACCACAAGTATTACCGGAGAGGCTGCTTGACCACACATTTGAAAGTTCACTCTCACTTCAAGAGACACGTGACTGCAGGCAGGCGGGCGGGCCTCCTAAGCCACCAGGCGATAGGAGGTAAGGACTCTGGAATGGGTATTAAGGGCTGAGACAGCTTTCTGTCCCCTTTCCCTAGAACTGGCTGGCAAGCAAGCCCCTTTGTGTCACGTCTTAAGATCACTTCAGGGACCCGCCAAGACACTGACCAAACCTTCTTAAGATAGGCTTGCTGTCGCCTGCTCTGGGAAGTTGTATGGCCCAAGTGGGAGAGTGGCTGGACACTGGACAGGGCTTCCAGGCCCAATGCAGCTGACCCCCGGGACTCAAGGGTAGTCACCCCCGCCTTTCACAACAAGCCACAACCATACACCAGCTCTCACGCTACTCTTTTGATCTATTGTTTAGAATGAAGGCTAATTACAGTCATTAGATTAGGACTCGGTTCCTCTGGAGGAAGCCCAGTGAGAAACAGGATCGGCAAACTAACCTGATTAAGTCTGTGTCCAACCCCTCTCCCCTGTTCAGCTGCATCAGGAGCATGTACATATACCAAGAGGTTTCCACACGCCGCCCCGGAGTGGAAAGAGGTGTGGAGAAGCACCTCAAGGAGAGCCCTTTTGAAAGCCACACTCTAACCCGCACGCCACAGAGATGGCTTGGGGCCTGGGGAGTCGCAGTTGGGGTGCGCAGGCTGCGCACTTCTGGCGGCTCCGCGGAGCCTCCCGGGCTGCCGCCCACCGAACGTGCGTCAGCTCACGGCTGCTGGGGGACTCCCTGCCCCGGCCAGCACCTGGCGCCCCGCATCCTTGGAGATGCCCACCTCCATCCGTTGTAGGCTCTCACCCTACTTAAGTCCGAGGGGCGCGCCCTGGGCTGTCGCGCACCTCTCGGCCAGGCCCGGCTCTCTGCCTTCTTCCTAACACTCCGCCTGGCAGAGGAGGCAGAACCATTGTTCAGTGGCTCAGAAGCTCATAGTCCCCAGCCCCTGTCAAGGGTGTGAAAAACGAGGCAAAGCAGTAGCTCTGGGGGAGGGGGCATAAGGGAATGAAGACTAGTTCAAGCGAGGGTTTAGGACACCCAAAACCCCACTGTCCCCCAAGCTCGGTTCCCTGTAGCCGAGGCGCTGACAGCTCAGAAGCGCCACCAGGGTGGGGAGGGAAAAGAGGAGAGCGGAGCGGCGCCTCCTAGGAGGGGGGTGGGCTAGAGAAGACCGACGCCTAGGGCCCCCACACATATTCCCGGCACCCTGGTTTGCTCCAGGCCGTCTGCGGAGGGGTGCGTCCCCACTCACCGGCTCCAGTGGCGCCGCTGTCCGCGGGCGCCCAGCACAGCGCGAGCAACAGCCAGAGCGCCCAGCGCGCGGACGTGCCCATGGTGCCCGCCTGGATGGTGCCGCCGCCGCCGCCGTTCGCTCCGCACAACAAGTTACCAGCCCTTCGGAAAGGAGGAAGGAGGTGGGGGCGGGGAGGGGGAAAGGGAAGAGGAGGGGGAAGGAGTTAGAGGGGGGGAAAGGGAGTGGGGGAGAAGAGGGCACCCCCTCCCCTACAACTTGCACAATCTCCTCCCCACCAGCCCGCCCGCCCACCCACCCACCTCCCCGGGCTGCAGCAGCGGTGCAAGCCGAGGCTGCGGGCGGAAAATAATGCAGGCGCTGCAGAAGAGGGGAGGAAAGGGGAGGGGAGGGGAGGGTACAGGAGAAGGGGGGAGGGAGAGGGGGTGGGGAGCCGAGAGCAAAGGAGAAGACACCAGAGAGGAGCCAGCCGCGGAGCACCCACACTGGCAGCGGCTGGAGCGCGGGGTGAGGAGCCGGGAGGGGGCAGGAGGGGGAGTGGTCAGCGGGGGGGCGGTGGCTGGAGCCCTCCTCCTCGCGCTGGTCTCACACGCGCCAAGCAGCCGGGTGCCTGCGCCGGGGGTGTGCGAGTGTGTGTGCAAGTGTGAGCGTGCTTGCGTGAGTGGCAGTGGCCGCGGCTGCCGCCGCCATCCGGACTGCTCCAGGGGCCAGGCGCGTCCGCCCGGGGCTCACGGGGGGCCGGGGCGGCAGCTGGTTGGCTCGCGCACCGCCCTCGCCTCCAATCCCGGGTGCCTGTCCTAATTTCCTGATCCAGGGAACCTGCCGCCGCAGCAGCTGTGCGCTCCCTACAGTCATTACTGTACCCTCCGGCAGCCGCCAACAGTAAATGCAGCAGCGGCAGCAGTTAGCGCTGATGCAACTATTGCTGCTATTGCCACCGCCTCCCCAATAACGGGGCTTGCAGCGAGGGGGGTGGGGGTGGGGGGGACGAGTTGCACCTTCTAGAGGCACCAAGCATCTCTCTACCACCCTCTCTACCAGAGGCTGGTTTGGGGCCGGTAGGTAGCGTCTTCTCGGGCCTCCTTTCTCCAACTAGAAAGTGACAAAGAGAGGGGGTTCCAAACGTTTGTGCTGCTCTGATGTGGGGTTCGGGATGCCTATCAATCGCACGCTGAGATGTCATTTTGCTAAAAATTAAATGTGTCTTTAAGTGAGAGAAAGAGAGAGCGAGAGAGCGCGCGGTTGTGGCTTGTTCTCTGTAATAGAACAAGACTAAAATAACCCAGTCTGGGATGGGGAGGAGGGAAATTGCTAGCGCAGCTCTGCATTCTCTCATCAACCATTATAGTTAATTGCTAATTGCACAAAATGATAGTTTGAGGGCCTGTAATTAAAAGCTTAACCTTTCTGGTTTGGGGGAAGGGGACCCCAGTAGATTTTTTTTTTCTTGATACACTTTGTAACATTCAATTACAAGGCTTAAGGAAAGAAAAACGGAAGCAAAAGCAACACTCCTAGAAGGACTGATCTTTGTTTTGTGCCAAACAGTTCCTGAGCCTATAATTTGCTTTTTGTGCACTTCAGTTTATTTCCCCTGATTGAGGTGCTCGTTGTCTGTTGTGGCCCATTGAGCAGTTAACAAGAGTGGGAGTTATTGCACCTTCATTGAAGAGTTTTTATACTTTTTTAAAAGTTGTTTTTACCTTGAATGACTCAAACTTGGCAGATTTCAATAATATCATGTCCTGGCTCTATTCTGTTGCTGATCCGAGGAGTAGAGGACACTACCTAGCTGTATTCTCCTTGCCCTGGTTCTCCTGGGCATTTGTCAAAGCTAGTCAGCAGAAGGGATGTTTATTTGGGAATTTACCACCCCCAGGAGACAGAGAGATGAGGAAAATTCTGAGTCAGGATACATTTTGGTTTATCTGGGGTTTATCCAGATTGTGACTGAAAAACATGAAGTGGCTTTATTTGATGTATAGATGAAGACTTGTACTCCAGCTCATTGTGAATGCTACTTTGCTCATTCTGTAGTTACATGATCAATACAAACTGCAGGAGCCACACACATGTTGCATGTGAAACAAATTTGTGCCATTTGGTAGTGCAAATGCATGCTTGTGCTGTCCACCTCACAGGCACTGAGGTGAATGGTCAAACCCTAGGTGCATGATGTGTTCAGTTTTCTTGAGGTTGGGAAAGGGCCATTTCCACTTTACTGAGGACAAAAGGGAGTAGAGGGCATGGATGGAATCAACATGAAAAGGCACAGCATTAATAAAGAATGATGTAGTTTGTTTTTAACATTTTATTCAGTGAGAAATGTACACTACAAGCTAAACATTGATATAGGACAATAAGACTTATCTTTGACAAACATGTATTATGCTTTCTAGCATAAATAAACTGTTGGCAAACTTAGCTACAGCTCTGTGTTCAATCCTTTACCTTTTTGTTGAATCAAAGGGAAGTATAAACTCTCTGATTGGATGTGTATCTTGGAAAAAATCACTGGGTTTCTCTGTGCCTGCCTCTGACCTATAAACTGGAAAAAAAAAATCAACCCACATAATATCAGAGTGTTCTGTGGTTTCAAAAACCAGCTCTTTGCAAAGAGTAGATGAGACAAGAGAAAGAATGTATTTAATTGGTATAGAAAGTAACCAGTAGTAAAATAATAAGTCAATCATGAGTGGAGATTGATGTGGATGAACTAACTAAGCTTAAAGAAGTTGATACTGCTGGCTTCTAGAAGTGTTCCGGTAAATGCATAGGTAATCCCATTCTCTCCCACAATTCACCACATTCATTGGTTTGTTTAAGTAACACACACTGAACATCCCAGGAAGGTAGGTTATTTGCAAGGTCTTGGGCATATGGAGGCGGTTATCTGAGCGGCCTGAGAATCTGGTGGGAGAGACAAACAAGTAGGCAACTGCAGTGCTCCATTACTGAACGATAAGGCAGAGATGCTCAAGGGGCTATAAAATTGATTACAAAGAAAGAGCAGCTAATCTGGCTTCAGTATGAGGGTACCAGAAAAGGCTTTACAGAGATCTGTTGCAGAGCTGAGCATACTCATGATTTTTACCAAGTAATTTAAATTCTCCTCCTTCTGGACACATGATTGGATTGCAATACCTAGCCCCCTGATGGTTGGGTTGTTTTAAAGACTAACTTCGGCTAATTTGTGAGCAAAAGTTATAGATGCCTCTTCCAGACAGGCATTTATTCCTTGTGTGAGACTCTTTTTGTCTGTACGGTGACAAAAAAACATTCCAAAGGTGCTGTTTCATTAGCCCAGGTCTCTGAGTGACTCAGAACTACTCATCTAAGTAGCTCCCGGCTGCCTATATGTCTCTGGAAATGGCTACATACATTAGGGGTCAGCAAACTAGAACTCATGGACTAAGTCTAGCAAGTGATTGATTTTTATATGATCTATGAATAAGAATGATTTTTAAAAATATTTTTAAAGGTTTACAAAAAATATGGAAGAAATAAAAGAAAAAGCAGCAGCAACAGAAACTATATATTGCTTATCAAGCCTAAACTATTTATCACTTGTCTTTATAGAAAAAAAACTTGTCAACCTTCACATAGAGTGAATAAGAGATAAATTCTGGCTTCTTCATCTCCTGATATTTTGTTACATCAGCATAACCTAGCATTTACCTCACTGAACACTTGGAAAGAAGGAAGGAGAGACCTGATGAGCAGAGGGAATTAAAGCACAAGAGCAGCATGTATTCTAGGCAGTGTAAGAGACTCAGGATGGGTAGACTCAATTGGACTAATGATGGGAAGTAAGGCAGAAGAAAAGGAAGGACAGGATTTGGTTGAGCCTAGTATGATACACAGAGACTTTAGATTTTATCTTATGAAGCATGGCAAGGCCTTGTTACAGATTTTGATCATAGGTCTCACATCCAGTTTTGTTAGTTTTTTAAGAAAGATTACTTTGTCAGTGATATGAGGGGTGGCTTCTTTGTGGGGTAGAGTAGACTAAGACTAGAGGAAGAGAAATTAGTTAGAGGCATCAGTAGTGAGAGAGTAGGTTAAAGAAAGGAGAAAAAGAAATTACTGTTCTTGGTACAGATTCCCAGGCCCTTCCTTGACCCTGAATCAGTAGGTCCAAGGTGGGGCCACGGGATCTGTATATGTAACTTTATTATAGTTGATTCTTAGGATTAGTCATGATTAAGAAACTATTTTAGAGAATAATTTCTTCAGTTTTAAATCCTATATAGCTTTACTTCTTTCAAATACTTGAAACATTATTTCTCCAAATTCTCTGAAAGGAGTAGGTTAGGGCCCACAGAAAAATGCTAAGATTGATGCTTGTCATTTCCTTTTCTTCAAAGCCCTTAGCCTCATAAATACAGGTCTCAGAAGTCATCTTCAAGCCAATTTGCTAATTTATAGCACTGATTTCTGCAACCCCAGCATTGGAAGTCAGAAGTGAAAAAGAGCTATCCCCTTGGGAAGTTTTGTGTTGTTGTTGTTGGTTTTTTTTTTTTTTCAAAATAAACCTCTTTTTTATTAGTCCATTGTAGAATATTGGGGTTCATTTTGATATAATTATATGAATGTGGAATATAATTTGCTCCAATTCAGTCTCTAATATTTCTTGGGAAGTATTTTGATAGTGACTTCCCAAGTCTCCATTTCAGCATTTTCTAATTGTGTGACAGCCCAGTGAAATGCATACAATTCATTCTTCTCTCTGGGCTCCGCAGGTGGATGATCTGATGGCCAAGGTTTATTTAAACATGGATTGCTGAATTCCACTCCCAGAGTTTAGGATTGAATAGGTCTGGAGAGGGGGCCAAGAATAGATTTTTTTCTAACAAATTCCCATGGAATGCTGGTGCCAGGGAAGACCCTTTGAGAACCACTATTCTAAATCTGTATGTATAACTTCCTTCCTCACCACTGTGATTGGTCAGGGCCTCAACCAGTCAACCTGTGGCTTTCTCTGTCCACAATGATTGGATACTTAAGCTCTAAATACATCACCCAATTTGCTTCATTTGTGGTGAAGCTTAGGACTTTTTCTAGGGACTTTTAATTGGTTAGAAAGGTATTTACTAAGTAATGTGATTATGTGGGCATAAGGCCAGATCTGCTGGCCATTTTACCATTGTACCCCCAGGAAGGAAGTCAATTTGAAGATGAAACTGACTTTTGGAGAAGAGGAATATGAGAGAATCAGAAACAGCATCCAAACTGTAATCCTGGGCCCAGGTCAGCTTGTTTTGAAAGCTGATGTTCTATGGACTTCTCACCTGAGCCAATAGATTACCTTTGTTGTTTAGTCAATTTAGATTAAGCTCTTACTTGCACTAAACTGATGAAGATGCCCTCTCAAGGGTGACTTGTGGTGCTACCATAAAGCAATGGGCAAAACTCCACATGTGGCCACCCAATGGTATTGATGTGCAACGTACTTTATATACAAACAGAGATATGAAAAATTGTGGTATTATGTGTATTAAGAATTGTAATGCAAAAAAACAAAATACATGTATAAAAGAATAAATTGGCGTGAATGTACTTTATATAAGAGATGAAAAATTGTGCTCTATATGTATAATAAGAATTATAATGCATTCCACTGCTGTTGTGTATTTAAAAAAATAAAATCAATAAAAGATTAAAAAAAAAAGAAAAAAAAAAAAAGAATTGATGTGCCCAATGCCCTCTGGAGGGCATTCAGAAGAGGAATTTAGGATTTGTAAGGATGTCTTGAACAACTTGTTTCTTTTATATTCTGGCCAAATCAAGTTCCTATCCCTGCCTCAACCCCAAATAAAATGCTTAATGTAGACTTATTATAAAAATTAAACCTGAGTCAAATTTATAATCTATTAAGAATGATTTTTTTAAAGTCTCAAAGCCAAAGGCAATTTGCATACTGTTTTTTAATAATTTCGGATAAGATCAGGTGCATTCAGGGTGGTATGGCTGTAGACTGCTTTTGAGTAATTTCAGAAAGTAGAATGTGGCCAGATGTGGCACAAATTATTTGTAGGTGAAGAGAAACTCCAGAATGTATTGAGTGTGAGGTTAAAGCAGTGGTTCTCAATTGGAAGCTATTATACCATCGCCGCTTGCCCCCGCAAAAAAAATTTGTCATTTTCATTTGACATTGTTCAAGGTCTTCAGATGTTTATCATTCCTGGGCAAGAAGTACAACTGGCATTTTAGTGACTAGAAGTCACAGATACTGCTGCGTGTCCTACAATACACAAGACGGCTCTTTACAACAAAGAGTTAGCCAATTCAATGTCAACAGAGCCACAGTCGAGACATCATGGGTTAGATTTATGACAAATCAGATGACTCTGTAATGTGTGAACTTTTTATTTGGGGCAGAATAGGGGGACATTATTTAAGAGTTGGGTGACCTAATAGAATGATGTCCCAACTGGTCAAAGAAAGGATGAACTGTCATTGTCTAGTCAATGACAGATGAGAATGGGATGTCAGATGAGGCAAGGGACAGATTTACAGGCCTGGGAGATATAAAGCAAATCACAAGTAGTTTACCTTTTAAATTGAAGTAGATCAATATTGGACAGATTCTGGGCTGCATTGAGAACTCAGCAGTGTCCTTTATTTTGCAAATGTTGGTGTTTTTTTTTTTTTTTCAATGCAGGAATGAGGTGCTGTACCACTCTCATAATTAATTCCTATAATTCTGACCCTAAATATGATTGCTCTCATTTGTCATAATGCAATTTGCAGGAGATTTTGAAATGTAGTACCAGAGCATTGAAAGAAAGCATTCTTAAAACAGGTTCCTACTCAAATGGCAAATTTCTGGCCCCTCATAAGCTAGTTAAGCATAAATTGCTTGTTAGGACATAAGAATTTTAATCTGCAAGTTATAATAACGTAGAAAGTTCTTTAAATATGTACAATTTTACCATGTAATTCCTTTCTTTAATTTTTTTTTAGGTTTTGAAGATTGAACCCAGGATTAGGCAAACAGTCTAACTTTGAGCTACATCATCAGCCCTTTAAAAATGTTTTTGTTTTTTTTTTAAATTTTGATACAAGTTCTTACTGTGTTGCCCAGGATGACCTTACACTTGAAATCCTCCTGTCATAGCCTCCCAAGTAACTGGAATGACGGGCACACACCCCCACACCAGGCATAATTCTATTTTAAAACTTTTAGGAGTTTTGTAGAAGTGCATAATTAAAGTATCTACTGTTTTTATTTAATTATATGTGTGATTTAAATTCATAGTGTACTGCTTCTTAAAGTACTATTCAAGGCTCCAAATGGGAGCCAAAGGAAGGTTCCCAAAGGAAGGTTCTTATCCTAGCATCCCTAAATTGCTTTAGAAATATATTTATGATGAGTTCTAATGATGATAATGAGCATATCTGGAGAGTGAAGGGGAGTCCCAGTTTTTGAGCCTGCTTTTAGTGTTATATGGTGGCTCTAGGAACAACCGGTAATTCAGAATTGTTGGAGGGTAGCATGACTTAAGGTGGAGGAAGTATCAGAGAGGTAGGTGAGTACAGTTGAAGAATGTAATGGTATATTGTTTGGATTTTTATCCCAAAGCAGTTACTAAACATTTGAAGGTTTTTGATTAAGAAATTGGTCATGCATATTTAGAAATATGACTGAGAAAATTATTTTCTCTGAATAAGATCCAGGGGACACCCAGTAGTTTGCTGAAAACTTTTGCTAATTAAATGAATGCAGAGGGGCAGTGTGGGTAAGTAGGTGATGAAACTAGGTTTTCTACGCTCAAAGGCTGGCTCTGGAACTTCCTAGCTATAAGATTTAGTCTAATTATTTAACCTACCCGTATGTATCAGTTTTTTCATCTGAAAAATGGGGTTAGCAAGTACACTCACTTCTTCTAAGGATTAAATGCATTCATACAATTAAAACACTTAGAATAGTGCCTGCCATATAATAAACGCTCAATAATTGTAGCTACTATTGTTAATAACAACATTTGTTGCTGTGAAGAAGATGATGATGATAAAGAAGAATAGTTGCAATGTGAAAGAGAGGCAAAGGGATTAGAGGTATGGACTTTGGACTTGAACAATGTAAGGCAGTGGTTTTCTATCTTGACTGCACATTAAAATCCCCTGGGGAGCTTATATAAATAGGAGCACTGGAGCTCTAATCTAGTAAGGATATTTGGATGTTTGGAAGTAGGGCCTGGGCACAAATAGCTTGAGGTTTCCCAGGTGAGTCTAATGTACATTCTAATTATGAATCACTTGGTGTGGGGCCCAAAGCTCTGGCCTGCAGGGTGGGGGTAATATAGAAGGAAACCAGTACAGGAAAATTTGAACAAGACTTCACCTGCATGGAGAAGAGGGATCTTGTGGCAATTGCTGCAGGCCCTTGCTAGTGTTCCAGAATAGCCTCCCAGGCCTTGCTCTGTGAATCCTGCTCTTGGCCTAGCATCTTACAGCCTACTAGATTTGTCAGCTGTACAAGAGCCAAGGACCATGGGAGGTCAGAAGTTGGGCACAGCCAGACTGTGAGGAACCCAGCTGGCATCTACCTGTCAGGTCATGGGTTACATATCACAAGTCTCATGCCTTTATGAATCAATCTTCCAACAAGGACTTGTTGTGTGCCTTCCGTGGGACCAGCAGCATGCCAGGTGACTGGAGGGCAGCAGCTAGATAGTGATGTGACTGCTGTTGGAGAGGAAGTTGTTATTGTTTTGTTTGCTTTTTCTACGGGAGCCAGCTCAGGCTTGTTAAGTGGTAATTGACAGTCCTCTCTTCTAAGGAAGTTTCTCTTGGATTTGCTGCCAATAGGAAGTGTATTATTTCTCAGAGTACTATAGCATTCATTTATCGAGTGCCCACTCAATTATGAGGCATGACAGAGTTTGCCATCTAAGAAAGGAAAGACCACTTAATGATTCCTAGAGTCAGAAGTCTGGAATAAATAGATAGACAGATCAAAGAGTTAAGGGGATTTCATTGTAATTGGAGAAGCCTTTTAGCAGAAGCTGGGTCTTCCACTGAACTCTTAAAGGAGTTCTTGAATGAGTTGTGTGGGAAAGCAAGTATATTTTTTAACATAAAGGAATAGTGATTTTAGCTGATAGGATAACAAGGTTGTTATTTTGCTAAATCACGGTGAGAACAGAACTTGATAGAAATTGGATTTCTTTTTGAGGATCTTGAGAATTATTTCCCTTTACCCTAGGAGAAATTGAACATTCTTAGAACCTGGAAACAGAAGTTTTCCAAGTTTCATTGTTTTTCTCAATAGTTGATCCATGCAAATGAGGGAAATAAAGAAGCTTCAATCTTTGGGAGACTTCTCTGTACAGTCGAAGAGTTCATGGTTATTGACCCAAGTTGCAGGACAATTGATGCTTAATGTCCCAAATCAGACCTTGTTCCTAAATTGACTTGGATTTGCTTTGGGATGAAAATAACGAAAGGGTACTTGGAAGGACAGATCAGAGGTACATTGTGGAGAGAGAGGGGAACATTTGGATTGGGATGGGACAGCTTAGAAATAAGACATACCTGAGACTTCTGCTGCTTTTAATGGTAGTACCTTTCACTTTCTTAACCACAATATCATCAATATCTTTTTAATTAAAACATATTCCTGTCCTATAATAAGAAGTAAATACCTTGAAGGCAGAAATAATGGTTAAATACATGCAGAACCTGCCTATCATGTCAGTAAAATTGCTCGGAAATATAGGCCCAATCTAAGAAGGTCATGGAAGATCTCTTCCTCCTTGTACAATGGTTTCATAAAATTCTCCTGACTAGAGGAGTAGTTTTCTCCATGTGAAAAAAAAAAATGACAGCTATGTCTTACATAGTGTGAGAAGAATGTCTTGAATTTGCACATTGCCTTTATTCTGAGTAGGTTCAAAGTACTATGCAAACATTACATCATTACTCCCTGGGAAGAGACCCTGGGCTGATCTAAGAAGAATAATCTCTTTTCAGAAGTTTGGAAGAGCTCAAACACAAATAAGTATCCTCACTGAGTTCATGCAAAGTGTCCTTGAATCCTAACCCTCACAGGAGAATGAACATTAATACTTATCATGGCTAGAACATCTAAGTGATGAACTCCATTGTTTCTTCCAAATGGTCATTCTTAGAACTGATGTTTATCTGGCATCTTCCCTTGAAGCAAGGCAAAAATAAAATGAGCTCAACATGGTGGCCAATGCAGAGACTGAGGCAGGAGGGTGGTAAATTCTAAGCCAACATCAGCAACTTCCAAGACCCTGTCTCAAAATAAAAAGGGGTGGAGGATAGCTTAGTGGTAGAACACCTGCCTAGCATTCACAAAGCCCTGGATTCCATCCCCAGCACAGGAAAAAAAAAAAAAAAAAAAGCAAAACAAAACAAAAAAAAGAAAGAAAGAAAAACAGGAGTTACCAAGTAGTATTTGTGTTAACCTGATTTAGCACTTCAGGTCATACCTAGGGTCTTGCAGGACTCTTCAGAAGGGGACTAAAGACATCTTCCCTCTGCTCTTCTTATTTTAACCTTGTAGTAAAGTGCAGTAGTTCAAAATTCTGTTAGTAAATTGAAGGGAAAATAAAAGCAGTGGTTATAATTTGCAGTAGTTATAACTTCTTTTTCTGTCTTTGTAAGGAAATTTTAATCACATCTAATAAAGTTGCTTATGTTCTCCTTTTTTATTCCCCACCCCCATCAAACCCTGCTCTGCCTGCCATTTGGCTGTCTTGAGAAATCTCAGGAGGCTCTGCTCATGAAGAGAAGTGGAGCTGGGCCTTGTGGATCTAATATCATTTCCTCAAACCAAGTTCATTTCAGGAGACGATTCAATGAAGAAATTATTGGAAATATTGCCCCAAAGATTGTTTGGAAATCAAAGGTGAAACAGGAACTATTTATCAGGTCAAATTCTTTTTCAATTTCCTTTGCCTCTGATATAAGCTGCCTTTGGATTGTTTATTTCTGCAAGCCGGTCTGATATCTTGTCAGAAAGGGTAACTAATCTAGAATCTTTCTTTTCTCCTCCTCCTTCATTTTCATCTTCACATTTTTAAATTTTACTTTTAAATTTATTGTTAATATTATTTTCAATTGAAAAATCAGAATTGTATACATTTATGGAGTACATTGTGATATCTTAATAATGAGGCATGATTAAATCAAGCTAATTGACATATTCATTGCCTCACTTATCTATTGTTTTTTTTTTATGGTGAGACATTGGAAATTTACTCTGAGTTACAAAATATATTATTATTGGTTATAATTGCCTTCCTGTGTAATAGCTCTTAAAACCTATTCCTCCTGTCTATCTGAAACTTTGTACCCTTTGATCAACCACTGTCCATTTCCTCCTTCTCTAACTCCCCCAGTCTCCTGTTGACCCTCGGAGTGTTTTATTTTCTTAATCACCAAAGTATCTATGGTAGGAATGTTACTGGCCATGTAAATCTTGCTCAGCTATAAATACTTGTCCTGTATTTAGACTTGGCAGTGTACATGTTGAGTTTACAACCAAAGCAGAGAGTTGACAGTTCCTTTCAAGTAGCTAACTGAGTTTGGAAGGGCTCTTCCTATTTTCTCCCCAAATACTTCCTTGGTAATTTTGAAAAATCTTCTTGGGAGGGTGGTGGGAATCTCTGATTTATTAGGATTGGATACGAGACTGTGGTGTTTGGTGGTATGTATTTATAATTGCACTGCCAGATTCATCTTATCTCCTTTTCTTGTATTCTTGCTGAGAAAGTTTCAGTATTTCCCCTTCCTAAGCTCTTAGAACCTCCTGCCTTTATCTGTCTCTATGAGCTCCTTGTCTCCTATCTCCACACAGAACTCCCTAATACAGTCATTTTTTTTCCTCATTTACCTAAACTTTGACCTTGACCTCTAGTATCATGTGGGAGAGGAGCTGTGAAATTTGTTATAATATATGTGTCTTGTTCAGTAGGGTTGGAGATCACAAAAGCATTACTATTAATTTGCCATGTAACTTTGTCTTCCTTTGATTATTTTAAATATTTTTTCCTGGGCATTGACATTTCTATGATATTGGGGCCACATCCAGGGAGCCTACCCTGGAAGGCTCCCAGTGCTCACTTAAGAGTCCTTAAAGTGACTAATCTATACTTAGTTTATATGGACGATGCCTTCTATAACCTACTGAAATTCCTACTGGAACCTGGACTTCAACCTGAAATGTTTAAAGCATTGGTGAAGTTCTGTCCTTTGGAGCATGTGGCATGGGCCTTTTGTAGGTGCCATATGTTGTACTGGAATCCTTGCATAATGTGGCAGCACAGTTTTGGACTAGGTACAAGAGACACCTACCTTGTACTGAAGTTGTTTCTGGGAAAGAAGTTAACAGCAAGGTTCCACTGTGTGTAGTTTTGACAACCCAGCATGATTCTGTGGTATGTGTACATTGCTGTAGGTAATGTAGAACAGACATGAGTCTATACATATAAACTCTGATGGTGGGCCCTGTGGGTTGTGCCTAGAGTTATTCCCATTAGTGGTTTTCCAGGTTCCAGAAACCCACAACTACTCTCCCTGGTAGTTCTGTGTGTGGCCCTCAGATTATCTCTTTCTAGATGAGCTCTTAGGGGTAACTGGGAGAGCTGTCCCGCAGAGCCTGGCATGTTCTCCCAAGGTTCAGAGACCCTCAGAGTGAAGCACTCAGTTTGCTAAGGGAAAGGAAGTGGCCCTTGTCAGAGCAGCATTGCATTTCAAAACTGACAGAGACCTTAGTGTTCCTCCTCTGGTGAAGAAAGCATCCTAGAAATGGTGCCATTAAAGCTTCTAGCTCTTCCTCAGATTTGGTAGGACCTTTGAGTTCAGGAGTGAATGAGGCTAATAAGCCAGTGGTGTTTAGTAATTCCAAAATGAAGTTTTCAGATCCTTGATAAAAATTTTAAATTGCCTAGGCACGTCCCATTAGTAACCAAATGTAAAAGTAACAGGTGGGACTTTGTAAGTTGTATGTGAAAAGAATTCTGACATATATATTGGTTATAAAATACTGTCTAAATTTTAAGTAATAGTCTCCCTGTTTCTCCAGAGGCTGACTCTAGTTGCCTTGCTTAAGAAAGAAAGAAGCCATTTTAAAATGCTATATTATTGAGGGACTCATTTGAATCTGAGATAACTGCAAAATTTTCCATTTTCATCACCTTACTGCCCTCCAGTAAACTCAGGGATAACCAATAAAGACCATTTTGAGCTTCGTGAGACCCAGATTTCTGGCCTAATGTTGTTTTCCAAAGTACCCATCTTCTATAAGAAACCATTATGGTCTTCTGGGATCCAAAGAGCCTGTCTGAGTTCTGGCTATAGGGGATAAGTGGGAGAAAGAAGGATTAATTTTCCCAGCCCTGAGGAATTACTTGAGGCTTCTTAGATCCATTGCATGTGGACTGGCCATGGAAAGAGAGTTTAGACTTTCTGCTCTGGGGTGGCATTTGGACTCAGAAGCTGGGGTTTTCATTCAGGCTCTGCAACTCACACACTATATGTCCTTGAAAAAGCCCCATAACTGCTGAGTTTCACTTTTTTTTCAACTGATGAAAGGAAATAATTTATGCCCTTCTTTCTTCCCATTGTGGGAACATACATGGAAGTGATCATTGATGGTTCTGGAAGCATGTCCAGTGAAGTTTTCATTGTGACAGTGCATGGCTATTCAGAATTCAAAATAGTAGGGAGATTGGGGGATAGGAGTAAGTGAATGTGCATAAGGACTGTAGTGGCCTTCCTGGGAAGGAAGGGATTGAAATCTAGGCCTTTTTCATTATAATTTCAGGTTACATAGACCTTTAGGGTGGGCTACGTGATCCAGTACTATTGGAATATATAAAGATCTTTGTATTAAAGCATAGTGAGGATAAAAAGAGTCATGCTGGGTGTGAGCAATGGAACTGGATGTTGCCTTATTCCAACATGCAAAGAATTCTGACTTGAGCACATGGCTTTGGTGTGTAAAACCTAAAGAACTGGCAGTTGGGAGCCCGAGTCACTTTTGGCATGGGCACCTTCAGATGAAATAGCATGGGATAGGGAGACATACTTCATTTTACCTGAAGACCCATGCTTCCTAGACAGGGTTTTGCATCTAGTTGGAGAAACAGAGCAGCTCTCAATACTATCAGTTACTCCTACCTATGAGAAGTAAATGTTCCTTCTCTGTCCCCAAATGGAAATCATAGCCAACACCCACACAAATGTTCTATGAAAATAATGTGCTTTGTATAATATAAAGGGAGAATGAATGGAAAGAGTTTGATATAAAGCAACATGGCCCAACCAGGTCAGAAGATGAAGTGCCGTGGCCAGACACTGCTTATGTAGCATCTCTGTAAATGTGGAAGCCCCTGTGCTGACTGATGCATGTATACTAGACTGGAGACTGTCATATCCTAAGTGCTATAGCTGTTAGTAATAAGATTTTCTGAAATAGTGAACTAAAATTGGTGATGTTCCAAACAAAATGCACACCAATCTTCCCTTTACTAGACATAGTGGCTGTATTCCTAGAAAATTCAGTTATATTAGACCTAGGAAAAAATAGTTTATGCTTATACATAAAATAAAACTAGGACTTTTTCTCAGATGGCTATAAACAGGGGAAAACTCTTGATGCCTAGCCTTCTTGTATATTCAGGTCCCAAAGGCCATTTTCCTTGATGAGTAGGCCATGTCATCTGTTTGGCAGACTGTTTGGACTCCTAAGGTCTGCACAATCACAGCCTCAACACAACTCCAGGCATTGTGACAATCAAAATGTGTTCTCATGTTCCCAAGGCATGCTCTGGGGGTGCCGAATTGTCACTGAGAGGTGCTAGGGTAAGGTTCCAGCCTTACACCGCTCTGGATATAGCTGGGGGTGTCCATGCCCTGCAGTAAACTCAGGGATAAGCAATGAAAGACCATTTTGAGCTTCATGAGACCCAGATTTCTGGCCTAATTTTGTTTTGCAAAGTACCCATCTTCTGTAGGAAACTATTAAGGTCTTCTGGGATCAAAAGAGCCTGTCTGAGTTCTAGTTCTAGGGGAAAAGTGGGAGAAACAAGGATTAATTTTCCCAGCCCTGTGGAATTACTTGAGGCTTCTTAGATCCATTGCATGTGAGCCGACCATGGAAAGAGAGTTTAGACTTTCTGCTCTTCTGGAAAAACAGAGTCTCAATCATGTCATGTTTAAGAGTGTTTATTGGGGAGTTGGATAGAGCTGGGTTTAATTCCTGTTTCTGTCTAGTAGCTGTGTAACCTTGGACAAGTTAATTAGCAGTCTGAGCCCGAATACTAAAATGGGGATAGACCTATTATATTAGTCCATTCCTTCTGCTGGAATAAAACACCTTAGATGAAGTCATTTGTAAACACAGAAATGTATTATAGTTCTGGAGGTTGAGAAGTCCAAGGTCAAGGTGCTGGGTAGATTTGCTGTTTGGTCAGGGCTCATTCCTCTTAGATGGTGACTTCTGTGTGTCCTTAAATGGTAGAAGGGGCCAACAAGCTCCCTCAGGTTTAAGGGTCTAATACTATTTATGAGGGCAGATCCTCCAAGATACCCAACTAATAATACTGTCTCCTTGATGATTAAATGTCAATGTATGAATTTTGGAGGGACACAGACGTTCAGTCCACAACACTGACCTCACAGGGTGGTAATAAAAAATATTTTAATAAAAGGCTTTTCATAGTTCCTGGCGCGTGGTAAGGACTTATTCCATTTAAACATTATTGCTTATGAGTAATGCAGTCATCTTTTGGGGGCCATATATTTTAGGGGAAGAACAATAGTTAAAACAGGCTACATAGAACAACCCTGTCACAAGGTACAACTTCATTTCAGCAAAAAGGGAAGGGAATATGTCTAGAAAATAATTTAGACGGAAACAAGTCACCTCTGGATAGCATTACATGCAATGTTACAAACACAGAAGCGGATCTTCTCTGGCCCTTAATATAAGAGCATTCACTCTTAATACTTCATCCCAAAGTCCCACAGGGACCTCTGAGTAATTTAGGAAGTATGACACTATACAGTGACCTTGATACAATAGGAAGTGTCCATAAGGTCTGCCATGGAATTGCAATTGACCATCTCCTATTGCTGTACTCTCAGCTAAGCAGAAATAGGACCTATACTTCATAGACAGTCCCTGGAAGAGTAATTGACCTGATTGATCCTTATCTATATTCTTTTCCTAAAAAATAAATATTAGTGTGTGCTTATGCTGGTGCAAAATAACCAACCAGGCACTCTCCTACATACAGAATTTCCTGGGACAAACCACAGAGAAAAACTCTTTGAAAGTATTCAATGAAAACATTTTGCTTCTTAAAGAGATCCAGCTTTCTTATGGAAAACAGCCCAGGATTTTTAGAGAAAATATTGAAGGTTGGAGCAGCATTCTTCCTTTCCTTTATCAATGTTGTTTTGCCATAGGAGAATCTCACTGGCTGTCATTTTCATGAAGAATGAAGGGAAATTCTAGTTATATGCCTCCATTATTCTGTGGGCAGTTTTTCATATTTTCCCCCCCTTTGTAACAGTAGGGCTAGTACTTTTCTTATAAGTGTCTTGTTTCATAAAGACTTTGGGGCAAATTTTTTAAAGCATATAAAATAAATGAGGACTAAAGGGAAAAATACAGAAAGGAAGGCAGTTATAGAAAATGTGTGCCTGCAGAATAATAATTGGGCTATGGGCTTCCTAGTAACTCTAACAAAGAGGGAACTTTATTTGATTACGTGATTTAAAAAGATGAAATTTCTTAGGAGGAGCTCAATTGTCCTTGGCACTGAAAACAGAAGTAATTTTTCTCAATTACTCATGAAAACAATGTTTGGAGATCTGTTAATCAATTTCTTCAGTTACCCCACAGTGCCTGGCCCTGGATTGTAGAGGGTTGCTTTCTATGACATCCCTCATTGTTGGCATTTTCCAAGTCTGATTCCGTAAAGCAAAATAAGAAAACCCCCAGGTCCTTTTATGCTATTTATTTTTGTTTTCTTTTTTTTTAAATTTTTTATTGTTGGTTGTTCAAAACATTACATAGTTCTTGATATATCATATTTCACACTTTGATTCAAGTGGGTTATGAACTCCCATTTTTACCCCGTATACAGGTTGCAGAATCATATCAGTTACACATCCATTGATTTACATGTTGCCATACTAGTGTCTGTTGTATTCTGCTGCTTTTCCTATCCTCTACTATCCCCCCTCCCCTCCCCTCCCCTCCCCTCTTCTCTCTCTACCCCCTCTACTGTCATTCATTTCTCCCCCTTGTATTATTTTTCCCTTTCCCCTCACTTCCTCTTGTATGTAATTTTGTATAACCCTGAGGGTCATCCTTCCATTTCCATGCAATTTCCCTTCTCTCTCCCTTTCCCTCCCACCTCTCATCCCTGTTTAATGTTAATCTTCTTCTCATGCTCTTCGTCCCAATTCTGTTCTTAGTTACTCTCCTTATATCAAAGAAGACATTTGACATTTGTTTTTTAGGGATTGGCTAGCTTCACTTAGCATAATCTGCTCTAATGCCATCCATTTCCCTGCAAATTCTATGATTTTGTCATTTTTTAATGCAGAGTAATACTCCATTGTGTATAAATGCCACATTTTTTTTATCCATTCGTCTATTGAAGGGCATCTAGGTCTTTTATGCTATTTATGCTTTTCATTTTCAACGGAACTTTTGTGAAATATTTGTCAGTACAGAGTTAGAGGTCATCTCTCATGAGCACCTAGAACACAGCTCTTCAAAGCAGAAGAGAGAGTGTGAAACCACAGACTTGAAAGAGTTCATTGGTGGAGGTGACATTCCCTTATCAATGCAAAAAGGGAACCCAGAGGTTTGGAAACTGGAAGAGAAGGCCACCCACCTCTGCATGTAGGATGAGTACATCAAAGAAGTTGCAGAGCATTTGAGGGAGGGGAAGAAAAAATGAATGATAATTTTATTACCTTCATTGCTATTCACACTTTTGCATATTTCCTTCTTTTTTTTTTTAAATCTCCTCATGGGCAATGTTAACACAATCAAGATGTGCATACAAATTCATATCATTTTTCACTTAACTAAGCAGCATAAAATAAGTTATTACACTTTATATTCCTGGAATGTACAGGGTGCTGTGATACATTATCACCATGGTTTCAGACCTTCCATAAAGTGTATTATACACGACATGCCACAAGGAAGTGAGGCTTTAAGAAAAGAGGCTGTTTAAACAGATTGGGGATCAGTAAAGGGAGGAGAGGGATCTTGGGAGGTGAGACCCCAGTGTGGGGAGGATCCAGCTGAAACAGAAACAGAAGGAGAAATAACTGTGTTATGTAAGCCCCTAGAGAGTTTGGGAAACTTTTGTCTCTCCACTGAATGCAAGATTGGGGACTCAATTTTATGTTATCACAAGATGGAACAAGTGTACCTCCTGAGATCCTTTTAAAACCATCAGCATGTATAAGACTTGCCCTTCATAAAAAGAAGTAAAAATAGGATGTTTGATGGGTTATAATAATAGGTTTTGATGCTATTTGATCAAGTTTTTTTTTTCTCTTTTAAAAGCATCTTTTCCAGAAGTCACCTTTTTCCAAGGTTAAGAACTTCTTTTTTCTTTTTCTTTACTAAGGAGGGGACAAATGTAATCCATTATTAAAGAGGGAAACACTGGTATTTACATTTACACTAGCCTCCCCCAATACAAATACTTTTTAATAATCTGTTCACTTTGTAACATTTTATGTTTCTCCCTCCCAGAAATTTTGTGTTTCAGGTGCTTAAATACAACCAGATATTCACTGAAGGCATGTCTTAAGTGACCTCTAGATTAAGGTACTCCTTTTGTGACCTTGTACAGGTTTCTTTGTTCCCTTATTATTAAATTTTTTTTTTTTTTTGGGGGGGAGGATACCAGGGATTGAACTCTGGAGCACTGGGTTATTAAGCCATATCCTCAGCCCTATTTTGTATTTTACTTATAGATAGGGTCTCACTGAGTTGCTTAGTGCCTTGCTTTTGCTGAGGCTGACTTTGAACTCGAAATCCTCCTGCCTCAGCCTCTTGAGTCAATGAGATTACAGGCTTGTGCCACCTCGAGCTCCCTTATTATTTTAAATGTCTCCCTTCTCCACACCCACCCCACCCCACCTCTGATTTTGTTTCTGAGGATTGAACCCAGGGCATCATGAGGCAAGAGCCCTTCTACTGAGCTACATCCCCAACCTGAAATGTTTTACTTTTTTCTTTGCACTTTTGTATTACCATCTGTTCCAGGAAGGGATGGGTAAATGCATTTTCCTAAATTCTATTCTAAGTTTTCTATTCACCAGATGCTGCCATCAAATTCCACCTTCTCCAAGGACTGCAATGGGGCTACAAGGAAAACGGATAAACTTTCTTCTTCTTATCACATATGACCTGCAGAAATCAGTGCCACTATATATGATTGCTTTTGCTTTGTTCTCTGACACCTTTAAAAAATAGGGGGAGAGAAACTGCTAATGAACTATTTCTTCTGAAGAAATTCAGCCATATGTGTCTTTAACCACCTAAAATCCCTTCTTCCCTATAAATGGTGGAAGTATCTGAAAAGACACAATGAAATTAGAAACTTTGAATTGATGTAATGAAGCAGCTGGGATTAACGAGAGGATGGATTCTGCCTGCAGTTGAGAAGCTGCTTCCATTACCTAGTATTCATTTAATGAAAGGAAAGAATACGTGTTTGGAATTTTTTCTTCTGACACTGCAGATTTTATAAGTTACTTAGTCTTACTACTAAATATTCAAGTCTTATAAATAAATAAAAACCTTTCTTCTATTGAAATGGGAATGGAGTTTTTTTGTGTGTGTGTCTAGAGTAACAGGTAGGTGATTGCCAGGTGGTCTGCTTATTTCCAGCCCATGCTCCTATTTCAGAAAAGTAAATATACTGTAGCTGCTCCCCATTGTACAGAAGGTCAATTTTCTGACACAATTATTCAGAATTTAACTGAAAAGTGAATTCTCTATTCTCAATGGTTTTTGGGGTGGGGTGGGGGTGAGGAGGAGGTACCAGGGATTGAACTCAGGGGCACTCAACCACTGAGCCACATTCCCAGCCCTATTTTGTATTTATTTAGAGACAGGGTCTCACTAAGTTGCCTAGTACCTTGCTGTGGCTGAGACTGGCTTTGAACTTGCAATCCTCCTGTCTTAGCCTCCAGAGATGCTGGGATTATAGGCATGCACCACCTCGCCAGGTTTTCTCA
Source organism: Marmota flaviventris (assembly GCF_047511675.1). Classification (NCBI taxonomy): domain Eukaryota; kingdom Metazoa; phylum Chordata; class Mammalia; order Rodentia; family Sciuridae; genus Marmota; species Marmota flaviventris. The sequence continues at coordinate 38,442,714 of NC_092510.1, read as the reverse complement.
ATGGCTTTTGTTTTAAGGCTAGAGAAACACTTCCATACTGAACTATATGAATCAATTTAAAGTGTCTGGTGAGATGTTCAGATGGCGGCCAGGTCCCTGGAATTCTGGAAAAAAATCAGAATTTGCCTGTTGACTATAATCTTTTTCTTTCCTTTGGAGCTTTGATAGCATAACTCCTAGGAAGACTTATTTGGGTCTTTTCCTGGATCCTAAGAATGTCTGGTGCTCTATTCCTGGCTTCTAGAACTTTATCTTTATTCTTCCTTTCATTTGTTTACTTACAACCTGACCAGAGCTGGGGTTTACTAATGGTGGTTACTAATAATCTCCCAGAGCCTTTCAACCAAGAAGTTTTCTCCACTTCTCCCTCATTGGTCTACTCCTCCCTCACATTCTCCTATCTACCCCCACCTCACCTTTTCCACCTTCCCTTGCTCTTTATCCCTGTAATAATTTGTTTTGTTTAATCTTTACATTTTGATACATTAAAATATATATATAGCAAAAGCATACAAAATTTATAATTAATATTTTAAACCCCTCATTTTTTTCATAAAATATAGATAAAGTCTTTAGATGCTTGAGTCCCATTCTCTTCCTCTTGCTCTTCCTAAAGTTGACCTCTTTTGAATATCTCACAAGTCCAAATGATTCATCTGAAGGTCCTTCTATATTACCACAGCTATTCTAACAGGACTCTAACAGGGCAGTCCTCTTGCTTTGGATCAGTACTTCATTACACAGGTTGAGCATCCCTAATCCAAGAACTCAATATCCAAATTGTTCTGAAATCTGCAACATTTCTGCTGCCAAGCATTTTGGATAAGGGATGCTCAAGTTGTGTTGAAGGGGATGTATGCTAGATGGGATTGTGCACAGTCCCAAAGCAAATTTAATACAAACTTTGTATCTAAATTGTATAGGAAAAATAAAGATTGTGTGCCCCAGGGTTAAACTTGTGAGGAAGCAGTAAGTGGAGGAGAGTTTAGCAGATGCACCTAGGAGCTGTTCCTGCCAGAGTGTTGTCTCTCCAGTCTTCCCTCTGTCTAAGTAGCCAGATCCTTAGTGACTCTTCCTTATTCTCCTTCATATTTTTGTGGGGAGGAGGGGCACCAGAGGTTGATGTCAGGGGCACTTGACCACTGAGCCACATCCCCAGCTCTTTTTTGTATTTATTACACAAAAGAGACAGTGTATTCCTGAGTTGCTTGGTGCCTTGTGTTGCTGAGGCTGGCTGTGAATTCGCAATCCTCTTATTTCAGCCTCCCAAGTCACTGGGATTACAGGCATGTGCCACCATGCCCAGCTTGTTCTCCTTCACTTTCCAAGAAACTCAACTTGGGTTTTCAGTATTCTTGATCTCATTCTCTCATTCATATTCATATTCATTCTCATCTTCTCTTCTCTCTTCTCTTCTCTTCTTCTTCTTCTTCTTCTTCTTCTTCTTCTTCTTCTTCTTCTTCTCTCTCTCTCTCTCTCTCTCTCTCTCTCTCTCTCTCTCCATGGATTTAATGTCTATAGTTGTAATGATGGCTCATGGCTATTTCTTGATTCCCTGACTGTGTGATGGCTTGCTTTGATATCTTTAATGTACACCATCCCCAAGCTCTTCTTCATCTAGGTGAAGAAACTAAGCAGTGGGTTCTGATGCAACCTCCTCATTGTAACACACCAGAGCAATCTTGGAGTTAGTAAGGTCTGCTTATCCACCTGGCTGAAATCTGGCTTTGCCCCTAGATCTGCACAGCTCTGTGCCCTTATTGCCAACTTTCAGGTCCTTGTGAGCAGAAATGGGCCCAGGATGCAAGGCATGAAAATGTTTCAGGGATCCTAGAGCCTGATATGTCAAAATAACTAATGGGTGAACTATTGCCTACCAAGGCAGAGCTTAGCAGGCGCGATGTTGCAATTATCCAGTTTCAAGATCCTAGGCCTTCTATTGGTGGTTAATCTGGGACCTGAGGTTCTTGCTTCCCAGGACTTCAAGAATTGTTTTCAGGAACACAGAATGAGGCCTACAATGCTGGGCTGGTGCTGGGTATATGTGGGGGACCTTCTCACTGGTTCCCCCACATTTATTATATCTGTTGTTGTCGATTTACGAGTTTCTTTATGACATTCTTATTATTTTGCTTCTTCTAACCCTTCTTCCTTTCTTTCCACTATTTTTTCCTTCTCTCTTGGCCTTGACTCATCAGTCGGGTTGACTTTTTCTCTCATACTTGTCCTCTCAGCTGGTGAATTGTCATGATACATAAATGGGAAATGGAAAATATTGATTTGCCTTGTATAAAGCCTGCCAAAATTTTCTTCATCCCTTCATCAAATACCAGGGAAATAATATAGTGAGTAATATACTCCAATAGTCATGTGAGATTCAGGACACATGCTATAGATAGCGTTTGCCTGGGGTGATGGGGAGAGATATTCAATTTAGTATGTAAAATGATGATATTCCTGAAGAATGACCCTCTATTTTTACATATTCCATTTTTAGCCTTCTTTGGTGTTATAACCCCCAGTGATTAAACTTGTGGTCTGTAAGAAAGAGTAATTGATCCACTTTTTCTCTGGGCTGTTGAGCCATCTCTATTCAAGGTCATGTTATGGTATTAGAGGATTCTCTTACCAGTCTCCTTTTTCAGGCTTTTGAAGGAAAACAAACCAAATAACATAAAACATTTAAAAAAAAGACCCAAATGAAACCATTTCTCATCCTCCTAAATATTATAAGATGTCCAAAGTTTAAATTCCTAAGCAGACTGCTCAGTAAATGCCTTTCTGGCAGCAGCAAGAATATTGGGTGGGATATCACTGGAGCATTTGGCTATTAAAACACTGCTAACTCTAGAATTTACCAGCTGGGGGATCTTAAGCACATCATCAAATCCCTTTGAACCTCAGTTTTAACATGTGGAAAACGGGTTGGTGAAAGAAACATATGTTAGAGTGTGATAAGCAGAGGTAATGGGCAAAAAGTGCTTAGCAGAAGAGATTGACATAGCATTCGCATTCAGGTGTCCCCCTCTCACAATGACTCTTCTCTCCTCCCTCTGCCTCCTCCTTCTACCACAGTTCAAAACATAGCTCTATCATGGGGCTGCCTTGGTTGGCTCTTGGTACCATTGATTCTTGTTAGGACACCTGGGTAAATCCTTCTACCTTTCTGAAGTTGTTTCTGTATCTGGGAATTGATGATGATGATGATGATGATGATGCACCCACGTTAAAGTTTTAATGCAGTGTCTAAAGCATAGTGAATGTTCAGTGATCTTTGCTATTATAATATGTTCATTAATATTTTCTCAAGGATTAGTCTTGGGCCCTTGCTGAATTTCTCAGGTGCTGGCAGAGTTGAGATGAAGGGCTAGTAACCTATAAAGTTCAGATGAATAGTCAGTGCCTTTGTGTCTTTTTAGAGAAGACAGACTTGATTTGTTTGTAAGGTGTAAATGAAATCTTCAGTGATCTCTAGGATCCTCTTCTTCCAGCCTGGTTCTTCTGCCCAGTTCCCTGGATGACGACACAGAGAGAAAGCTGCCTCAGGCCCCTTAGCAGAGTTTGCTATTGAGTGAGTTTGGGGGAGGAGAGCTGCTGGTAGTGCAAGGCAGCAAACTGGTTCCTTACTCGGAACTTCTATACACCTCCTCTGCTCTCCCTACAAAATGTAAATAGACCCAAGAAGCATCACTGCTTAGGACGTTGCCAACCAGTCCCTTTTATGTTTTAGAGTTAGTGGGAATTGGCTGACAATTGTTTAAGAGCAAAAACAGGATCTGGAGTTGATGCTGGGGGAAAGCCAGCATGCAGAGCAGCTTAGAAGTGCCCAAAGACAAACTGCCTGTGTTATAGGTTTTTCTGAGCTAATTTCCATTTAGCTCCTTTGCTAAGCCTGCCTAGGATACAATCTATATATAGTCCATTGTCTTTGCCTTTAGCAAATGTGGACTCTCTAATCACATCAGCTCTTAGTTTGGCTTCTTTCTGCACTAATTAGGCTGAGCCTAATCTATATAAGCTGTACTGTTCCTCTGTGTGTCCCATGGTAACTATCCACACCTTCCCTATAGTGTGTTCCAGCCTCATGACTTGAACGGTAAAAGCTCAAGCCTGGATCTCCCAAGCCACTAGTGCTTTTCCTAACCCAATACTCATAAGCAAATAGCAAGGTGTTCTCAGCCCTCAGCACCCTTGGGTGATCAGGTTCTCTCTCAACTTCTCAGCCAGGGTGGCCTGGAGGTGGAGGCTTTCCTGTTCCCTTGATCCCTGGAGCATGGTGACTTACACTGGACTCCAGTTCTTACCCAACAGAGCAACTGCACATTTTCTGAAATGCTTTAAATTAAGGGGGTTATACAAGTCATTACCCCAAGTCATCAAAACAGCAATTAACTCGATAACCATGATATTAAGCCAGCTGTTTCCCTGGAAAATATAAAAATGGAAACCAATGCTGCAGTGTGCTGGGTGCAGCCATGAGCTGCCATGAAGCAAAGCTAAATGTTGAAAGTGTCAATTCTGTGAATCTTATAGTTCAGAGAGGCAACAGGCTAACTGTCCTTTTGGGAGGAAGATGATGGGGACAGAGGGAATGTATAGAAGAGAGGGAAAAAAAAAAGAGAACGTATCTAGGTAGGAAAATACCTTTACAAATAAATATCTACAGCTTTCCTATGTTACTTATTATATCATGGATTACTCAGTATATTTAACATATTAAAAATATTTCTGGTTAAATTTTCCCTAGAATGTTAACATTTTTGACAACTACAATACAGAAAATTGAACAAATCTTGACTATATACACTTGTATTCCTTTAAAAATGACATTTTTTGAATTAGATTATATTTTATATAAACACACAATTTCATAAAGGAACTATGGAAACATTTTTTAAAAAATAGTTTGAGTACTTTCGAATTATTGACCTGATCTTTAAATGATGAAAACCTACGTTGTTTTTTTTTAAACTAGAAGTTCCTCTCTTCAGTTAATATTCGTAGTAATCAGACTAGGGATTTCCAACCACATGGGGACTCATAAATGCTGCAGTTAAAAGCTTTGGAAAGAAATATTTGTTTACCTGATCATAAAATTAACAAGTGTACACAGAATGTTTGAAAAAAGTACATTAAAGATAAAAAGGAACCTCACCAGTGTCATCTGTAATCCCACCATGAGACTCCTATTAAAATACTCTTTGGTTACTGCTTTAATGTCCTTGCTTCCTTTTTCTAATATGCATGCATTTCTTTATAATTTAAATCATACTTTCATTTAAACTTCATCAAACATTCTCATTTTTGAAGTTTTTCCTTGAAAATATTTTAACACAAATGCGTCAGTCTATTTAATTGTACTCATTATTGGATACTTTTACTAATAAATGATGTTACAGTGAATATTTCAGTATATTAATCTTTGATTCTTTGCCCATTTCTTCAAGATACATTCTTAGAAAGGGAATCAATTTATTTAGGCATCTGACATATTGCCAAAGGTATCTCTGACTAATGATACTAATTTTCACTCATTAGTGTTTTTGGGTGCTCCAACACTACATCTTTGATGCCATTAGTATTTTCTTCATCCAGTGGCTCTTAATTCTCCTCACATGGGAATCAACAAAGGACCAAAAACCAAACAAGTAAACCTTTGACTGGACATACACCAATTAAATTGTAATTTCTCAGGTAACTAGGGGGGCCAAGGCATCTGTAAATTTTATAGCTCCCAAATGTGTCTAGCTGATAGAAAAAGTTCACAACCACTTGGTTAATTGAGCAAACAAAAATATTCTAGTCTAAGATCCTTTTGGCAGCAAGGCACATTAGAACGTAAGTAGTATTTATTTTATTAGCTTGAAAAACATACTTAGCGAAATTATAATCCTGGCCAAAATATCTGGACTCAAGTGAACTTTGCTATACGATTGTATCTTGACATCTGAGGAGGATTGGTTCTGGGATCCCCCATGGATACTGAAATCTTTTGCTCAAGTCCCTCAGATAAAAGGGCACAGTATTTTCATATAACCTGTGCACATATGGATACTTTAAATAATCTCTATATTACTTACAATGTAAATGTTGTATAAATAGTTTTTATAGTATATTGTTTAGGGACTAATGACAAAAAAAAAAGTCTGTATATTTTCAGTGCAGAGACAATACTTTTTCCAAATATTTTTCATTGAGTTTGGTTAAATATGCAGAATGCGGATGTGGAACCCCCAGATATGGAGAACTGCCTGCCCTTGGGGAAAAAGGGGTATTCTTGTACCAAAATAGCATTCCCCATTTAGCCATCTTACCCATTAGGTTTTAGAAAAAACTTTACAGCACTTTTTTATACTTTTTTTTTAATTTCAGCTTTACAGTTTATATCTGAAATTCTTTCTAAAGTAGCAAATTTCAATTATTTTGCCTTTCTCATCACTGTTCAGTTGATTGTCTAACATTTCCTGTATTTAGGTGTTTGAATGTCAAGACATGCCTTGTCCAATGCAAGGGTTTCTTCTGTATCTCAGTGTGGTATTATTTCCCCCATATCCTATTTATTGTTTTATAGACACAAATACTAAAAATAAACTGCAAGTTTATCCTGTCAGTTTTAATGAAGGTTCAGTGAAACTTCTAACATGTTCTGGGTCTGCTTTTGACTGAGTTAGTCCAGGGAAACCCTTTCACTCCTTCTGTTTGTGTAAGCTGATGTGTAATGGTGTAATGTTCTGTTCTTTCCTGAAGTATTTTCCTTTGTGTGTGAAATAAAGAAAGGAAATGTTTTCTCCTCTAGTGATTTTACCTAAAAAATCTGATGTTGGATATTTATCTCTGTGATCTTAAAGGCTGTCATTTCCTCATTTCTATCTTGCTTCAGGCCCTACTTCTTTCTCTTCCCCAGCCAAGAACTTCCTCACACACCTCTGTTTCCCTACACTCTCTTGCAACCAGTCATGGCCACATGACACAATTCTGTCCACTTACATGTAAACCAAATTCTGCTGAGGGCTTAGGGAAAGAGGCTCAATTTTGGTGGTACTAGAAACCCCTTCCCTAACTTCTAATCTTGAATTCAGATGTGATGACTGGACATTGGTGGTCATCTTGCAGCCATGATGTTACAGACCTAAGGAAGAGATCAGGAGAATGACAGAGTTACAGGTGCTGCACTCTTTAAACAGCTGAACCAACACTGGCCATTGCCCACACGTAGAATCCTTGCGTAAGGAAAACAGCCTTAGCTAAATCAGTGTTAGTTGGTTTTCTGTTACTTTCAATTGAAAACATTCTTGACCCATTCAAATATTAGTCGATACCATAGCCAGTCATTGATTGTGGCTTGCTGTTTCCTCTTGATTCCACGTAATGGCTGAATTATAAAAGGTCATGACTATTTCTAAGTGGAATGAGGCCCTGCCACTTTCTATTGTCTTCTCCTTCACGGCAGTGGTCAGATTTAGACCAGATTTGGGATGAGCAGTAGGAAAAGTCATTGCTTCTTGTCACTTGTCTCTATAATTCTGTTTTATGCTAGTAGATTGACTTGCTTCAGCCTAAAGATACTTAGGCTTAATTCAGATAGAAACAAATGGGAAGCTGTCTGTACTAACATCTCCAAGATTTCAACTTAAAATTGGGGGCCCTCAAGTGCATATAATCATTTGCTTCCTAGTGCCAATGTGTCTTATAGATTTTTCTCCTTCACAGTCCTTATAAGGTGAAGAGTCTGATAGGTAGGGCAGTATATCAATACCTCTTCCATCTAAACACCATTATATTATTCCAATCTTGACATAATTTCTCTCACCCTTAATGATTGAAACAGTTTTGGTAATGAATGTAATTTGAGGTTACATATATTTATTCTGTGCTGCCAAATGTTATGCCAGTGACTTAATTGGTTTTGTTGGAGTAAGCTGGAAGCTTTGGGTATACAAAGCAATTAAAACCTTTTGGCATTTCACATCAATCACTGAAGCACCATAAATTTTTGATTGGTTATGTGTTGTACATATTTACTAGACACAAGGAGTTGTGACTCAAATGCATTTAGCTGGGAGATGACCAAGAAAATACGAATCCTTTCAGGTTAAAGAGAAATGAATCAAATGTTTAGTCACTGTGACAGTAGCTAAGTATTGAATCAAGTTGGAAGTAAAGGTAAATTCAACCTCTTAAATAAACCTCAGAAGATTTTAGGTTTTTAGCTGAGATTTTTTAGATAGGTTTTGCAATGTTTTCTAGAGGCTCATAATTTCTCATATGATGTGTAGGAATTTATAGAACTGGTTGGTGTTTTGTCATTACATGTTTCTTCAGTCATCTTAAGTATGTGAAACTATAATTTAAAAATGTGTAATTACAATTCTGGGCTTGAATTAAAAAGCTGAAACAAATATTTGGTTTATTTGTAACTAAGAATCTCCAAGTTCATCTTCTTGTTCAGATGTGACATGTACTGGACCATGAAAGCAACTATGAAAAAGAGCTTTCTTTGGAGCCTAACTCATAGTACTTGCTTACTGGAGCATCCTCCTTATGCAGCCTTGTCACCATGATTCCAGCTCCCTATGATTGGAACAGAGATTGATCATGGAGGAAGGGAGCTTTGTAGAGTGTTATTTCGTAGCAAAACACCCCAGGAAAAGGTTGCAAAGCAAAACCCAGGTAGATCCTTTACAGACTAATTAGACTTAACAGTGACATTTTTCAGAGAAAGTCTTTACTAACAAAGGTTTGTTTGTTTGTTTTTTCTTTGTTGTGTTTTTGTTGGTGGTACTTGGGATCGAAGCCAGGGCCTTGTGCAACACTAGACAAGCACTCTACCCCTGAGCTACAGCCTCAGCCTGTGAATAAGTATCTTTACTTTCAATTCACTTATTTACTTTTAGCTTCTTTTGTGGCAAAAAAATAGGAGCAAACTTCAGCCTGACTCCTTGATTTTGTATGTAGGAGGGATTTTGTGGACTACCCTGCATTCCCAGGCTTGTTGGTATGTTCTAGGCATGTTTTTAGGTGGGAACTGGGTCAACTTTCCATGATATCAGGATGTGGGTAGAAAAGAATATGTTCCTTTCTTAACTTTCTTCACTTCTTCCTTGAGATGTTTTGGTTCCTTTGTATCATTCAGAGAAGGGTCCAAAAAACAAAACAGATTTAATTCTAGAAACCAGTTGTCAAACATTGAAATCCCCCAACCTTACCCTGGGCAGTAGCAATGCTCCACCTTGAAGGGCAGTGTTCTTTCTTGCAACACCCTATCATTGATGAATCTTCTCCATGTTTTTGGGAAACAGACAAGTAATAGTCATCTTACTTTTTTTGCAGATGGAGGAACTGGCAGGAGAATTAAATTTCTCAGTTTCAGCACTTCTCATTGAGACCCACCCCCTCCTGTGTTCCCATTCAGGCTCTGGGGTTTTATTTGTTCAGTTCCTGGCTTGCCAGGAGGAAAGTGGCCAAGCCCCATCACCTGGTAGAGCTGTAAGCTCAATCCCTCTCTTTCCATTTTCTCCTTGTTAATTATCAGCACAGACAATCCTGAGTGTGGTAAGACTCAATAAAAACCCTCACAGGCCTCAAGCAATGAGGAAAGAAAGTGAAAAAAAATTCTGCCATAGGAGCTAATTGTGTGCTTTTAATTAATTGCTCCAATTAGTCCCACTCTTTTCAGTTATGCTACTCTATAACAATGGCAGCTGGGATGCTTCTGGAAGTGGAAATCGCTGTAATGGTCAGGTGCTCGTCAATTAAAACCCTTACTATGTGCAATTAGCTCCTCTTCATGATTTCATGGCAGCCCTGGGGAGTGTGACAAGTGGCATGGATAAGGCCTCGCCACTGCAAAGAATGGCATCAGTCTATTTCTGTTCCTGTGATTTTAAAAACATACAAATTTTATTATAGAGAAACTAAATTATCTAAAACAGTACAAATAATGATGCTTCATTCTCCATTTGGGATAACTTGAAAACACCTAGTCTTTCCCCTTTGTTGTTTTAAATTTTGACCAATAATAAAGAACAGTAGATGGTGACTAGTTAAGGGGGAAAAGTGACTTTCAACATCTCAATTAAGAACTTTAGGAGCATCTTTAACATGTTGTGGTTCTGAATACTTGTGATTGACATATTTCTTCATTTATTATAGTCAGGCTTCTTTAGGATCACAAACAAGAAACATGAGGTTAGGCTAGATTTGGTTAAAAACCTGGGTCTTACAAAATTATCTCTCTCTCTCTCTCTCTCTCTCTCTCTCTCTCTCTCTTTTGAATTTTCAACCTTTTCCTTTCCGTAGCCTAAACTTTTCTAATACCAAAAAAAAAGCTTGCTTTCAAATAAAGTGAGGGGAGGGAAGTATGATGGAATAATTTGATAAAATTCTTTCTACTACAATCTGTTCTTTAAGCTTGTGTGAATTTTCACAAAAATACAGATAAGTGCATGAGGCATATCAATACCTAGCTTGATGGGTATTCACAAAGCAGCATCAAATCAAGAAGTAGATCGCTGACAGCATTCCTAAAGACAGCAATCCTAAAGTCCTCTTAAGTCTCTGTGGCTCCTTCCTCCCTACAAAAGGCAACAGCACCAATGCCATCCTTCATTGTATTGAAAAGATGGCTGTTGGTCTCAATGCTTCTTGGAAGGTAATTTTCCTCTTACTCTAGTTACATTTAAATTTTCCCCTTTATGTCTAGTTTTCAATAATTTTTCCATGACCTTCATAAGTAAACATTTTTTTATCCTCCTTGGTGTTCATAGAACTTCTTGAACCTAGAAGTTGTTGTTTTTCATTATTTTGGTAAATTCTCAGCTACTGTTACTTTAAATGTTGCCTTGGTCTTGTTTTTTCTCTCCTTCCACGGTAGGATTCTAGAAGAAATTTAGAGCTTCTCACTGTTTTCTCTACCCCCTTACATTCCAACATTTCCCCCCAGATCTTGTCTTCTAAGTTCTTGTCCACTAAGTCTCTCTTTGGGTATAAATTACTCTAACTTGATCCACTAAAAATCTTAATTTTGGCAATTGTAATTTTCAATTATAGGATATTCATTTAGTTTTTTTTCACCAATCTAATATGTCCTTTTAAAATAATTTCTACTTTGAGCTAAATTCACAATTTGACCTTTCATTTTCTTGAAAGATTAAATAAAAAATTTTTATGTAGTCTTTGATATTCATAGCATATCAATAAACCTCACAGAAACATAAAAGAGCCAACTAAGACTCTCCTTGAATTGGTTCATAGATTTTTTTTTTCTTATAAAAAATTCTGGCATACACTGAAAAAAAAAGTATATGACCTCACAGACCCCATCCCTCAGTTTCAACAATTATCAGCATTTAGCAACCATAGTTAAAATTTATGCCTGATAGAAGTCCAGTGACTGAATCTACTTTTAATAGAAAAGTTCTAATATCTGTTGGTTCTGCTGTATCTTTTTCTTGTCTTCTTGTCATTATTTTATGATATTTCAGAAGTCATATTGAAAGAATCATTTGTAGAAATAATTTGATGCCCAGGGTAATTTCTTTCTGCAGGGAAGATTTATGTTTTCTTCTAATTGCCTGGCATCTCTTGCATCAGGAATCACCATAATCCAATTTCAGGGATGAAGATGATTCAAAGCCGAGCTGAAATGCCTTCAAGAGCCAGTCTCCTTTTGGTTCATACCTGTCAGGGTGAACCTGAGCCCCAGGATAAATGATCTGTGACTTTATCCCTAGGAGACCACCAAAGGTACCACTTACTCCTCTGGCTGCCTCTTCTTTCATTGGTAAAAGTCCCCAGAGGAAACCCCAAACTCTGGGTCTTTGCTATTGTGGAAGGAGGTTCAAGTGGTGGGGCTCCTTCTCCAAGACAATGTGGTGGGTGTGGTGACCTGGCAGCTCCCACCTGGTTCAGGCCTCTCCAGCAGCAAATGCTTCAGGTGTCCCTGTGGGGATTGCTGGGAATCCTTGCTTATCTTTTTCCTCACTGAGCAAAGTCTGTCTTGGTTCAGGGTTGATCTTGGAGATGGAATGTTAAAGATGAAGGTTTATTCCCTTGTTTATAAGGCTGCCACATATCTCTGTAGTCTGCCACACCCCCACAGTATTCCCATGCTCGGCATCAAACACTCCAGTGAAATTGCTGTCACTTTCTTTTTGTTGTTTGTTTGTTTGTTGTTTTGGTGGAGGGAAACATACCAGGCATCTATAATCAGCAATCTTGCTGACATCCCTACCTTAATCTCTCCATTAATACTTTTGAGAACAATCATAAGATGTTTTTATAGATCACTTAAATACCAGGGATTATTTCATTTAATCCTTTATCCATCCTATGAAATAGATATAGCTATTTTTGCCATTTTACAGATCTACAGTGAGGGTTTCCTTGATCACCATTTCTGTCACCTGCTTGGTTACGCTTGGATCTATTCTTTGCTCCCTTTCTTTTCTGGGTGCATCACCAATACAGGCTCTCTCTTTCTCTGATCTCAAAGTGTGACCAAAATGAGGCACTGGTGGAAAGTTGGAGAGTGAGAACAGGGGAGAAAAGTCAGGAGATCCTTACCTTGACTTTGCTTTCTATGATGTCTGTCGATAGCTCTATTCCCTCTGTTGTTCCTGCTTTTACTGCAGGCCCTGCTTCTGGACCATTCTGCCCATTACCCTCACACTAGAAATGCTGGAGTCTTGTGAAAGCTGTTAACTTGTGGGCTGCCTTATCCTGCTGGGCTTCTTTACTGTTCTGTCACTGTATTTCAGTTCCTTCTAAATTCACACTATTTTAAAGAGATCATGCAGTTACTTTATCTAGTAGGGTTAGTGTATACTATGAAGTGTACAATATACAATCCTCATCCTCGGGGAGAATATTATCTTGACAAAGAATTAAAGACATCTATGTATGAAAAAAATAATAGATGGTATGTGTTAAGTGTCAAACTTAATGATTTGAATGAGAAGATCAGAATAACTCAGGAAAAAGAAAAATCCTGGAATCTTCATGACATTTTGGTGGAATTGAGGTAAGTCAGGCTCTAAGGGATGTGTGGTAAAATGGATTAGAAAGTACTCCACGTGGCCGATCAGACCAGAGTTGAATTAAGACATTTTTGGAAAACAAAATCTTTGTTGAGAATCTTAGTGTAAAAGTGCCTTTGAAATGCTTTTCAATTCAAACTAATGACATGTATGAGTAACTTGGTGATTCTTGGGCATGCCTTGGAAAATTTTTAAACTTTGAAAAACCTTTCAAACTATTTGATGTGGTGGCATTTTCAATCTCACTTAACACATTCAGTCTTGCTGGTCCAGAGTCTTGAGCTTCGCTAGAAATTATCCTGTCATTCATTACAAACAAGATCTGTCTTTTCAAGTGCTGCTCACAGACAACAGATTGAAAGCCGTGCAATGAATGATAGTCAGAGCTTATGAGCAGATACCTATTTTTCCAGTGAATAGGATACACCATAGGGTGAATGATGAGATGGCTTTTCTAAGCCAGGACGTCACTGTACTTTTGGGAAGACTAAGATAACTGAAATATGTTAGGAAATGGAAGATATAATGTGAAACTAATGACTTGGATGTAGATTATTATATTCTAATCTCATTTTTATCATACTGTCAGGCGTGCTCTAACCTGGTGCTATAGGATCAAGACTCCTTTCTGCTGTGCCATGTCGTCATATAGCGGGTGGGAAGAGCAATGAATGTGGACATATCTAAGTTAGAGACCCCTCTTTGACCCTTTTTAGTTTCTTGCTGTTGGGTGAAGAACTTAACTTTTTGAGTTTTACGTTTCTCATCTAAAAGAAAGAATAATGCGATCTCTTTAGGAAAGTTTTAGGAATAATTTAGGTGAGAATACTCAGTAAGCTATGTTACAACTGTAGCTATTTCTTTTCTTTTTCTTGGAACCCAGGGCCCTGTGCATTCAGCAAGTGCTCTACCAGGGAGCTATTTTCCCAGCCCCAGTGGCTATTTTTTGTATCGACGTTTGCTACCTGTCCTTCTGTGTCTTAGCTGCTGTGCCTAGGTTGCAAAGTTTTCTAGGGGGAGAGATGGTACTATAAATCTACCTCTACACAGGAAACTTGTGATCATAAGACAGGTAAGATGAGAGTTATATCGTTTTCTTACTTACTTTTTTAAGTTTTCATTTTTCAATGGCCACTCCTAATGTCTTGGCACCTGGCCCATAGAATATTTGTATTCATTATCATATTACCCACATGACGCACTTGGCTCTGCTCCAGGGGTGGAAGTTGAAATCAGTAAATGGTTCCTTTATTTGCTTTATAACTCAGTTTCATTTCCTTTCCTCTCATACGCCCTGGAACTCTCATCATCTATACATGGTATAACATGTACATGAAATAACAAGTCATTGCTTAAAGAGTACCTTTTATTTCCCCCCTTGGGATCTTATTTGCAACTGATAATCTTAAAATCTCCTAAGCAGGCCCCTGGTCAGGTATTCCTTGACCCCATTCTCTTAGGTATTCTAGCTTCTCATTGTTAAGTCCCCGCAAGCATCCAGCTTCCCCTACCTACAGCAAATGCTAAAACTGGTCAGAAGTCACCTTATTTACTCTGAGCATAATAGTCTTTTGCAGTTTATGCTTATCTTGTCACCCAGCCATGGTAATAATATGTTTGACATGTGCTGCATGCTAATTACTTTTATTATTTGAGAGATTTTGTTAACAACAGCCCTCCCAAATATTCTCAAACTCTGAGGAAGGGTGAACATCTAAAAATACGATCTTAGCTATATCCCTGAAGACAAAATAAATGCTATAATATATATTTGTTTGCCCCCACCCCTGCAAAAATATTTCAACCATTCACACCCTATTATCATAATTTCTCAGAGGAAATGCTCATCTCCTTTAAGAAGGCTTTAAGATTTTTCTCTTTACTCAAAGTGAGGGACAATTGAAGACTTTCTCTCTTTCCTTAAATTCAAACAAAGCAAAACAACAATTATGGCCTGTATTGTTAATTTTGTTAAACAGTTTTCAGCTATTAGCAGCCTAGAAAACAAATGTAAATACTGAGCTTTGGAATTTTGCAAATTCCAAAATTTTATTTGGAGTCTTTTTTTCTTCTTCAATTCTGGGGATTGAACCCAGGGCTTTGTACATGCTAGGCAAGGACTCTACCACTGAACTACATTCCCAGCCCTTTTAAATATTTTATTTTGAGTAGTGTGCTAGCCTTGAACTTGCAATTCTTCTGCCTCAGTCTTTCTAGTAGCTGAGGTTACAGCCATTTACCACCTACCCTTCCCAGCCTAATCCAGAGTTTGAATGTAGGTAATGAAGGCCTTAAAAAGCCAAAATAAATAATTAAAAAGCACCCATGAATTGCTTCCAAATATATATTTTAAGCAAAATTTGTTCACAGGAGATTAGAAGCAACACATCAGAAATGATACATGGTCATCCTGTGTCTGGTTGGCTAAGCCTACCATAACAAAATACCACACACCAGGCTTAAACAATAGATGTTTATTTCTTATAGTACTAGAAGCTGGGAGTCCAAGAGCAAGGTGCAAACTGTCAGGTTTGTGGTGAGGGCTTTTTCTCTGACTTGCAGATGACAGCCTTCTTACATAGT
The DNA here is from genome assembly GCF_047511675.1 of Marmota flaviventris. Taxonomy (NCBI): domain Eukaryota; kingdom Metazoa; phylum Chordata; class Mammalia; order Rodentia; family Sciuridae; genus Marmota; species Marmota flaviventris. The sequence continues at coordinate 38,427,094 of NC_092510.1, read as the reverse complement.
CTTCTTCTGTGTGCGCACAGAGAGAGAACAAGAGCCTCTTCTTATAAGGGCACTAATCCTATCATTGGGACCCCACCCCCTTGATATCATCTAATTTTAACTACCTCTCAAGGACCCCCAGGATGCCATCATATTGGGTTATAGGTTCAATTTATGAATTTTAGGGGGACACAATTCAATGCATAGCACCCTATTAAAGTGAAACACACCAGTAGCAGTTGAAAGAGAAAGTTGTGGTTTATAGGGAGGGACCAAATAAAAATTATTACTTTCTTTTTAAGAGTGGTTATTTACTGCAGGGACATGTCCTTCTATGGAGGTCAGTGGTTCCTGAGGGCATCATGATTACTAATAGTCATGGTAATGAGTGTAAGTTGTTAAGAATTATCTTCAGTGTCCTCTGTATAAGACACTGAAGATAATAGATAAAATAGAGCGTACTCTATTTTCAAATTATTTTTGAATAATCTATTTTCAAATTATTTTTGTCTCTGTACCTAAAGCTTCAAGTTGCAGTCATTTTAAAAATCTACGTATATAAAATGGTTTCTGAAACTTGATAAATCTCATGTATTAACAGACATTAAGTATTTTCTAAGGTCAGTCAATAGGATACCATTTTCAAAAAAACTTTTTATTTTCAACTTAATTATACAAGAATTAACAAAATTTAGTGTTGATATTTCAGTCATTGAAAACAACCCATAAGTCTCTTTGCTATACAGCATCGAGGATGAAAAATTATTACAGTGCTTTCTTGTTTAAATACTTCTAAGCATGACAAGTTTTATTGCCCTTTAATTTAAAGGTGATACTATAGATTGGACTTCCACAGAAGAAAGGATCTATGTTTGACCTGAGTCAAGGACTAATGATTTCCCAAAGTGTCTGCCCTTTTATTCTCAGTGCCTATTCCCCTGTAAATAGGCATTTGGTTGTGATTCCAACAGCTGGATTACCACCTGCCATCTTTGCCAAGTAATGAGCATTCATCTCCACAATAAGGCCTATCTTGCCAAAGAGGCAGGATGCTCGAAGACAGTTGGCTACAGCTCCCTTTTATCAGTCCCTACAATAGAGATGGCCCTGCCAATGGGACCATAATAATTGAAATCATTTGGCAAAGGAATCCCATATTTCTGATGGTATTTGGAAAGGAACAGTCAGCTTCTACCTCTATAATTCTCTTTATATATATGCTTCAATGTCTGGGAGACTCCGATCTAGCTGACATATCCCTTACTTAGCTATATTAAAACCCTTGAGGTCTGGTCTCATATTGTTGGCAGTGGTACCAGACTGTCTTGTTAAGGTGAAGATCTTGGTTATGAATCATTATGTTCTGATTTTAGAATTGATGCCTATGTATAATCTTATTCCTTTAAATCTGTGTACCTAAGTGGGACAGGTACTCTCCCTAGTACCTCCAATTCCACACATACTGAGTAACACTATTTGTTTCATATTCCCAACTAGTCTATTAGCAAATCCTTGTGACTCCACCCCCCAAAAAAATATGTCCTAATTCTACCTACTTCTCTGTCCTGTTATTCAAGTCCAGGCCTCCAGTGATATTCACCTCAACAATGCTATGGTCTCTTATCCTGTATCCCTACTTCCAATCTTGTCTATTGTTCTTTTTCCACACAGCAACAGAGGGATCCTTTAAAACTCAGGTATACTCATGTTACTTGACTGCTTGCATCATCCAACTGCTTCCCAAGAATGAAATTCAACTGTGTAAAGTCTAAAATAGCAGCATCCTGTCCTTGCTTAGTTATTTTCTCATTGATTTATTGTCCATCTTTCCCCTCCCCAATTCACATATAATCCCAGCAGGGGTGTTCACAGTTGTATCCCAGATCCTAGAATACCTCATGGGGCCTCAGTAAATACATGCAGATTGATTGATGATTCCTTTTCTTATTTAATCCTCTAATGATTTTTTTTTAGGATTTAGGTGATGATATTTTGATTTGATAAACAGAAAAATTAGACTCAGTAAATTGATTCGAGATACAGCTTCTATGGAGCTAAGTTCTGAATTTCTGTGATTAGGACCCTGAGTTTAGTGCCCATCATATCATACTTTTAAAACCTTCTATCGATGTGGAACTGTATGCACTATGAGTCCTGGTGGTTGGTATTCTGGGACTTGGTCACTGATGTTCATTGGCACAATAGAATCACTAGATTCTGGCTTGTTAATAATGGAATTCTCCAAGAGGTGAGTTGTGGCCCATCTACATACCTATCAACCAAGACTCCTCAGTGTCAATATGGGGGATATGGAGCTTAGTTTTCTGTTTTCTTTACATTCTGTTATGAATGAATAGTCAGAAAACTTGTTGGTTAATCACTGTGTTATGGCAGCTATTATTTATTTCCCTACCCCAACCAGATAGATAACCACATTGTTCTAAGAATTAGAATACAGCTTCCTTACCCTTGGCATCTGTAGGGGATTGGTTCCAGGACCCCATGCAGTTACCAAAATTCGCTCAAAAAAATTTCCGTATAATGAATGGTGTACTATTTGCATATAACGTATACACATATTAAATAATCTCTAGATTACTTATAGTACCCAATACAATGTAAATGCTATATAAATGGTTGTTATACTGTTATTTAGGGAATAATGACAAGACAAAGATCTTTATGTGTTCAGTACAAATGGGACTTTTCCCCAATTCCCAAGTATTTTTGATTCATGGTTGGCTGGATTATAGATGTGAAACCCTGGATACTAGAAACTGACTATTTATAAAGTCTGAGACAAGAACCAGAAAATAAGAAGTTAACCAGATCAAAATTATTCATTCAAGGATCTGAGTGGAGTAACCAGTCACAAGCCAGATACAGAATATTAGACATTAAATTTTCAAGATCTTTAGCAACAGAGTTTCCTTATCAATATACTACTGGCCTATTTCAGGAATATCTAACTAATGTTAGACAGGAAGGGCACCAAAAACTAACCAAGTGTCCCCATTTGCTTCCTGCTACTGCCTCTTTGTCCAGGGTAAAGGCAAAGCCTATGCATGGCTCTTGAATACACTGTGTTAGTAATGGGGACTTTAGAGATCCTAGAGTGGCTGCTTGCATTTGATTCAGTGCGGTCATCTTTTTATTTTCTAATTCTTGTCTTGTGGTGCTGGGGGTCAAACCCAGGGCCTCAGACATGCTAGGCAAGTGCAATACTTCTGTATTGTATCTGAGTTCTACCCCTCCCTGGAGTTCATCTCTGAATGGACAGTGCTAATGATCTTATGGTGCCACTGAATTTAGGATTATAGGTATATAATATTCTACAGTCTTCTATCTATCTCCTGTTTAACTTAAATGGCTGCAAACACAAGTCTGTTAGAACTCCAGGAAGTTAGTATTTTACATAAATGTTTTCTGAAAATTAAGGGTACAGTGAGCCCAAGAGTCAGCACATGGTAATCTTGTGCAGGGAGCAAATATGATTCTGAAACGTGAACATAGGAACCTGGGACCCAGAGATTTTCCCTATGAGCATCACTTTAACCATATATTTTTAGAATACCCATCATATGCCACCTAGGGTAGAACATGCTGGCAACACACCGATACCAGATCCAGTTAGTTCCCAGGGCGTGCATAATCTAATGACTTCTCCATAGACCACTTGTAGATTTTTGTGTTCCCACTTCTTTTAGTTTTTAAGAATTCTAAAAGGAATAATAAACTTTTGAGATAAATGAGTGTGAAACTGATTAATTAGCCTGGAGGTGGTTTATCTATCAATTAAAGGAAAACGATACAGAAAACATATCTCATTTTTGCATTTCCCTTCCCACTTAAAGAAGGGGTCTAACTATGCAACCAGAGCGGGGGGAGGGGAGGATATGAAGACAGAATAGATGTAAAGATCTTCCTCCCTTCCTAATTATGAAAATATTTACATACATATCTGGCTGAGGTCATAGCTCAGTGGTATAGCCTTACCTAGCATTGTGTGAGGCTCTGGATTTAATTTCAGCAGCACAAACAAAACAAAGCAAAAACAGATGTTATCTTATGTGTATCTTTTTGAGGGTGTGTATTTGTGTATCTCCCAAAAGCTTTATGTTGAAATCCTAAATCCTGTTACCTCAGAACATGACTGTAGGTGGAGATAGGAACTTTGAAGGGACAATCAAATTAGGTCATTGGGGTAGGCCCTAATCCAAACAACTAGTATCCTTCTAAGAAATTAAGAGATTAGGATACAGGTATAGAGAAAAGACAAGCCAAAGAGACATCTCAGAAGAAACCAACCAACTCTGCCAACACCTTCATCTCAGAGTTGTAGCCTCCAGGACTGTGAGAAAATAAATTCTATTGCTTTAGTGACCCAGTCTGTGCTTCTTTGTAATAGCACACTAACACAAATTTACATACACAAATAAAAAGACTCTAGTCCTAACGACTTGAAGAACTCAAAACCCACACGTATGTATCAAAGCTAATTTAGTAAAAAAAATATTCTCCAGTGCTGGATCGTGCTGGGCTTGCTTAGCTCAATGGTAGAACAAAAAACAATCTTGACTGGATTATCTAGATATGTGAATGTGAAGTACTTTGTGTACCTACTAGCTCATTCACTATGTATTTTTTAAGCTCCCATTATGTACCAAGTGTGGAACAAGGCACAGGAAATACATGATTGGCACAAGAATTTGTCCTCGAGGATCTGGTTATGGATGGCCAGTGCTGCAGTGTGAGGTCCTCTGACAGGGTGGTATTTTCAGGTGTGTATTCCTGCAGTTACCAGACTATACTTGATATGTTCCTTACTTATTTCTTCTATTTTAGGGTTTTTTTCAATCCTTTCTTTTTTTCTAAATGAGCAGATATTGCATATCAACACAGGATTTGTAGTAATTTGGTTAGGCTCTCAGAGAACAGGTCGCAGTAAATCAGACTTTGAGTTACCTCTGACATGCAGTTTTATCATCTGTCTGACTCAATTCTAGAAGACAGAACCACCTCCTCTGACCTTTTCCCCTGTATTTCAGGCCATAAATAGGTGCTGGGGCCCTGCCAAGTTGGGTCACTATGGTTCATAAGGGACTGTCAGTTCCTTACAAACATTACACAGCTGCAAAATTACTATGCCACCCATGGTGACTCATAACATCTGCCCCTCTTAAAAAGGGAGTATTAGCAATGTCACCTCCTGGCTATCACTATAATGCAATTATGAGCTCCTCCTCTCAGCTGACTGACTGCTCAGAAAAGTCCTCAGAGAAACGCAGTGGGAAATTGGGAAACCTAACACTTTGGTTTACCCAAAGCAAGGATAAGGAAACAGAGTAGAGCGTCTGGATATTTTTAACCTACGATTCTGGTAAAATATAAATGATGCTTGATATCTACTTGTGTTAAGTCATCTGCAGAGATGTATACGTAATATATGTAGTATATATATGTGATATATGTTATATATGTTTTATGTGTATATATATACACATATATTAATAAGTGTGTGTGTGTGTGTGTGTGTGTGTGTGTGTATGTGTGTATGATAGAGAATTGAAGAAAAAAGAGTTAATTTGAGGAATTTGGTCACAGGATTATGGGATTTTCAAAATCTGCAGGGTAGATCACTGACCGGAAATTGGGGTGGTGTTTTGTGTTGCAAGCTTCAAACAGAAATCCTTTTTCTGTGTGAAAACTCAGGTTTTGATCTTAAGACCCTCAAATGATGATATAAGACCCACCCACATTAATCCACTTTACTTAAAAGCACTGATTAATATTAATGATTAAAATGTTAATCATTTTGACAAAGCACCACCAACAGCAGCATCCAGGTTAGTGTTTAACCAAAAAATGGGGCACCATAGACTGGCCAAGTTGACATTTTAACTATGACACTGTTTACAACAGAAAGTAATCTATTCTTCACCATGCTATTGGGAAATAAGAATTCAGGTGGAGCAAACTAGTCATCATAAAAATTCTCTAAACCTCATATTCATCTCTCTTTGAGTGCTTTCAGTCCTGTGGCTTGGGTCACTGCTTACAAGGTCAGCAAGTCCATCTTTGGTTAATTCTTAGAGTTGATGAATCTTGTTTGGATCCTTTATGTAGTCTCAATTCTTCTTCCTATAACTTTCATGCTGAAGTGCAGAAAGAACAATTCATCTTAAATAATGTCTCAAAGTATATCCTAGGAATATTCATTTTGTGTGATTCTTAGCATGGTGTGGAGGATAGAGAAGGTTCTATGGTCAAATGAGTTTCAGGAACATTTCTTACAAGAACTTCCTTTGGAATATTTCCCATGATTAAACAAAAGGCTTTAAAATTCTGTAGCAACAAAATCAGCTAATCTTTAACTTAGTATTTCCTAGAGACCTGACTTTGGAAAATCCCCTTTTTTTTCTTTTCTTTACGATACAGAATAGAAATCAAAACTTTCGATAAGACTCTCTGACAGCATCAATGCCCATTCTTTAATTTAGATGCCCTGTCTCTCTGTTCAATTTGCACAATGGTAGTTGTATCAGTTAGTGATGTTGTAGAACAATCTAGACCTTAGTAGTTTAAAATAAGAGCCATTTGTTATTTCTCCCAGGTCTAGAGTTCACTGGGTGGTTTTGCAGGTATGTGTTGGTTTTGATTGATCTTAGCTGGGCTTACTCATGTATCTGCAGTCAGCTAGTGAGTAGCCTGGGGGCTGCCTGGTCAAGCCTGATCTTGGCCGGGATGACTCAGCTCTGCCCATGTGCCTCTAATATTATCCTTCCAGTAGGCTAGCCTAGGATCTTTGGGAACTGAAGAGAGGAAATAGAATTATGCAGGTAAGCTCTTTCTCAAGTTTCTGCTTGTGAAAAGTTTGCTAAAATTCTCTTGGCCACAGCAAGCCACTTGGGTACTCAAGATTCAGAGTGAGAGGGCACTACAAATTTATAGGGCAAAGAGAGAGGATATGAGGTGGTCACTAATTGAGGTCACTGATGACAATTTATCTAGCATAGTTTCCACGTGTAACTATGGGAAATGGTTCTAAAATGGTTGCATCTGAATTAATAAGCAAAGTGTAGTAAACATGCTGTATTTCAGATCTCCGATCCTAGTGATGCTCAGGGCAGCATTGTAACACCCTGTTTTAAGCTCCTTAGTTGATACTGATGATGAGCTAGGTTTGGAAACAAAACAACTGGCTTGAATGCCTCTTGTGGTAATCAATATTAATTAAGCTCTTCCAATCACAAATGCTACCAGGGACATAGAAGCAAGTCTAAGATGAAGAGGTTGGTGCTTCTTCCCAGTGAGCTTCAGTCTCAGATAAATAAGACTGATGTGTAATAAGTTGTATAGCTACAGGTCAGTTTTTATTCACATCGCAGTCATGATGCTTATCTAGCCTAAAATCTGTCCTGTCTATGGAATCCTTGCTATTAGATCATTCTCTCAAACTGTGACTGACACATTTCATTCTGTGTGCCATGCCCTCATAAGGGAGGCAGCTGTGGAAGAGGGACTAAGCTGATTTAGCCAGAATTCAAAGGAGATGGGAATAGATTATTTGTATCCCAAAGACCAAGCATGCCAGTGGGTCAGTTGGAGTTACTATTGTAAAGGGTCGACTCTGAAAACAGATAAACATTATTTTCAGATTAAATATAAAATAATAATACATATATAAAAATATATATACAACTTTTTCTCCAAAACATATTTATATATTATGATGATTAGTAAAATATAGGTATTACTGAATTCATTGTTTCTAATTATTTGTGTATTTATATATGTGTAACATACCTCACAGTCAACTGGCAATGAATACACTGTTAACTAATAGCTTATGGAAGTTCATATAATTTTTTTTACCTCAAAATTTTCACTCTAGTAGTCAGCTGGGGTTGCCATAACAAAATACCACTGACTGGGCACCTTTAATATCAGACACTTATTTTCTCCCAATTCTGGAAGCTGGAAGGCCAAAATCAAGGTTCCAGGAGGGTTGGCTTGTGGCAAGGCCTCTCTTCCTGGCTTGAAGATGGCTGCCTTATCTCTGCATCTTCACATGGCCTTTTCTCTAAGTGTGCACTGGGATGGGGGGACGGAAAGGGAGAGAGAGAGGGAAGGGGGGAAATAGGGAGCACTTGCAAAAGCAAGTGAGCCAGCCACGGTGTCTTGTCCTCTTGTTACAAGGACAGGCAATTTTTTTGGATTCAGGACCTATTTTAATGACCTCACTTAACCCTAACTATCTTCTTAAAAGTCCTATCTCTAAATATAGTCATGGAGGTTACGGATTCAAATTATGAACGGGGGGGTGGGGCCACAATTTAGTCCTTAACAGAAACCATCATATTAGACTGTTGCTGAACAAAATAGAATATCCCCACTCCTCACTGCTGCCATTTGTAGTATCCCAGGCGCCGAAGAGCCCTAGAGCTTCCCTGGCTCACTCCCACAATGATGATTAGTAAAATATAGGTATTACTGAATTCATTGTTTCTAATTATTTGTGTATTTATATATGTGTAACATACCTTTGTGGTGACTCTCAAATATTTTGGACTATAGCCATCCAAATTGGCTCAAAAGATCCCTTCACTTTCCTCCCTCATGTGTTCCAACAAGATTAAATAAAGCATCAGGCCTAAAATCTGGATCATAAAAACAAAACAAAACAAAACACGTGGCTTACATATTGACCTTTAAAATGACAGGCCTATCTAAATATTTTACATCCTAGAACATTGTGGGATAAATTTAAATAATCAAATAATCTAATAATCAAATGCTCATTTTGATTACCGATTGCAAAAAAAGGAAGAAAGCAAACAAGATTTTCTCACATCATCAATGAATGTACACCCCTGTACAGGCATATATTTTCTATCTCCTTTATCAGTAAGGGCTTAGATGATGAATATTTGAATTGTAATGCCTTTGTATCTTGGTAGAGTGTTAGGGCATTTCAATCTCCTAAACTGTATATGTTTTACTGAAAGCTAAGAGGCAAAATGTTAATGGCATAATGGTTAAGAGTGAGGACCACAGAGCAGGGATTAGCCAACTATGGCCCACAGGCCAAATTCTGCCTGTGTCTTGTTTTTATAAATGAAATTTTATTACAGCCACACCCATTTGTTTATGTAATGTCTGTGACTGCTTTGGGGGCTGCAACAGCAGAGTCAAGCAGACATGATATGGTCAGCAAAGCCCAAAATATTTAGTATTTGGTCCTTAACCCAAAAAGTTTTCTGACTCCTTAATCTATGGTAAGTGTCTGTGAGTTTGAATACTAGCTTTTCAGTATCCAGTTGTATAATCTTAGGCAATTTATTTACTTTTCTGTGCCTTAGTTTCTTCATCTGTAAAATAAGAATGATATTAATATCTGTCTCAAAGGGTTATTAAGAACAACAGATGACATGTAAAGATTTCAGCATAAAGCCAGGACTAAACAAACAGTATTTGTTGTTAGTCTGTGAACAACCCACAGAAAGCTAAATCCATAATGAAGATGCTAAATTAAGAGGAATTTATAATTAAGAAGGAAAATTAATCGTAATTAAAAACCCAATCAACTCAAATCAACAGTAGTGAGGCTCCTTCCTAAATATCCTTTCTAAAAATTTGCAAGAATTCTTTTTGTATGTGGAGCATGCCCAATGGGAGCTATCAAATGTTGGTAAACATTACTTGACACTAAACTATTTTTGGAAAATATAGACTAAATCCTTGGTAGTCTCTGGTAACATACTATGTTTAGTTTATTAACAATATGTTTAGTGACTTCTAATAATTCATGTAGGATTTACCCATAAATATCCTCTAGCCATTCCTAAAAAAAAAAAAAAAAAGATAGTGGAATTGAATTATAGTTATGTTCAGAGCCTGCCAGATCTTACTTTGCAATTGTCTAAATTCTAATCCTATCTTGACTGAATGGTGGACAGCTATCTGGTTCATGAATTTAATGAACCAAGACATGGACTCAAGCCTTAGTTATATTGTCAACTTGAATCTTTCCTGAGGTCACTGGCTGTACCTTTCGCCATGGTCAGCTATATGGCAAATAGATCCCTGGGGACAATTTAGTAGTGGTTGGGTAATCATAGATATTAGCCCGATTGGAACAGTTGTCCTGGTGATGAGTGGTAGGTCAGTAGCATCATGTTTTGTTAAGGGAAGTTCCTGATCCAAGAGCAAAGGGCATCAGAGGTTGCTCCCCAGTCTACATAGGGGTTATGCGAGGTCATTGGCAGTGCCTTCTATAGTAGTTTTACAGTTGTGTGAGTAACAAGAATAAACTAGGTGTTTAATTAGAGTAGGAAGTGTGAATAAAAAATTCTTTAATCTGCTGGTGTTTTGGATCCTTATTACTGTCAGAAGTCTTCACAAAATTTCGAAATGAAATAAAAATGATCATGAACCTATGAGTATGAGTGGAAAAGAGCCATTCAGAATGGCTACTCAGCAGCGTGACAAGATTCATTCACCACAGTAAACTCTAATTATATTCTCAGTTTTAGATATCCAATAGCTTTTTAAAGTTGCCTTTTTTGTTTGTGGGTTTTTGGAGAATTTTTATATTCATAGCAAAATTGAGTGGATAGTACTGAGATTTCCCACATACCCATATCCTCACATATGAGCCTCCCCAATTATCAACACTATCCACAGGTGGTACATCCGAGAAACCTATATGGCATATCACTATCACCCAGAGCACACAGTTAACCTTTGGATTCATTCTTGGTTTTCTACACTCTGTGGGTTTGAGCAAGTGTATGAATATGTGTATCCACCATTATAATATTGTATAGGATAGTTTCATCATATTAAAAATGACCTGTGCTGTACTTATTTATCCCTTCTTTCCCCCAATCCCTGGAAACCTCTTATCTATTGTCTCTATCCTTTCACCTTTTCTGAAAGGTCATAAAGCAGGAATCATTTAGCACGAAATCTGTTCAGATTGACTTCTTTCATTTAGTGTGTTTAGGTTTCCTCTGTGTCATTTCATGATTTCATAACTCATTTCTTTTTAATACTTATTAATATTCCATTGTCTGGATGTGTGACAGTTTATTTATCCATTCATCTAGTAAAGGATTTTTTGGTCACTTCCAAGTTTTGATAATTGTGAACAGAGCTGCTATAAACATCCATGAATATATATTTATATGGACACAAGTTTTTAATTCTTTTGGGTAAAAACCAAGAAACACACCTGATGGATCTTATGGTAAGAGTGTGTTCAATTCTGTAAGAAACTGTCTTTCAAAGTGGCTGCATAATTTTGCATTTCCACCAGCAATGAATGAGAGTTCCTGTTGCTCCACATACTTGGTGGAACATTTGGTGGTTTCAGTGATCTGGATATTAGCCATGCCAATAGGTGTGTAGTGGTATCTCATTTTAATTTGCATTTTTCTGATGACATAGGATATGGAGTACCTTTTCATATGCTTGTTTGTGTCGGTATGTCTTCTTTGGTGAGTTGTTAAGATACTTAGACCATTTTTAATAGAATTGGCTTTTTCATCATTATTGATTTTTTTTAGTTCTTTGTGTATTTTAGATAATAGGCCTTTGTTATATTTGTCTTTTGCAAGTATTTTCTCACAGTCTGTGACTTGTAATTTCATGCTCTTGAAAATATCTCTCATAGAGTAAAGATGTTTAGTTTTAATAAAGTCTGACTTATTAATTACTTTTAAATAGATTGTACCTTTGATGTTTTATCTAAAAACTCCTCTCTAAACTTGAAGTCATCTAAATTTTCTCCTATGTTATCTTCTAGGATTTATATAGTTTGTGTTTTATATTTAATTCTGTGATCCACTTGAGTTTATTCCTATAAAGGGAGTAGAATCTTTTTTCCCCCATTGTATCGTCTCTGTTTCTTTCTTAAAGATCTGCTCTCTCTATATGTTTGGGTTTATTTCTGGGTTTCTTTCTGTTCCATTTAGTTCTATATTCTTTCACTAATGCCACTTCATCTGGATTTACTATAGCTTTATAGAACATCTTGATGTTAATACTGTCAGTCCTCCAATTTTCTTCTTCCTTTTAAATATTGTATTGGGTATTCTTGGTCTTTTTCCTGTGCCTATAAACTTTAGAATCAGTTTGCTTATACTCACAAGATAATTTGTTACGATTTTGTTGAGGTGATATTGAACTCATAGGTCAATTTAGGAAGGACTGATATTTTGACAATATTAAGTCTTGCTATCCATGAATGTGGATCATGTTTCCATTTATTTAGTCTTCCTAGATTTATTTCATCAGGATTTTTAAGTTTTCTAACAACAAAATGTACATATTTTGATAGATAAATATTTCATTTTTAATGTGGTAATACAAATACTATTTAGTTTTTAATTTTAAATTCCATCTGTTCATTACTAGTATATAGGGAAGCAAGTGACATTTTAATAACAAGAAATAGACCATTTGAATAGGTCTATATCTAATAAAGAAATTGAATCAATAATTATGTTATTTTACATTAACCTTGTATCCTAAAACTTTACTATAATCACTTTTTAGTTCCAAGAGATTTTCTGTGGTTGTCATTGAATCATTTGAAATTTATACATAAGTAATCATCATCTGTGAACATATTTTTATTTCTTTCTTCCCTATATATACATCTTTTTACTCCTTTTTTGCCTTATTGCATTAGCAATAATTAAAGACTTCAAGTATGAGGTTGAAAACCAGTGGTGAGAGGGAATGTTCTTGCCTTATTTCTGATCTTAGTGAAAAATATTCTAGTTTATCAACATTAAGTATATTAGCTGTAGTTTTTTGAAGATATTTGTTTTCAAGTTGAAGAAGTTCCCTTCTATACCCAGTATACTAAGAGTTTTTTATCCTGAATGTATATTGCATTTTGTCAAATGCTTTTTCTGCACCTATTGATATGATCATGTGATTTTTCTTCTTTTCTTGATATAATGCATAATAATAACTAGTTTTTGAATGTTGGACACTCCTGTATATCTGGGATAAATCTCATCGTATCATAGTACATATAATTATTTTATCCTTATCTGGATTTTATTTGCTAAAAGTTTATTGAGAATTTTTCTGTCTAGTTCACGAGAGATATTGGTTTATGATTTTTTTCATGTAATGTTTATGTCTTATTTTGGTGTTAAGGTAATGCTGGTTTCATAGAATGAGTTGTGAAGTACTTCATCTGCTGCAGATTTCTGAAAGAAATTGTATAAAATGGATAAATCTTCCATAAATGTTTGGTAAAATTCATCTATAAACCCACATGAATCTGGGGCTTTTGGGGAGGGTGGGGGTAAGGTTTTTAATTATTGATTCAATTTCTTTATCAGGTGGAGATCCATACAAAGTTTTATTTCTTGTGTGAATTTCTGCAGATTGTATCTTTCAAGGAATTAGTTCATTTCATCTAGGTTATCACATTTTGGGGCATAGAGTTGCTCATACTATCTTTTATTATCCTTTCAATGCCCATGATTTCTGCAGTTATGTCCTCTCTTTAATTTCTTGTATTGATTTTTTTGGGTCAGCTTTTGATCTTTTTTTTATTAGCAGCCTAACTAAAGGCTTATAAGATTTACTTAAATTTTCAAAGAAAGTTTTTGGTTTTGTAGATTTTCTCCATTGACTTTCTCTTTGCAATTCCAATGATTTCTGCTCTAATTTTTACTATTTCACTTTCTACTTACTTTGGATTTAATTTACACTTTTATACTTTCCTAAGGTGGACACTTAGATAAATCATTTTAGAATTTTTCTTTTATAATATACAAAATAATGCTATACTTTTTTAAACCAAGCACTACTTTTACTGTATCCCATAAATTTTCATAAATTGTGTTTTTCTTTTACTTTAGTTCAAAAAAAATTTTAAGAAATTTCCTTATGATTACCTCTGTTTAATCTCCAAGAATTTGGGGTTTTTCAAGCCATCTTTCTGTTACTGACTTCTATTTTATTCCATCCTGGCTGGAAAGGAGACATTGTATGATTTCTGTTCTTTTCAGTTTGTTAAACTATGTTTTGTGGCTCAGAATGTGAGCTGTTGGTGAATGTTCCATGTGAACTTGACATGACAGCACATTCTGCTATTGTTGGATGAATTATTCTGTAGATGCCCATTATGTCCAGTTAATTTATGGTATTGTTGAGTTCAACTATACTATAATGATTTTCTTCCTGTAAGATCTATCTGTTTCTCATAGAGGGATATTGAAGTTCCTAACCATAATAGTGGATTCATCTATTTCTCTTTGTAATTCTATCGGTTTTACTTCACATGTTTTGACGTTCTCATGTTAGATGCACACACATAAGGATTGTGATGTTTTCTTGGATAATTGAACCCCATTTAATTTTAATCTATGCGTGTTGTTCACTTAAAGTGAGTTTCTTGTAGACTATCTTTCTTTAAGTGGTGCATTTAGACCATTGAATTTCAAAGAGATTATTGATAGAATTTTGGATTAACATATACCATTTGTTACTCTTTTCTACTTCCCCCTCTTATCCTTTGTTCCTGTATTTTGTCTTCCATTCTTTTTCTGAGTGTTATGATTTTAAATGAATATTTTAAATAATTTGCTTTTTCTCCTTTATTAACATTTCATTAGTTTTTGTAATGAATTCCCTAGAGTTTACAATATATGTTTACAACTAGCCAAGGTATACTTTCAAATAACACTGTACACTTCATGTACAGTTGTTATAGTTTAAATATCCTTACCAAAAAATCATGTTGAAGTTTAATCTTCAATGTGAAATGTTAAGAGATGAGATCAGGTGAAATTTTAAGAGATGATTATGTAATGAGAGCTCTGCCCTCATTCGTAGATTAATGAATTGATGGGTTAATGGGTTATTTTAAGAGCAGATGTTGCAAAAGCCTGTTTACTTCTGTTGCATGTATGCATCTATTTTGTCATGTAAACCCTGTGCACCTTTGGACTCCGGAGAGAGTCCCCACCATCAAGAAGGACCTCATCAGATGAGGCCATCCAACTTTGAACTTCTTTGAACTTCTTTGAACAACTTTGAACTATGACCCAAATAAACCTTTATTCTTCATAAATTATCTAGTCAGTGGTATTCAGCTATAGCAACAGAAAGCAGACTAAAACACTAGTCTGAGTACCTTAGAAAAATGCTAAAATCCCAATTTCTCTCCTATCATTGTATAATTGCTATTATTAATTTTACTAATTCATAAGCATACATAATATGTGTGTATGCATGCACACATAACCATACATAATTGAATAGATTGTTGCTATCATTATTTTGAACAATGTATTATCTATTATATCACTTCTTCTTCTCTGATGTTCTTTTTTCCTTTATTGAGATCTGAGTTTCTGAACTATACCAATTTCCTTCTCTCTAAAGAACCCCTTTGATATATTTTAGGAATGTTCATACTGTTTTCCAAAATGTCAATACTAACATATATTCTTATCAATGGTGTACAAGTTTCTGTTAAATATATAATTACTATATGATCCAGTAGTCTAACTTTGGTGTGTATATCCAAATTTAATCTATATAACATTTTCATTATAAAAGATGATAAATTGGTAAGGTGATGAATATGTTCATTAGTTTGATTGAGTCTTTCTATAATGTATACCTAGATCAAAACCTCACATTATACCCCATAAAGATACACAATTATTTTTCAATTAAAATAATTTTTAAATATTTAAACATTTTAAAGAACTTTTGACAACATTTCTTGGAAGACTGGTCTCTTTATATCTTCTTCATTTTTGAAGGACAATTTTGCAGGGTATAGAATTCTGGGCTGGTGTTTTTTTTCTCTCAACACCAGAAATATTGCCCTCTTCTTGCTTGTCTGGTTACCAAAGGGAAGTCAGATGTAATTCTAATCTTTGCTTTGCTCTATAGAAAAAGTACCCACAAATGTCTCTGATTTATCTTTAATTCTCTGTGGTTTATAAACTACATGCCTACTTGACATTTGTATTGCTCTGTTTTGTCGTTTATCATGCTTAGAGCTCTCCGTGTTTCCTAGATCTGTGTTATGATACCTGACATTAGTTTAGGGGAAATTCACAGATCATTTCAAACATTTCTTCTATTCCTTTCTTTGACATCTGATATTCTTTTCATGTGTGTGTTCTACCTTTCATAATTGTCCCATGCATACTTCTTGGATATTGCTGTGGAACTTTTTCTTTTTTTCAATCACTGTTTTTTTTTTCTCTTTGCTTTTCAATTTTGGGGATGTCTGTTGAGATATCCTTAAGCTCAGAGATTCTTTCCTTAGCTGAAATATCAACCAATGAGCCCATCAAAAACATTCTTCTTTTCTTTTATGTTTTTTTAAAAAATCTCTAATATCTTTCTCGGTTCTTAGAATTCCCATCTCTCTGCTTAGCTTGGTTATCTGTTTTACAGTGCTGTCTACTTTACCCGTTAGAGCCCTCAGCATGAAAATCATACTTGTTTTAAATTCCCAGTCTAATAATTCAAATATTCCTGCCATGCTCTGTCTGATTCAAGGCTTTCTCTCTCTTAAACCTGTGTGTTATTTCATAGTATGTCCTATAAGTTTTCTTTATAGCCAACCACGATGTACTAGATAAACTACATTGTTTCAAATAGGTCTCTAGTAATGTGATGGTGTGGTGCAGGGGAAGCCAACACAGTCAATGATTAAGTCCCTATCTTTTACTGAGACCATGACTTTGAACTCTGAGCTTCACAAGTGCTTCTCAGTTCTCTCATCCCGTAGGTGGGACAGGATGGCTGGAGGGGCTGGAGTTGGGTATTTCCCTTCCCTGAAATCACTTAGGCTCTGATAAAACCTCAGCAAGTTAGGCTGTGATCAAATAGACTATCCTGAACGCAGATCTTATTAAAATAGAATAAAATGTTATGAAATATATCAAAATGGCTCCCTTTGCCATTCTGCTGGAAAGATGAGGGAGTTTTTCCCTGATATTCACTGTGAGAACTTGGTAGAGGTCCAGAAATTGAAACTAGTAAGGGTGAAGCAGCCTTGTGATTAGGTCCTTGGTGTCTTTAACTCTCAGAGTTGTCCATACTGAACCTCCAACAATTCATCAATTATAATTACATTTCCTACACTGGTTCCTGTAAAGATTTCTGCTCATGAGTTTCTGCCCTGACAAGTTGTGATTCTCAGTATGCACCTGTCAGTCTTTCCAGTTTGGGAGCAGCAGCTTGCCCTGTGTGATTTCACTTCTCTTACAGATTTAAGAAGAGTTCTTGATTTTTCACTTTGTTCAGCTTTTTACCTTCTGTTAGAATTGATTGACAACTTCCAAGCTATTTATATTATCAGCTGGAGCACCAGTCTCCAATAGATCTTATTTCCTAGGTACAGTTCTTGGACAAAATACTCTGCAATAAAAATCTGGTCCTTTCTTTTGATGCTCTGTTGGCAGCTTCTCTTTGGCCTGTGAGAATTTTGGCAGTGCTCCCTTTTTTAGCTCTTCCTCTCCTGCCTCTTATTTTTCATAGTTTTGCTACTACCTTGAGATCTTCCTCCTTTACTTTCCACCTTCCCTCCACTTTTTTTATCATTTTTAATTCCCATCCATGAAGACATCTTGCAAACTCACTCTACCATCATCAGTCAAGATCAAGTCAAGTGAAACTGAAAGTGAGCTGTCCACCATAAGGGTATTTTTGCCTGGGTCAGAAATTACTAGACCATGTGTCATTGAAAGGAAAGGAAGACATAAAATAATGTATTTACCTTGCTGAGTTTTTAAGTCAACGTGTGTTTTCTTATTATAGAGGAAATAACTATATATTGTAGGAAGTTAAACAAAAGACAGAAATCTAATAAAGGGAAACACAATTGCCATACTCCTTCTACCCAGAGGTAACCATTGTTAATATTTTAAATATTTCTTTATATGCTTATTAATTATGCTAGTGCATAAATACCATTTATCTGTTATAAAGTTACATCACACTAATAATCCTTATGTACACAGCATTTACTATATACTATGCCAAGGATTTTATCTATACTATGTATATTAATTCATTTAATAACCCTGTGTGGTATGACCTGTATCATTCCCATGCTAAAGATGATGAAATAAGACCTACAGAATGAAGTTACTTGAGCAAGGTAAATAGAAATGAAAACCCATGTAGATATGTCTTCAGTATTAACTCTACACTACTTTGGTTACCATATTGTTCTATGATATTGAATTTTACCATTTAAATGAAATTTAATTAAATATACTAGGGAGTGTTTTCAAAGCATTAATGAGTTATTAGCTTTTGACTGAATAATTTAATATGTATTAACTATGGTTGAAAATATATAAATTTTGATTTCTTGAGAGTACCTCTCTTGCCTTCCATAAAATGAGGTAAAGAATTATTACCGATGTGAAGCATCAAACACTAAGTTCCATTATTGTCGTCATCCTTGTTTCTCATGTTTTCTTTTCTTAAACTATTACAAAAGAATCAATGAATTTCTCATGTGAGAAAGGGAGGAGGAGAAATGACCTCATTAACCCACAAGAGGTTCATACTCAACTTCTGCCTCGCCCACCTCTCTCTGACACCGTGAGTGACCAACACACACTGATGGTTACCAGTTCCACTGCTTTATCATTCTACTCTCCTAGAATTTCTCAATTTTAGGTCATGAAATGGGCAGAAATTAAAGTTCTCAGCCGATTTAGCAACTTCTGACAAATTATAATTGTCCTTAAAAATATTTTGTTTTTAGTGCTATATTTTATCAGTATAAAGTCTACATTTTATTGTATCAGTAACTTATGTCTCTCAAAATAGCATCCTACCCTGGTATTATCAGAAATTCTACAGCATCTCCATCTAAAAACATTTGCATGAAACAATGTTAATCGGAGAGCATTATACATGTGTACTTTTATGATCTGTTTTTCCATGTAATTTTAGTTACTGATGCTTTTAAAGAGCTGCATAATTCTGGATGTTTTAGGTATATTTATATTGTTTGTGAGCATTTAAATTGCATCTATTTTATAGATGAGCTTCAGGGGGTACTGCTGCAGAATTTCTTCAAACTAATATGATTTGTTTCATGGATTTCCTGTAAAATGTCAAAACTGATGGTTTTTACTAAGAAAGCAGAATAAATAAGCATTCAAAAGGGAATTCTTACAGTACCCAACTTCAAATGCTGAATAGTAAAATTAGTTTAGAATCATAAGATTTTATACCCTAAGGGTTATGAGATATAAGATAGATTATTTGTTTCAACCTCTTTATTGTAAAGATAAGGAAACTGAGATTATGGTTTGCCCAAGGTCACCAATTAGCAGCCAAGTGTCTGGCTCAGGAACAAGCAGGTCTTCTACAATATCTTAAAATACAAAGCATTTATTCCCTGTGGACCAACATTTTTGGGGTTTAGAGAAATCATTTGGGAAATTGAACGCTTCTCTCTGTCCATGGTCTCTGAGACAGCGTTTCCCACCTCATCCTGCCCTCTTGTACAACTTTTATAGGTGAGGATATTCAAGACTGCCCAATGGTAAAAATTTGAACTCTTTTTAGACTTTTAGAAAAATGACAAAATAGTATAAGGGTTTCTTTATGTCAGTACACCCACTGTTAACCTCTTACATATTAGAGTATAAGTATCAAAACTAGATATTAACTTTCATACCATACCATAGCTGAAGACTTTGTTTTTTTTTTTTTTTTGGTACTGGGGATTGAACTCAGGGGCACTCAACCACTAAGCCACATCCCCAGCCCTATTTTGTATTTTATTTAGAGACAGAGTCTCACTGAGTTGCTTAGTGCCTTGCTTTTGCTGAGGCTGGCTTTGAACTCGAGATCCTCCTGCCTCAGCCTCCCAAGCCAGCTACTGGGATTACAGGTGTGCACCACCACGTCCCTCTGAAGACTTCTTTTGAACTTTAGGTAGAAGCTTCCCACTCACATCTCTGTTGATTTGTTCCCAAGATTCCACTCAGAATTCCTCATTGCCTACAGTTGTCATTTATGTCATGTCCCCAGCTATCTGCAACAGGTCCTCAGTTGTTCCTCGTCTGTCATGACTCGGATACCCACAAGCAGGATTGATTCATTATTCTGCTGCATGTCTCTTGAGTCAGGCCTGTCTAGAATCTTCTCACTATTGGTGTGAGATTATGTGTCCCTGTCAAGAGCACCACAGAAATGGTGCTTTATCCTTTTTCTCTGCTCTGAACCACAGCATTCATGATGTCAATATGCATTCTTATTGGTGATATTGGTGTTGACCCCCTAGTCAAGGTGGTTGCCACTGGATTTTTTTCACTATAACATTATTATTCTAATGAAAAGATGGAACAATTTGAGCAACATAATCTATAATGATAATATAGATGATAAACCATATAATAACATATGTCGATGAACTCATAGTGACATAAACAAATAATTGGTCAAATAGAGGTGATTTTCATATTCATGTTATGTTTTTTAAAGTCACTGAGAACACAGAACTAGCAAATACTGAACCGTTGCTCCTAGAGGAAGTAGAAGTTGAGGTTCCTGTGAGCCCATGGTTAACCAATCAATACATAGTATTGTTTTATGTATTTTTGTCTAAAAATACCTTGTTTTATATATTTTGTTGATTCATTAACACTGAACTCAGAGACACAGCACTGTATAATTCATAACCTGAAAAATACCTCTTTTTAAAAATTTATTCTTTTTAGTTATACATGTCAGTAGAATATATTTTGACATATCATACATACATGGAGTTTAACTTTCTTTTCTTGTGGTTATACATGATGTGGGGTTACGGGTCATGTATTCATATATGAACATAGGACAGTTACATCCAATTCACTATACTGTCTTTCCCATACCCATCCTTTCTCCTTTCCCCCCCATCCCCCCTGACCAATCTGGTGAACCTCCACTCGTCCCTCCTCTCTGCCTGTTCTGAGTCAGCAACTGCATGTCAGAGACAACGGTTAGTCTTTGGCTTTTGAATATTGACTTATTTCACTTAGCATGATATTCTCTAGTTCCATCCATTTACCTGCAAATGCCATAATTCCATTCTTCTTTATGACTGAGTAATATTCTTTTGTATATATATACCACAGTTTCTTTATTTCTCTCTTCATCTGTTGTAGGGCACCTAAGTTGATTGCATAGCTTCCCTATTGTGAATTGGGCTGCTATGAACATTGATGTGGCTGCATCACTGTAAAATGCTGATTTTAAGTCCTTTGGGTATAAACTGAGGAGTGGGATAGCTGGGTCAAATGCTGATTCCATTCCAAGTTTTTTGAGGAATCTCCATCGTGCTTTCCAGAGTGGTTGCACCAATTTGCCTTTCTACCAGCAATGTTTGAGTGTACTTTTCCCCCACAGCCTCACCAATAATTATTGTTACTTGTATTCTTGATAATTGCCATTCTGACTGGAATGAGATGAAATCACAGTGTAGTTTTAATTTGCATTCTCTAATTACTAGAGATATTGAACATTTTTTCATATATTTGTTGACAACTCATGTTTCTTCTTCTGTGAAGTGTCTGTTCAGTTCCTTAGTCCATTTATTGATTGGGTTATTTGGTTTTGGGTGTTAAGTTTTCTGAGTTCTTTCTATATCCTGGAGATTAATGCTCTATGAAAGAAGCTTCTTTGACATGTATTTTCTCTGTAAGGCTCATCATTGGCTTCTTGTGCTTAGGAACATGAGACAGCACCTCAGCATTATGATCGAGGACATTTTAACTAGCAAAATTACCAAATGAAGGATAAAAATATGAAAAATATAGCACTATTTAGTCTACTTAGACTGCAAAAAGACTTGTTTACAGTAGGAGAGCTGAAATAGAAGGCATTTATCACCTTGTCTGACCTCAGCTGTGATTGTGCACACTGGGAACTTTATTTTTTATTTTTTTGCTACTCTGCATACCTTTATGAATGACCAAGAATTCTACCAGGAGTATATTTTGGGGAGTTACAAATACATGTTAGTAAGTAAGTGATTTCTCAAATATACAATCCATAAACAATGAAAATCAATGGTATATGGAGAAGCAACCGTCTCTTTGCAGTAGAATCTCAATAAGTAAATGAAAAAGAATTCAGGACATAGAAAATCGCCACTGCAGAACCTCCACAGTGATAATTGTTGCAGATGGATTTACTGATGAACTCTAGACACAATGGGCAAAGGTTTGAAGAACAAAGGGATTTGCATAGTATCTTTCTGAGGATAATTATTGACTCCAGAGAGAAATGCAGCACATTTATATTTATTTTAAACTTAGTACTACATAATTAATTTTTTCTGTTATTTATATTATATGAGCAGATGTTGACTGGCACATACAGATAAATAGTCGGCATGTATTCAAATTCTTATTGATAAGGGAGCCTCCCTATTTTTTTATTACATTTCCTTATCTGAGTAATTAGACAACATTCTGCCAAAGCTACTAATTTACACATGATAGAAGAAAAGTAAAAGAAGTTACTTTTTTATCCAGCATAGACTTGGGACTCTCATGGGTCACTGCCTTTGTGAAGTCATTCCAGGTGGGAGTAAACATTTGTTCTTGGTATTCTGTTGTGCCTCTTTGGCTAGGCTGGGCATATCTAGTGAATGTCAATTTCATACTATAGAATTAACTTTATACATCCTTGTCTCCTAAACAGGATGTGTACAAGTACAGGGGCAACCTCTTTCATATTTATATCTCTGATGACAAGCATATTGGCTCACACATTGTAAATGCTCAATAAATGTTAATTGGAAATGAGAGGATTTAAGATAAATACCTTGGGTCTGTTGGACAATTTATTTCCATATTTCTTCATGAGTGAGATAAACGAGTTTTTGTTCTTGCTATGTTTTTAGTTGCTCATGTTTATCTCCTGCCTATATTGAAATCAAGCATGGGCTTTGTTTACCATTTTCTTTTTTTTAAAAATTTTATTATTGGTTGTTCAAAACATTACATAGTTCTTGACATATCATATTTCATACATTTGATTCAAGTGGGTTATGAACTCCCATTTTTACCCCGTGTACAGATTGCAGAATCACATCGGTTACACATCCACTGTTTTATATATTGCCATACTAGTGTTTGTTTACCATTTTCAAAAGTACACAGAAATGAAAACAGTTCTTTTAAAGTATAAGTACATTCAGTTCAAGGATTTCTTTTTTCTCAATTATTTCTCTCTTTCTTTCTTGTGTGTGTGTGTGTGTGTGTGTGTGTGTGTGTGTATTACTGCAGATAGAGCCTTGCCAGCTTTCTAGCACTGAGCCATATCCTGAGCCTCAAGGAATTTTCTTACTTCACATGCCTTTGTTCAGATGTGACTTTAAGCACTTTATTCACATTCCTGCCTTTATCCTAGTAACAGTGGTTCTGTGTCTCCAAAGGCAAAACAGATGGGTGGCAGCATTAGTTGGAGAGTTTATGAAGCAGCTTATCTGAAAGAGCTTCCAGTGCTGGGATTGGTTCTGAGCATTCGTGGTTTCAGGTTGAACTGAAGTCTTAGTCAGGGTAGCTAGTGATGTAACAAACATTTCCCAAATTTCAGAGGCTTAACATAAGATATTTTTTCCTGCTCCAATGCAGGTATTCCTGGTCAGGCAATTTTCCTCTTCCTCAGAGTCCTCTCCCTGGAGCTGATAGGTCTTATGGGCCAGGTTCAGAAGTAGTTTTCTGACTTTTGTGCACATTCCCTTGGATGTAAATTGATCATGTTTTCATACCTAGATGAAAAGCATGCTGGTTTTGTTGTCTACCTTTGTGTTCCCAGGAGAAATAAAAGAAATTGGTAAACAACTGGCCATTCTCTATCTTTCCGGCTCAGCCTGGCATCTCTCATGTCATTTGTCATTCTTATTCTTTCTAAGACACTTTTTCTTTAGTGTATCCATTCATTAGAGCCCAGTAGTAATGTAATGGTCTCCCAGAATATGCCAGTTGATGGGAGGTATAAAGAAAAATCAAGTGCAGATTTATTTTAGAACCCAGGCTAATTCACTTTGTTTAGCTGTCACAGTATTTGCAAGTCATGAAATAATAGTTTTGAATTCTGTCATCTGAACAGGAAATAATGTCTGCATGATTATCAACTCCACAAGATAAGGTACATGAGTGGTCAAGTTTTTGCACAGATGTTTTTTGCTCCTCATTTTTTTCATATATTGCCTTTTTGTAATTTTGCTGGAAATAAGCAGAAGCAGATATATAAGATTTAAGAAAACATATAAGAGAGCAACTTGAAATTTTCTCTCTAAATTTAATTGTCTTTGAAAATTTGGAAAAGAATATTTTTTAGTCTTATTAGAAAATTAGAAAACTGAGAAGCACAGGCTAGCCTGCAGCTATCTATGGACATGGTACTCCTCTTCTTTCAGTGTACTAGCAGTTTGAAATTAGGTATCTTGTTTAACATAAAACATTTTATCTCTACCCCTAATGGTATCCTTATTTACCTAATTCATCAAATTTTATTTTTAAAGAAATACTTACTTTTGTATAATTTATTAAATGTGCTTATCATAGAGAAGATTGAAAATATAGGTAAGCAAAAGACAAAAATTAGCAATGTTCATTTTCTTACTTTTCATAGGCAAATCCTGTGGAGAGGTATGCATTCTCAGTCTTTTTTCTGTGTATACATATGTGTATATGTGTGTGTAAGACTATAGTATACAAAATATTTTATAATAATGGGATTATATTAAGCATATAGATAAAAATTTTAAGTTCATTTTTAGTATATATTCTTATATTAAACATCTTTTTATTATAAATTCATTTTGAGCATATTGGAGTAAACAAAATCAATAAATTAAAAAGTTACACCTATAAGAAATTGACATTTGTACATAAAATTGAATAACATAGGAGAAATAATGTAAACTTGAAAATAACTGACAACATTTTTAATCTGAAACAGTATAGTATGGTGTGGTTCAGTGCTCAGACTTAGGTTTAAATTCAAAGCAAATGTAATAATCATAATTATTTTGATTAATTTTATAACAGAAATAGTTATATTTGTACTGAACCCAGTGCCTCACACATGAGAGGCGAATGTTCTACCACTAAGCTACAAGTTCATTCAAGCATTTCCTCGTAAAATAAATGTAGGGCCAGTATTCATATATTTTACCTTCACAACTTGCTATCTACAATCATATGACCCAGATTTCCTTATTTATAAAATAGGCACATCATTCAGTTTTGGGGAGGATTAAATGACCAATTGTTATAAAGTGTCTGTATATAGTAAATGCTCAATAACTATTAGCTACCATGCAACATGTATGAATTTAAAAACGATAGATAATCTTTCATTATAAGTAGGCTTCAGATCAGTTGGTTCTCAGCCAGGACTGGTTTCCCCTATTCTGTCCCTGGGGAGACATTGGGCAATGGTTATTCCATCTGCTATGATGGGGAGTTGCTATGGGAATGTAGTGAGTAGATGCCAGGGATGCTGCCACACATCCTAAATATCATGGACAGACCCCATGCAAAGAATTATCCTACTTAAAATATCAATATTAGCCAAACTGTCTTAAAAATATGTATAGGCTGTGCTTTCATACATGGAGGGAGGGTTTGCCACCCAAGTCATACAATTAAAAGTAGCCTCAAAAAAAAAAAAAAAAAAAAGTAACCTCTCTGATCATCAAGATAGGTCTGAAAAAGATACCAAATTCACCTGTTTTTTTTCCAAATATATATATATATATATATATATATATATATATACACAAATATATATATATATATATATATACACAAATATATATATATATATATATACACACATATATATATATATACACACAAATATATATATATATATATATATATATATTTAAATGTAGTTTTTTAAAAAAATATTTTTTTAGTTGTAGATGGACACAATATCTTTGTTTTATTTTTATGTGGTGCTGAGAACCAAACCCAGTGCCTCACACATGAGAGGCGAATGCTCTTCCACTAAGCTACAAGTTCAGCCCCCTCACCTGGTTTTTGTGGAGATCAAATGGAAGATTGTATTTAACTGTCTTCTAACCTGATGTACTATGCAAATATACATTCCTAAATCTGTTTTCTTCAAACTTTATTTTTTTTATTATTATTTCCACACCAAGGAGACTTTTTAAGTTTTTCCCCCCTAATTGTTCCCATCTCCCATGCAATTTTAGTAACACAAAAGTGCTGTATATCTGTTTCTGTAGTTGGGTAGGGTTGAGGTTAGGAGGGCCATAAATCACTGTAAAATCTAAGACTTTCAGACCCAGCTTTTGACCCTTTGGAGAAATATAGACACCATCGATACTGTATATTTTAATTAAAATAGAATTTAACTCTGAAAGTAGTGTTTTTATTTTAATGATGCTTTAATTACGTATTCAATCAAAAGGAGCTTTACATCCCCTGTTCTACACTTGGAATCTTATTGAGACAGCAACAGAAAACTAAAGTACTACAAGTGATTTGAAATGCTACAGACTGATGGCATTTAAATGTACAAAAATACTCATACAAATGAATGGATATTTAGTGAAAATTGAAAATGCAAAAATATCATCTTATAGAGCCAAAAAATATGAGAAACTGAAAAGAAGATGAAAGCTTCTTGAGAGACGGTTAATCTGAATGTAAGCTTATCATAAAAAGGAAACATAAAAGAAGAATTAGAGGCCATAAGATGGAAGGGTAATTGTGCTGGATAAGAAAGCTGAAGGAAATAATATGAACTTTTCTTTTCTGTGGGCCAAAGTTACTATAATCACTGGGTGCCTTTTCTCTGCTTTGTTTGAAAAGAAAAGATTAAACACAGCTCAGTCTGCGAAGTGAGGAGCATGTCACGCGTTGGGGAAAATTGGAAACATACAGCCTGTGGGTTAACCACCTGGAGATCAAACTCGGGGTCTGGAGTCTTTCAGGATCTGTTGCCTGGCCTGTTTGTATCTATTCCCTTTGTTCTTCACTCCCCAGCAGCCTGTTTTATGTTTATAAATACTCAGCAGAAGGCTCCTGTCTGAGTTTGCAGCCTTATCTCTTACCTTGGTATCTACATAGATTCTCTTCTCTTTTCAGCCAAGCTTCCCAACCTCAGAGCACTTCTTGTGAGTTTCCATTTTCTTAATTTTATTCATAATCCACGCTTTTTTTTTTTTTTTTTGGACTGCCTCCTCTGTACTTCATTTTCGACTCTCATGCTTGTAATTTCTTTTAATTCTGTTTCCCGTGCTGACAATGAAGGGGGAGGGATGAGCCTCACTTTATAGGCATGTGAAACTCCTCCCCACAGACACAGGAGGTCATAGAGCTAATGGGACCAGAATTCAGGTCTTCTGGCTCAAAATCTGATGTGCTTTCTACTCCTAAGGTAGGGGCCTGCCTAGCACCTTGATTGACATGTTGTACATTTTCAATGTCCATTTTTTTTCTGATGATGAATTTATAGGTATATCCCTTTCACTTGCAGAGAGATGAATGATGGGGAATAGAAATACCAAAGTTATCTGCATGATAAATTTTATATTTTATTTCCTGCTCATTTGTTAGCATCTGACAACTGGAATAAAACTTTGAATCTGTGCCATTCTGTCTGAAAATGTTTTGATGGTGTCCAATATAATGTTTAGTGTTGATTTTGCAGTATGAATATCATTCATGTTGGTTCTATATTGTACATTACAAGTTTTCAGGTATATGTTACAGGTAAGTGATCACATATAAATAGAGGTCTAGGTGTCATGCTGGTTATTATACTCCCTGAAGGTAGAATTTTTTTTTTGCACCAGTTTTTGTATCTATAAGCCTAGGCTGGCCCTGAAACATGGTTGGGTCTTAACATGTGCTCATTGAAGTAAAAGAGCTATTGTTTCCCTCCTTCTCCATGTGGGCTGTCAGCCAAGTTCATAACAATTCTCCTTTCTCTGGAAACTCAGAATTGGTGTTGTCTAGTTCTTCCTTGAACTGCTGTACCCAGCCACCCCCAATCATAGTTAATCTCCCAGGTTGAACACCTGGCCATTGCTGGGCCAAACTTCCATCTTTAGGACTGAGGGTCAGCCTTTAGGGTTAAACATAAATCATGTAAATACAGGAGCCATTATATAACCATAATGCAAACTAAAGAGTGGAGAAAAAAGACTGAAGCCTCTATGTTTCTGCTTGTGATTCCAAGAGACACCCTCATATTCTCATAATAAACTCTCTTTAGTGTTAAAGTTGATTCATTGATTTTACTTATTTGTAGCTAAAAATCTTCCACCACTACATCAAACTTTCAGATTTCCTTTTCACTGAAGGATATTAGACTAAGTAGAAAATATATCCATAAAGGGAAGACACCACATGTACTTTAAAAATGCTAATCAGAGCTGGCGGTATTAACTCAGTGATGGACGGAGTGCAAGCATGTGCACACCAGGCAGGTACAAGCCCCCAGGGCAAGCCCAGCCCCACAGAAAACTAGTGGTGTGTGTATGTGTGTGTGTGTGTGTGTGTGTGTGTGTGTTAGCAAAGCATTTGGGAGTCTTATAGTATTAAAAATGGACTTGTAAATATTGGTAGAATAATGCTGAAGGGCTCTGTAGTTTGTTATTTTCAAACAATAGGGAATTTTAAAATAAAGTAGCAGGAAGAGAGTAAAATGATAAAAACTATAGATAACAGCCAACAATAGAGCAAACAGTGGAGTCTGTCTCCGTCCACCCTGACACAGCAGTCATTATCTCGCATGACTTCCTTCACTTTCTCCATAGAGTCCTGTCCGGTGCAGCCCCAGTCCACCTGTCCAGCCTCTTCTTGTACCCCACTCCCTCCTTGTGTCCCTATGTGGGCTGCTTTTTAGGACCTTTCCTTGCCAAATTCCCCTGCTATATGGCTTTTATACATGTTGTCCTCTCTCCTGGAATATTGTTTTCTGCTGCCTTCACCCAACTTCCTTACGCCTCTTAGATTTTACAGATTATTCCTAGGTTAGCCTAGTGTACCTGTCTTTGTTACCACTCATCACTGTAGTATTTCTCTTAGGTTTTCTCTCCACTATCTGGCTGTCTATTCTACTAGTCTGTAAGGGCAGGAAATCTCTGCTTTATTGTTTTGCTCATAGCATCCAACTGTATGATCAACAAACATTGGGTGAATAAATAAATAAATATGTGGAAAGGTATTTAGGTATTTTATTTCTCAGACAGAAATCAAAAGTTAGCAAATAAACAGTAATAACAACAACAAACCAGCCTCTGCTTACATTGGTTTTCAAAGACGGGATGTATCATTCAGTTATTTGTAATTCATAATTTCTCTCAGATAGTTTGTGAAGGATATTAGTAATAAAGTTGAAGTCCCTTTTACAAATAAGGGGGTAGGATTATTAGTAAATAAAACATAATTAATGTTCATATTACTTGCAAGCCATATCATAAAAACCTGCCTAACCTGTCATGTCTTTAAATAGTAGTTTTAACCCCTGAGATCTATTAAACCCCTGTCAGCCTTGAGATGGATGCAGGGGATATGGAGGGAAAGAGGTCTCCAATTCCTAGCAACTCCCAGAGCTCCGTGGAAGGAGGATGCTATCAGAGGTATTTCTAAGGTCTGCAATGCTGGTAGTCAGCACGGGTAAAGGTGGAGTAATGGAATAGAGGGGAGTCTCTGGGGCCACTTATAGGAAAATCTTGCCAGAAAGCCAGGTGATATGGTTGACTAACATAGGTTCCTCTTCCTTTCCCTCAATGTCCCTTTGAAAGTATGTGCACTTAAATAGAAGACACAGCAGCCTGCCTTGCTGGAGGAAGACCTCTCTTTCATCCAGATAATAAAAGTAGTCAAACTTTATGCAAGCGGTTCTGGGTAAACACTTCATGACAAGAGGAAGAAGATGAAAGGAGATTTCCAAGGTTGAAGGTTTGGTTGGAAACCCTCTGGGAGCCTGGGAGTGAAGGCAATTTGCAAAGGCGATGACAAACAGTGACCACTGGAGAGAAGGGTGGGTGGTCCTCAGGGAATTAAAAGAAAGGAAAGGAGAAAAAAGCAAACACAGGCTACCTGCCTGAGAGTGAGGGCCATAAAAAACCTACTTCTAATGAGGAGCTTTTCTGACAAATAGTCCCAGAGCAGAGCTTAGTAGAAGGTCCGGATAGTTCAGTTAAAATTTTCTAGAGAGTATTAATATTATTTTTGGTAGAATAATCTGGTTTCATTCAAAGTTAAGAAGACTCTAACATCCAGAAAATACCAAATTATATAAATAATTACCATGAATTATTTTCACTAAATGAGGTAGTACACAGTACTTAAAAAAAAAAGAAAAACTTTATTAGTAAAATTCCAACAAAGAGGGTTGCCTGAAATTAAATCCAGAGTTCCTTCCAAAGAGTTTTGCAAATATCATCTGTGCAGTAGGAAGAACAGAAATGATGAGAGCACATTTTTCAAGAATACATCTCCACCTTCCCTTTTGCTCAGGAGGTGGCCTCTTATTTGCAGCTGTTGGATGTAACCAGTGAACCGAATACTTGAAACCAATTTGCTGGTTTGAGAAGAGGTTATTGATTCTCACAGCATGTAATGTATACACTTAGAAAATTTCATTGTTTAACTCTGCATGTGGATGATTCTTGCCTTAGACTACTCTAAGTCAGGCAGATGGCAAGCTATATGGACTCTCCTTGTTTTAGCGAAGACTTCAGAGGAGTTGAAAAATGTTTAACAGATCCAAATGTTGCCCTGAGTTAGTTAAAAATACCTGTACATGCTTCTCAGAAAATGTCTCGTTAGGTGAGGGACAGTCTTATAAGCATGTGCTTTGTTTTGAGGGAAGATGTTGGGAGAGAAATTTCTGGGCATTTTGTATGATACCAAGAAGGCGATGGCAGTGAATGACATCATACCCAATTAAGTAAATATATTTCTGGATATTGTTTAAAATGACCACTGTTTGAGCTGTTTGTGATTTATCATTTTCAGAATTGCAAAGCCTAATCAGCGTATTCTTTGTATATTATCAGCATTATAGTTTGATGACCTATATTTGTGTTCTTGAAGTAGAAGGAAGCTTCCTCTGACACTGATGGAAAGGAGAACAGACAGATAGATGACTTTGTGCATTTGTATTTCTTTTTATTACTTAATATTTTTTTATACTTAATAAAAGTTCAACTACATAATTAATGTTAAATTCTTTGGATGGGTGAAAATAGACAAAAATACTCAGCAATTTGAGGTCAATGTATTTTGTGGGTATTGTCTAATAATACATGTGAGATGACGAAGGCACACATTACTGAATGTCTCCCATTAAATCTTGGAAATGTGGGTCCCACCCTTTCTAATTCCTCACCTTTTCCCTAGAAATATTACTAATACCCCATGGGAAGTTTGTTCCACTAGAAAATCTGACATTTTGAACCAATTTGAGCAGCACTGTTAGGAGGAAATGATTTATTGTTCCCAATCACCATTCATAAGGTGATCATTGTGATCCCAAGGGAGGGTTTTAACTTGTGACAAGAAAAGTTTCTTTCTGCTTAATGGGGAGCCACATCCTTGAGCCTTACCTATTTGGTGAGAGAGAGGTCCTATGGGTATTTATTGACTTGAACTGAGGGGTCTTTCTAATATAGAGTTATTTTTAAAAACATGAATATCCTTAGGGACTTGTTTGGGGAGGTCATTAGTGGAGAAAAGAATCAGGGTAATATTTTTCTAAAACATCTTTATCATTGGTTTTGATTTTATGTTTAAATCAACAAATTGTTTCTCTTGCAGTCCTCATGGTTGATAGAAAGACTATCATATGAACCTCAGATGGTAAATGGAATTGAAAGAATGACTCTAGCATTTATCCAAAGGCATGATCCGAGGGATGAAAAGGGACAAAAGTCTCCATGAACAGGGCAAGAGACAAGCAAGCCATGTGTGACCAGGTGGTGGTATCAGAAGTATCTAATTTCCTGTTAGGATTATAACATGTGAAGCTTGTCAAGCACAAGAGCCCCACTTACAGATCTTGTGTTACAGGTTTCCAAAGACTGTGCAGCAAGCACACCAGCCATATAATTCACCTAAATTAATTGTTAGACTTCCAGAGTATTATGTGCTTTGGTGATTTTCAGCCTGGGATCTTTCTGCTGCATCTATTGAGGAGCCCTCCAGAGAGTCGGCCACAGCACTGAGCCTTAGGAGGTGACATTTGCCATCTTTAGGTCTCAGAATCACCTTGGTATTTTACCTCGTAGTCCTGTCGAGGACAGGTCACCTGAAAATGAAATTCTGAGACACAAGAAGAAGATGGGCTATAAAGAAAATGTCCCTCTTGCTCAAGGGATAAACTCAACTCAAAGGGGTGGGAAGAACACTGTTGCAGAGTGATATTTTAATAGATGATCCTCCCCCATTGCCTGCAGCTCCTGTTGCCTCTGCTTCTATCCACAACCCCATTAAAAGAAGTTTCACCAAAGATCAAGGAAAAAAAAGTCTTTTGATTTTCAAAAGGCAAGACCCTGAGGGCACTTGGCATTGAAACTGTATGATGATTTGGAGCAAGGCTTCTAGCCCTGGTTGGACATAAGGTTTTCCAGATGTGCTATTAGGGCAGTAAGGATAGGGCTGGGTCCAGGGAAGCAGACAGAGCAGGTAAATGCTGGTGTGGAGAGGAGAAGAAGAGGGAAGAGAAGACAGAGGGATAGAGGGGAAGCAGAGGGCATTGTTAGATGCCCCTGGCCCCTCTCTTCTTTGAGAAAGAGATTCCAGACCCAGATCCCCAGAAGGGAAAGTCCTGGATGACAGAAAACCCAGATGGCTTGAGGTTCCCATCACTTCCCAAGTAGACCCCAAGAAGACTGAAAAACCCCAGAACAGAAATGAATAAGTGGTGTGTAGAGGACAGATGGTCTGAGCTGGCCCCAAGGGATTGAGCACATCTGGCACAGTGTGCAAGTGTTAGGATGAATCCTCTGTGCTCTGCCATCAGCATAGTAATAAAGGACCCAGAGCTTCCTAGCAGCCCTGTGGACAGAAAGCAGTGCAGTCAATCCTCCTGTGTCAGCGGCTGAGAGAGAGTGCTGTACCTGAAGTCTCAGACTGGGCAACAGCTCAATAGCAAGACTTATAGGAACCAGAGGTCTCAGGCATGCTGGTGCAGAGCCAGCATCACACAGAGCTGGGCCTGCCTCCCCCCATTCCCCTGCTCCAATGCAGCCCCCTGGGACAAGGGTTGAGGAAGCAGCATCGAGTGAAGTTATGGTTCTGATACTGGATCTAGGCCCCCAATAGAAAAGTCATCATGGAAAAATAAAGTTATATCTCTTGTGCAATTGGCTGTATGGATGGAGATGTGAACTCAAAGGTGAAACCATGCAATTAATCAATAAATTAAAACAAATCAAGCACACCTGACACAACCACTCAGCCCCTCATCTTTGGAATTTGGAATTTTGTGAATCTCAGCAAAATCTTGACCATTGCTATGTAGCTAGATTAAGCACAGCCTTTCAGCTTATTTCCTGCAGGCAATGTGGCTGTCAGTGTCCTAGGAGCTGTCACTGTTTTCAACCACTGAGCCCTTGAAACAACATCTGAAATTAGGTATCATTCCATTTGATTGATAAGTAATTGTGCGCTCAACAAAATGAAATTGGAGGGACCGGCATCTCCTTTGCGAAGTTTGGTGGATAAGGCTGCGAATGATTCCTTCTTCCCCCAACAGCATTTCCCTTTTCCTGTCCATTCCTTACCCTTTCTGCACCTTTACTCAAACTGCTCCTACTACTCATACTGCACCTCTTCCCTGTCCTTTTGACATCTTCCATTTTCCAAGGCACAATTCAAGTTTCATCTGTTCCCAAACACTTTTTCAGCCCTCTTCATTATTATTATTTTATCCATCTTCCTGGGGTGGTTGTTGTTGTTGTTTGTTCTTTTTAGCACTTCACAGACACTGGCCTGTTATGAAAATCAACTTTGCATGGAGGGTTTGTGTCAGCTCTGGGTTGTGAACCCAGATGAGTTTCATTTTGTGCATCCATAGCACTCACCATGAATTTGGTATCCTAGCCTGGCAGATATTTTGGTAATTGGAATATAATAAAGCATTAATGCATATTTGTCAAACTAAATTGAATTTAAAATTATAAAACACAAAGGTAGTGAAGCATGAGACAGATGCTTAAAAGAATTTTTAACTGATCACGTCTTTGATTCCCTTATTGCTTTTCTTCTTTTTCCCCTAGTTATTTAAAAAAATTTTTCAAGCGTATAAAACAAGTTAAAGAATTGTTCAGTGAAAACTCCTACAATAATCACCTAGCTTTTGTAATATGTATTCTATAGTGTTTATCTGACTATATCTCTCCATCTATCCATCTTTCTAACCCACTTCTCTGACTTTCAAATATATTTAATGTTTGATAAACCTTTGGAATCAGATCTGGGATTTATTCCTGAATTCAGCCTGTACTTACTGTGTGACCTTGGCTGTATGTTTAACCTTTGTCTATTTTCCTGTCTGCAAAATAGGGATGGACAATAATGCCTACTTCATAGAGAGGGGTGGAGAATCAATGAGATAGGGCATGTAAAAGGCCAGGCACAGTGTGTGTTCAGCACAGGGTAGCAGGAGGAAAAGCAGAGGTGTTTCAAGTCATTGGCACTGATCTGCAAAGATAAATGCTTCTGATGTTTTTGCTTCCAGTCTCTGTTTTAGGTCCAGAAGGAAAAGAAATTGATAGGAGATGATCAATTTTAGCCTCTTCTTGGTTGTGAGTGAGAGGTCCCTGGATCTACCAGGTGAGCAACAGGTCATCTGGACTTTGGTATGGAAACTGCATTCAGAATTACCTGGTATAATTCAAAAGAGCCAATAGTAGAATTACCCATCATCTACTTTCACTGCGACAAGGTGGGGAATCTTATACTTACCTAAAATTCAGGAAAAAAATTGCTAAAAATGGAGATAACTAGGAGAGAATGTCAGAGAGTTCCGTAGTCATAAAAGTCAATCCCTGAGCTCTTTTATGTAGGGGTTTGCAAATTTTCTGAGTATGAGTTTTCATGAGTACAACTTTTTGCTCTAAGGCTGTAGAATATCCCATTACTGGAACCATTTTTTAAATTATGCTGCAGCTCATCTTGCCCCTGAAATTGCCCTGTAAACTGGTGGTTGGATAATGCAGATTACCTTCTCTGTGGCCTCAGACCAAGCACCCTTTGGGACATTGGATGAGTGGTAAAAAGGAAATCCCATTCTTGTTTTCTGCCTCACTCTCACATATCTACCCCTTGCATAGTCATTACAATATCCTTCACTTAGTTAATCATGTTCAGTACAGGATTGTGTGAACACCATGGTTGAACAAAATTATCATCTGTTCATGTGAATAATTTTCTGTGGCACACTTAGAGTTGGACCTTTTCATTACAAATTTGCATTAGTGTATGCCTACTGAGTTGTCCCTTGATGAATCAGAAAATTCCTGATGTCATTTGATTGTTTGCAACTTAGATGACATATCACATTAATCTGTGGAACTCTAAACAACACAAGTGCCTACTCCCCCTGTAGCCCCACCCTGCAAGTGGATAGTCATTGTTAGTGGATCTTAGGGTAGCACACTGGAATCCACATTTTTAAAAGTCTCTACAAATTATTTTACTTCACAGCGAGAGTTAAGAACTACCTCTTGACTGTAAATCTGTACAGTTCTTCTTCATAAAGTGAACGAGAGGTGTAGTGTGTCTTTTAAGATGCAAAATCTTGATTGACTTTTTATATTTTTCTTTGCTTTCAATCAGTTGATGGCCAGGAAATGGAAAAACAGCTGAACTGAAATGAGTAGGAATTTTTACAAAGTAGTGTAAGTTGTGTGTAGAATGAAGAAAAGGACAATCAAGTAGAGCAGTTGGGGAGACTCAGGTAAAGTAAAGAGGAGCCAGGAAAGACTGTCATAGCCAACTGAGAAAGCAGTGCTGGGATTATTGGATAAAGGGTATAGCCTAGGACAATGGCAGATATACAAAAGAACTTGCCGTATTTTCTAACACATCCGTATTTGAAATTTTAACATTCCAGTTATCTGTTGACCTGGTACCATTGGGACATAATTGTCATTGCTTACACAGAGCAACTTTCATTATTATGGTGGCATTACTGGATAACTCCAACTACTCAAAGTTTCAGTGGACAAAGTATTTATGGGTAAAAGAAAAATCCTGGTTATTTGAGAATCTACTGTTGTCATCTGCTGGTTAGATTTTTTTTTAAAAAAAGGAAGAAAGTAACACCATCAAAGCTTATTGATTTTTAGTTCCTGAGAAGAAAATTCTGGAGATAATAGTGGAATCCTTTTGAAATAAATGCAGAGTTCTTAATATACTTGATGACACAGATTCCAATATCATATTAAAAATGGGAACAAATATGCCAATTCTGAATTGAAAAGTGACTCAGAAGAGTTGAACTCTAGATGTGAAGAAGTTTGGGGTACAATATAATTGGAAGCATTTTTTTTCTCTTAGGGTATATTGCTTGGTACTTTCACTAGAGCTCTTACTGTTCTAATAGTCTCAGGCTTCTCAAGTGCAGACCAATGAGGTCTTCAGTTCAGGGTAATATGGCATTTGTATTGTTTTTGCAAAGGAGAATATTAAAGATTTTCAACTCCAAATAGAACCCCATTGTTGGTAAATGATTGCCAATTAAAATTGATAAATATATGCAAAACTATTGAGAGGGCCCAGTGAATCACAGATTTATGTGTATATAACTTCCATGAAGTTTAGCTTCTGAGACCTGAAAAACAGAGAGAAAAATCATTATATAATTAAGAAGGAATTATTTCTATTTTTGAAGACCTATGTAGGAAATGAACATGAACTGATAGATAAGCTTTCAAAAGACTTTCACAAGGTCCATTCTGGGGACAATTAGAAAAACAACAAAAAAGAATCACCACTGAAGTGGAATTGGGTGGCAGGAGAGAAAGACAATGAGACAATTTGAAGGTTTGGCTTAAGCACTCCAAATTGCTCTTTGGCATTATAACATCTAGGTGGTCAGCTTTTGTCATTCCCCTGTTCTTGGGCAAGAGTTCTTCTGAGGAGTAGTCATTTTATCAAGACCCAGATGCCTTAGAGTATATCTCAAGAACCACAATCCATGTGTTAGTGAGATTTTTGTCAATATGACCAAAATACCTGACAAAAACAACTTAAAGGAAGAAAAATCTATTTTGGCTCATTGTTTCAGAGATTCAGTCCATAGATGGCCAACTCCACTGTTCAAGGCTGGAGGTGAGACAGAAGATTGTGGTGGAAGGGCATAGAGGAGGAAAGCTATTCAGATCATGGTGGCCAGGAAACAAAGAGAGAGAGAAGGAGGACAAAATGCCACACTTCCAGTGACCTGCTTATTCCAGCTATGTCCCATCTGCTTACAATCATCACCCGGTGTAGTCGTCCTTCAAATGGTTAATTCATGAAATGAATTAATATGTTGATGAGGTTATAGCTGTCATGATCTAATGATTTCAACTCTGAACATTCCTGCATTAACACAAGAGCTTTTGAGGGATTCCTCATATCCAAACTATAGCAATCTACAAGTACCATTCGTCTTCCACATGCTACTTTTGAATATGTCAAAAAAAAAAAAAAAAAAAAAAAAAAAAGCTCTCAAATCAACCTCAGGTTGCTCTTCTCCAAACCAAGCATCCCATTCTTCAAAGATTCATAATCTAGGGCTGGGGATGTGGCTCAAGCAGTAGCACGCTCACCTGGCATGCCGTGCGACCCAGGTCCGATCCTCAGCACCACATACAAACAAAGATGTTGTGTCTGCCGAAAACTAAAAAATAAATAAAATTCTCTCTCTCTAAAAAAAAAAAATATTCATAATCTATTTCCTGGAGGCTCTTCCCATCCTTGAGTCTCTCTTCTGAATATCCTGCAGTCTATATTCTTTATAACTAGCGAATATAGTTCTTATTTGTCCACAAGTCTTAGTTTTTGGCTGTTTTCTAAGTTTAATTCTCACTAGCAACCCTTCTCAAAAGATTTCTGATTAGAATAACACCATGCATGGTCAACCTACTTGGAATTGGATTGAGTGCAATATCTGAGGAGTGTCTGAAGAGCGACTACTAGAGCAGAGGTCTTACTGACTGACTCTACTTTATACAAGCACAGCCAAATAAATGTGTCAGTGACTTGGTCCACATACACATGGTTGCCTCATGTTAACTTGTGGTGATTGCTGTCCTCAAATCTTCTTCACACTGAGGACACGAATCCACATCTTCCCTATGGAGTACTTGAGCTGGTTGTTCTTTGGCATCTATTCCTACTAAATTTCATGATGTTGGGATTCAAGCCATTGTCATCTGTCCAGAACTTTGTTATCCAAAATGCTGACTCTCCTTTCAATTTTGGTTATCAAAAGATATAACCTTGCTTGTCTGTATCACCATCAAAATTATTGATTTAGAATATTACATGGAATAGTCTTGTAGTTCTTTGCCTCTTTCCAGTTTTTCACATCATAAAGGTCATTTAATATCACAAATTCAATTTCAGGATCATCCAGGCCTCACATTTCTGGCTTTTGCTTGAAAATATTTTGGAATATTTAGCAAATGCCTTTTGAAACTTCAGCTGTCAAATATAGAAAGCCTTTTCCTAATTTATGTACCTAGATCCTAATAAATAGATTAGATTAGAAGAGAAAATAGATTAAAATAGAGTTAAGTCTAATATGACTTCAATAATTCACTATTTTTTTGGTGTGTTTTTTGATGTTGTTATTGTTTTTTGCCTCAATAGGGCCTTTGCAATGTCTGGTCCATGGAATATGAGAGTGCCCAATTACTATTTTTTTCATCCAAGCACAATTTTTCATTGAAAAACAAGCAGATCCTACTCCTGGCTCTTGCTAGGGAAAGAAAACCTATTTCTTTACACCTGTCAAAGACATCTGCTTTGGGAAGCCCCACACACAGCTTAGGTCCACATCAGAGTATGAATTGACTATTTGATAATCATGTAAATATTATTGCTGAAATAAAAACATGATTGAGGCTGGAAGTATGAACCAAATGCAGAAAGTGCCAGCTCTTTAATGTAAGCAATTAATTAGGCATCATCTTTAAGTCTGGTGATAGGTCCCAGGTTGTTAATCAAATCAAATATCACCAGCTGCTGGGAGAACAGGCTCTTTCAGGAAGCATTTCCTACACGGAAGGGGAGAGGAATGTGGCACTGAAATGGATTTTCTGAGGTTCCAGGCTAAGGACACCTATGGAGGAATTATGAGAAAATGTTGCATAGGCATATCCATGCAGGATTAGACAAACTGTGCTGAGTAGCTGAAGTTATGGAAAAACCTAAATTTGGAAGCCAGACAGAGCCAATGCCAAATTCTCCTTTTCCTAGCCTTAGAAAAATCACGTGATTTGTGTGAGCCTTATTTTCTTCAGCTTTAATATACGGGTGACAACACCAACTGATAGGTTTTTATAAGGATGAGAGGCCACATGGGCAGCACCCAGCACCATGCTCACCATGTGCATGACAGTGGATAGATAGTGATGTGGTAGTAGTAAATGGGTAGTTGGGTTCTGGTGTCCACCCTGCGACTATTGACTTTGATCTTGGGCATACCCTTGAGCTTGGCTTCCCCAACTCTGAAAAGGCAGGAGTGGCATAGAGGCTGCACCAGAGCTAATGGCCCGCCATTCTTTGACAGGGATCAGAATTAGGGATGTTTTGTGATAAGGGCATTGAGACAAGGCAGAAGTCCACTGACATGAGGGAGGGACCATCAGCAACGTCCCACAGAGAGTTCATTTTCTCCACTCCAAACTTCTCTTCTACACAGCAGCCTGGAGACCACTTGAAGGGAGCTTCATCATTTGTCCTCACCACCACAACTACCTGGCTGTCACCACGGGCCAGGCCCAACAAGAAGCATCTTTGTTCAAAACAGAAAGACATTTATCACTGCAACCAGGGCGCCTTAAAGGAAAAAGTAAGTTTGTGATGTTGGGGAGGAATCTGTCTTGAACTACTAGGCTATTTTAAAACATAACATTTTTTCTTTTTCTTCTAATTGCAAATTAATACATGACTGATGCAGAGAGTTATGAACACACTAGTTTAAAGACCACCATCATTAACATTCTATGCATGTTCTTTCAGTCATTTACATATAAACTAAAAATGACCTCACACCATTGCCCTGATAGTAACTTTTCTGGGTATTCTTTCTCCACATACCCATTTCATTTATGCTGTTTAAGTTTGCTGATTTCCATTAATAGTAATTCCTTAGTTATTTAGCAAAGGTGTCTGAAATGAGATGATTGCCCCTAAGCCATATGCAAAGTACATTAGGGAATGAGAAGAAAATTTTAGAGTTTATGTTAATGCTTTTACTTTTTTTTTTTTGGTATGGGGGATTGAATTTAAAGGCACTGACCACTGAGCCACATCCCCAGCCCTATTTTGTATTTTATTTAGAGACAGGGTCTCGTTAGTTGCTTAGTGCCTTGCTTTCGCTGAGACTGGCTTTGAACTCGCGATCCTCCTGCCCTGAGCCCCCCAAGATGCTGGGATTACAGGCATGTAGCACTGTGCCCAGCTATACTTTTACTTCTTATCAAGAGTGTGTGTGTGTGTATGTGTGTGTGTGTGTATCATAACATGGAAAAATAAGTCTGGAGGTAGAGGGTCCTGAAGTGGAACAGTGATCCCAGAGATTGAAGCTATTTCCAACTCTGCTCTTCTGCCCTCATGGGCAGGCACCAGCCTCAAGCCTGTAATATGGCTGCTGCAAATATATATATTACACTCACATTTCAAACAGGAATAATGGGAGTAGGTTCAAGGCAATTGTTTTCATCTACCAAGGCTTTGCTTTTTATTCAAGAAGATGTCTTCCTTTCCATTGGGCAAGTCAAAGGAAGCTGAGAAATTGAAAATTTTAGGTTTCATCTTCTTTGGCAATGGAAGTCAAGGGCATGGGTAACTGTGAACCACTTGGGGGTAGGTAATCCATAGGGTTTGCCAAAGTCTTTTCCCTGGAAAAGTGCATGCACTTGTACACGTGTACTCACACACAAACCTAAGTTGTTATGTAATTTCAGGGGGTTGTCAGCTAAATGTGTGTGTGGGGAGGTACCCATTCCAAAGGGCCAAATTGAGAACCACCACTTGAATGGATGTTGTGTTCAGCCCCAGTCAAGAAGTGGGAGAGGAACAACAGGAAATGGAGAAAGAAGAAAAAGTGGGAAAAATGTGAATGGGAGTGCCAGATAGAACAGAGTGGCCATGAAAGTTATAAACAGCAGATATTATAATAACAGTAAAAAATAAATACAACAGCAAAGAGAAAAAGAGGTTAAAGAAATTGTACAATGGGGAAGAGGGAAAAATCATTTATGTATTTGAAGCTTAAGGAAGTATATCCTCCAGACAGACTAGAATTGAGCTCACCAAGTGAGTTGAGGCTGGCAGTGCAGTGGGTGGGGAACTAAGCCACTGCCAACCTCAACTCACTTGGTGAGCTCAATTCTAGTCTGTAGAGTCATTGTTTTTTGCTTCTGTAGAGTCATTAGTTTTTCATCATAAATTCAAGAGGGTTCTCCAGAAGGTTTGGAAACTTGAAGATTTGAAGTCTGATTGAGAATAGTCAAGCAATAAGCTCCGTTCCATAAAATTCTGCCAAGTGATATTTAATTAGGCATTATAAATAATTTCTAGTGAAGTTTATTGTGGCAACTTACAGTTAGCTCCCTACAGATTTGTAGGAAGTGATCAAGATATTTGGGGTTATATGATTTGCCAAAGCCATACACACATGCAGCAAAATAATTAGCACCATCATCCCCCAAATATCCTACAGAACCTATGACAAATTTCCCCCAGGTGGAAAAATCACAGGTCCCTCAGCATCTTTGGCCTATTAGTAATTGAAGACAAAGGTTTTTAAGAGCAACAAAGGTATATTTGAATCATGTGTATTTTATCCCTAGGGAAATTGATGATAGTATAAAAGAAGGTCATCGTATTGGAAAAGAAGTATAAAAAAAGTGGAAATCATGAAGCTGCAAAAGAACTCAGCAGAAATAAAGAGAAAAAAAAATCCCTGATTTCTGAGCACATTTTATATCCTGAACCATTTTATAGAAATGAAGGAACTAATTTATTTTTATAACACATTCCAAGTGTCACACAGAAAGTTTTTATGCTTCCAAGTACTCAGAGAGGTAAGAAGTTAAAGAGTTTATAATTTTTACCTATGTCTAACCCAGAGTGAACCCAAAGTAAAAGTTTGTAAATGTTGAATAAAGAGGACCAGTGTATTTAAAACTTGGGTTTTAGTGACAGAATACCCAGAATGGGATCTTAGCTCCATCAACTCATCAGTTGTATGATCTGGGGACACGTTTAAGTTACTTTGCTTCTCTGTCCCATTTCTTCATGCATACAATAGAAATACTTGCTTCATAGAATTGTTTGGATGACTAAATGGTTAATCCATGTAAAACTGTCTGCAGAAAAATGGCATGATAAACATTCAGATTGTTACAGAAACACATGGATAGATGTGTTAGTAAGTTTTCCATCACTGAAAAAATACCTGAGAGAGTCAACCTAAAGGAGGGAAGGGTTATTGTAGCTCACAGTTGCAGAGGTTTCAGTCAATGGTTGGTTGGCTCCACTACATTTGGGTCTGTGATGAACACCATGATAGGGAGCATATGGAGGACAAAGCTGCTCACTCATAGTAGCCAGGAAGAAAGGAGGAAACAGGAATCCCAATATCACCTTCTAGGACATGCCCCCAATGACCTAACTTCCTTCCACTAGGCCTCACCTCTTAAAGGTTCCATTACCTCCCAATAGTGCCTTAGGCTGTTGACCAAGACTTTAACACATGGACATTTGGGGGACATTCAAAATTCAAACTATAAACTATATCAATGGATAAGCAACAGTTGTTTTGTTTCTGATTAGTTCTACATATTTTCTTCTTAATTTCCACTTCAGTATTATGAGCTGGGAACCATTTTAAAAGGTAAGTCACTCTGAAAAATAGCAGTAATTCCTGATGAGGTATATGCCATATATATTTTTTTTTTTTTGCAAGCATCAAACTGATGCAGTCTTTAAGACTGGTTATTATATAGTGTGAAACATCTGGATTTGAATCCTCACTTACTGACTCTAAGACCTTGGAAAGGCTGCCTAATTTCTTGGGGCCCCAGTGGCCTTATCTATAAAATGGGGACTCTGTGTTTTACTATTAACCAAGCATTTTCCAGAACAGAAATGAAGCTAAGAGGTGATATGAAACAGTTTTTCTCTATATTGTAAATAATACACTAGGGTTTCAGACATAACATTCAAGATTAATTTTTGAAACATACTTATGCCAGGAGTTTGATTGTTTGTTTATTTCATAGTCAGACATTAAAGCACTGTGAGGGTCTATTCAGATTGAGCTGGTAAACACACAGCCTACCTAGACCCTTCACCAGGGCTGTTGCAGACATTACTAATCCATCAAAATATTTAACTACCAAGTTCCTACTCGGCCTCCAAAGTTTTCTCCACACAATATTTCAGGCATCTGTTTCCAGTTTAGTTGATGTTTTGTGAATTAAAACTTATTTTTTATCTGTATTCCAATAACATATCTTCAGAAGTGACATCTTTCCTGGAGGATGAAGAATTTCTAAATTTTCAAGTAAACCTTCTACTGAACTTCTAAACTCATCAATGATGACAGATAAACCTCCCCCATATCCTTGAATAAGCAAGGTGAATTACATAAAAATGAGAGAAAAGGTTGACTGGCAGTACCCATGATCTATTGTTTGTGTCGTTTTGGAATATGCTGCTAAGACAAATGACACTGATAGCTATAATTTTTAAAAAAGAGATTTGCTAGAGTCTGAGGAAGTCATTTGAGATGTGGCTTCTTTAACTGGTGACTCAGTAGTTTTCTGCAAAGACATCTTAACTCTGTCTAGTGCATCCTATAGTTGACTGTCTTTGTGTTTTAGGAGAAATATTCAAATAAACAAATGTGAAGATGGTTCTTAGATGTTGATTGGTTTATATACATTGAACTCAAGGTTCTTTAGCATCTTATAATCAAGCATTGTTACTTCTCATGTGACCCTATTCTTCAGGGGAACAGTCATAGTCATTATGTACTATTTAGGAAGACAAGAAACTGTATACTTACTTTAGAAAAAGTAACATCTCCTAAACATCAATAAAAAGAGATAGATATGTCAATGGAAAATGGGCACAGATAAGAAACCTCAGATAAGAGAAAAATTCAAGAAATTAGCAAGAATATGAAGAGATGTTCAAATTCAACAGAAAATGCAAAATAAATTAACAATGAGATATCATTTTACATGTACTAGACTGGCAACATTTATGAAGCTGGGTAATGCCAAGTGTTAATGAATGATCTGGGATTATGAGAACCCTTATGCACTGTTGATGGGATTATTGATTGGTACAGAAATTCTGCAGAGGACACTTGTATAATAGAAAATTAACTCTATGACTACTTTCTGAAACAGCAAGCCAAATCCATTCCCAGCTACTTATGTCACAAAGGAATTCTCAGGATTTGTAGGTGTCCTATATAAGTCAGATGATGAGGTGT
Organism: Marmota flaviventris; assembly: GCF_047511675.1. Classification (NCBI taxonomy): domain Eukaryota; kingdom Metazoa; phylum Chordata; class Mammalia; order Rodentia; family Sciuridae; genus Marmota; species Marmota flaviventris. Next base: position 38,382,370 of record NC_092510.1, on the reverse strand, counting down.
CCCAGTTTGTTTGTGACAATCATAGTATACCATTGTTGTCCTAGTGTAATTATGAATGTCATCCATTCATTCTGAAAAATGTTCACTCTGCATATGAAGCTGGTCATTGCAGCATATTTGGGGTGGGGAAGAAGAGAGAGGTGGTTTGGGGAGTGAAGAGGCAAAATGTATTGGGTTCATGCTACTCAGCAGAGAGAAGTGACAGACTAGCAAAAAACATGGATCTTAAAATTTTACTCATAGGAAGAAAACATGGGTCTTAAAAACAGTGCTGGATGAAAAAGAAACAGACTAAGGTTTATAACAGCACTATTTGCATATAGTTAAGTTCCATTTATTTAAACCTATATATTTTATAAGAACCCTTGCCAACAAAGGGCATGGTTGGAATGGTTGCCCTGGGGAGCAGAGGAATAGGAGGGGAATAAAGGGGCAGAAAGAAAGAAAATGAGAGGGTTCTTGTTGGACCAAAGAAGCTAATGAACCATTCAGAAGTGTGATTAATTCAGCCTCAGGACCTGAAATCAAAAACTGAGTTCCATCAAATTAGATGAAACTGAGACATTTTTCAAAAAGCATTGAAGAAAATTAAACTATAGCTTTCTTGGGAAATTTGCATTTATTTATTTATTTACTCTCTTTGAGGTTCTATAAAGCATAAGGCAGCTTAAATAAGTATCTTAAGTAGAACCAAATAAATATATAATATTTGAATAAGGAAGCAGAAATGAATGTATATAGAACTAAGAAAGTTAAGGCAAAGCCACTGTGAGGTTATCAGCTGAAATTCACACCAGAAGGATCTATGCACTTGCTGGAAATGGGGCGTGGAAGTGGTATTAAATTGGTGAGTGGGTAATGCAAAGAAGGAAATGCTCTCACCTATACAGTCCACATAGTCTGGAGAAAGATCTACCACAAAACCATTCCAAGTTCTAAAAAGCAGCACACATTTCCCATTCTGAAATCAGAGAGAAATCTGTCCCTTGGGCTCTTATAAGGAGGGCACTGTGTAATGGAATAGCGACCTAGAAAACTAATTTCTACAGAAACGCTCATTGCAAAGCCATGTTGAAAACCGAAGTGTTAATTTACTCTAACAGGGTTTGGGATCCTTGGAGTTTCACAGTACAACCAGGTTTCAGTTTCAGATCAGTTTGGGAAATGTTCCTAGGTGTGCAATAAACTTGTGGCTCACAAGGTATTTATTCTACTGGGTTAGGAATCCCAGGACCAGAAATTCCTGGTCATTAGAGCTATAGCCAATGAAATAAAAAAAGCAAAGTATTCTCTAAACTATGTTCCTCCATCTCTTCCTGAAACAATTTCAGCAGCAATTAAATTTTATTGACTAAAACCCAAACAGTAATTGTAGAGATTACAAAAGGTAAATCTACTACATGGAAAGAGGTATCACCCTAAAAGTTAAACCAGCAATAATAATAGAAGAGTTTAGTGGCAATCATCTGCAGAAGGGATCCACCCTGAGAAATGATCTCCAAATGGACATTTGTGTGTGTGTGTGTGTGTGTGTGTGTGTGTGTGAGAGAGAGAGGGGGGGGGGGAGGGTAGGGGAGAATAACTGGGATTCTGGTTCATTCTGGTTTTGGAGGCAGGGCTGTTCAAGTTCTTTTGAAACCTGGTTTAAATAACCCCTGCACACCATTCAATTATATTTGATTTTGTATTCACCAAGCATCCTCTGCTTAGTAATTCAGTTTCCAAGAGCCATAGGAAGGGAAGTGTGGTAGATTGATGTCAAAGTGGCTATAATTATTCTTCATCCCTGTATCCAAACCCCATAAGAGGTGACTTTATAACTCATACGTTCCATGGGTGGAGACTATGTCTTTACCCCTTGAACCTGTGTTGGCTTTATGATTTGTTTTGGCCAAGGGGATGAGAAGGAAGTGAGAGTGTGCCAGGGATAAGCCTTGAAAGCTTGTAAGAGGCTTGAAAGCTGCTCTCTCTCTCTCTATCCTCTGAATCTTGCAGCCCCATGGGAACACATTCATTCCAACTGAATGAATGATGATCAGCAAGGCCATTTACCCTGTCTGCTGTGGCTGATTGCCAGAAAACACCAGAAACAAAGGTGAGGTCTCTTTAGATCAGCTAGCCTACAGTACAACCACAGGAACCTGAGTAAGCCCAGGAGACATCAGCTGGACTGCATCCACATCAGCAGAACTTCTCTGCTGACCTCTGATATGTGAGCAAAATCAACTGCTTACTTGTTTTAAGTCTCTGAGTGTTTGCAATAGCTAATTGACATAGGAGAGTATTCTAATGTGAATCTTATGACCAATAAAAAAAAATTGGGCCACCATTATAAATAAATATACAAGCAAAGTTGTTATTCTTAAATAACAACAACAAAACCCCTTGGCATTCTAGTTTGTGTTTGAAGACCTTTTAAGCCAGTTAGTGTAGAAGTTCCTGTGAACTTGAGTAGCTCTGAATAAGTGGACCAATCTGAATTTATGGATTTGCAAGTTAGAGGATTTGCAATCCTACACTAGCAACTTTAAAAACACTCCCACCTGGGATTCCAGCTTAGGTGGAAGGGGAAGGATATAGGGCTCTCAAAAACTAGAAGGGAGAAGTTCAAAAGCTTCCAACATAAAGAAATGATAAATGTTTGAGGTGATGGAAATGCTAATTAACATGATTGGATCCTTACACGTTGTATATGTGTATTGAATTATTGCGTGGTACCCCATAAATTTATATAATGAGTCAACTAAACATTTAAAAAATTTTAAATCTTGAAATTTAAGTCCTAGTTTGTGTGACAGAACATTGTTTTCTCTTAAAGTGTCTTTAATTACCCTGGAATTGCTTTGCACCTGCGACTGGGACTGTTCCAGAGGGTCCCCTCTCAGAGCTGTGTTTTCCACTCTGTTGGTCTGCGTCTCATCACCTCTCCTCAGGGCAAGGACAGGGAGTTGTGCACAAAAGTATCTGTCACAAGAGAAGCTGGGAAATACCAACTCTTAATTGGATTCTACTGTGGTTTCCGTGACCAGTTCTGACCCCCTGGCATTTTCATTTTTTGAGTTTTGTCATCATTTTTCTTATGAGGAGTTCGGTAGGGCCTGGCCCCGCTGTCCTGTGAGTCGCCAATGTCTGTTATGCTGTGACTGAGTCTCATTATTGCCACCACTGCTGGGCAGCCAGATCCTTTGAAAGCAGGAATGGAGGCCTCAGGGATTCACTAATGACACCTGAGGAGATGCAACAGGACCCACTGTCTGGGGCATGCTGTGGGAGATGCGCAAGGAATGAAAGATGGCCTTCCTCTCATCAATGCCAACAGAGTAGTGCCAGAGTTCTTAGGATATCCAAACAAGTAAACAAACAGGATTTAGGATCCAGCTTAGAAAATAGCTAAGAACTTTGGGAATATTTTTGTGAAATTAAAATGTTTCCCATGATGTTTCTCCTGTTAGGAAATTGAAGAGAGCATTGCGGTAGAGAGAGAGTCCTGGAGAAGGAATAGAGGGCCAGGATTGGAGGCACACCTGGGTAACATCCTGGCTGTGTCTTGCTAGATTTATGCCCTCTGGCAAATTACAAAGCTTTTCTGAGACTTGGTAAAGTGAGAATGGTATTAAGTAATTTAAATGTGTATAATTCCTAGCATGAAACCTGGACATGTGTGTACTTGGTAAATGTTAGCACTTCAATTCCTACGTGCGCGCGCGCGCGCGCACACACACTCTCTCTCTCTCTCTCTCTCTCTCTCTCTCTCTCTCTCTCTTTAACCATTTCTGGCTTTTGGCTTTCTTGTTGCTATTTGTTTGATTGCTTGCTTGCATCTGCATTATATTTTATTCTGTAAAATTAAGGATGGGCTTTTGGAAAGCAAGATGACATTTATATAAAAATCTTAGGTTAAAAATCTATACTTTCTACATAATAATCTCACTTATGTAACTATGCACTGACCTGTGCACTGAACTGTCCAAAGAAGAAATGATAAAACTATGGTCCTAGCAAGACCCATTTTCCCTTCAAAAAATATCCTGACTACTTTTCTAATTAAAAGATACTTTCTTTACCCTTTAAAAATCATTTTTGCTATTTGCTACTATTCTTTATTAGTGGTTCTATACGTCAGGAAATTCTCATCATTTCCCCCAAGTCATTAAAAAATAGAGCAATGTTAATTCCCCATGGATTCAACATGGGGATGAATCTTGTATAAAGTTTGTCAAATAGGCTTATTTTTTTCTATCTAGACAGCCAATTACTAGAAGAAGCAATGCTGGATTATAACCCATCTTGTATGTTCATGCATCTGTGAGGATGTATTTCATGGTAAGAATTATACTGGTGCTTCATAATATTTGGTATAAAATGGTTACATCAGAGTACACCAAAATAACAGTCAAGAAAGCGTTTAGAGGAAACAGAACTCTCACTATGACTAGTCAATTGCTCATTCCTAGGCTGGGTTCTTCCACCACATTCTCTCAGAAGAGCCCTGTGAGTCTCCCACTTTTCTGAAGAGGAAACTAAAGCCCCAGATTTCAAATGACTTGCTTGCAAACCAAGAATTTAAACAAAAGGCTGCTATTTGACTTCAAAATCCATATCCTAGCTTCCGTTCCCAGCAGCTTTCAAGGTAGTGGTTCTTACCTTTAACTATACTTTGGAATCATCTGGAAAGCTATAAAAGACAAAATAGCAATGCCCAACACAGTACCAAACAAGGAGAGAAAGATGGAGGACTCTTACTATCTGATTTCAAGACTTGCTGTACAATTCAGTGATCTTTCTAGTGTTGCATTGAAAAAATAACAGACACAGAGATCAGTAGGAAGGAACAGAGAGCCTAGAAGTAGACTCACACAAATAAATTCAACCTATCTTTGACAAAGGAGCAAAGGCAATTCAACATAGAAATGACAAGCTTTTCAACAAATGGCACTGGAACAATTGAAAATCCATAAGTTTTTTTTTAAAATAGAACCTACACAGACCTTACACTTTAATAAATATTAGTTCAAAATGGATTATAATCCTAAATATATTGTACAAAACTGTAAAACTGTCAGAAGTAAATAGGAAAGAAACTATGTAACCATGGTTCAACAAGGAAATTTTAGATACATAAGCAAAAGCATGAGTTAGGAAAGAAAAAATAGTAAGTTGGACTTCATTAAAATTAAAAACTTCTGTGACAGACACTATTAAGGAAATCAGGACAAGAGAATTTCCCAAGCCACAGACTGGGAAAAAATATTTACAAAACACATTTCTAATAAAGGACTTGTATTCAAATTATAAGGAACACTAAAAACTCAACAATAAGACAATAATCTGTCAAATTTTAAAATAGACAAAATATTTGAATAGAGACACTTTGCCAAAGAAGATAGAAAGATGGAAAATTAGGATGTGAAAAGATATTCATCATTTGTTGCTAGGTTATTACAGATTACAACCAGATAACTCTGCATATCTTTTAAAATGACTGACATTAAAAACCAAACGAATAAACAACAAAAAAAAACCCACTGATATTAATTGCTGACAAGGATGTGGAGCAATAGGAACTCTCCTTCACTGCTGATGGGAATGTAAAATGATTCCATCACTTGGGAAGACAGTGCAGCAGCTTTTTGCAAAGCTAGACAGAGTCTTACTGTACCATCAGTGATTGAATCACTACATATTTAATGATTTGAATGCTTAAGTTACTGCTTGAAAATATATGTGCACGGAAAGGCCTGCATGTGAGTATTTATAGCAGCTTTCTTCATAATTGACCAAACAGGAAGCAACCAAGATACCCTTTAATAGATGAATGGATAATCAAACATAGGTACATACATACAATGAAATATTATTCAATGATAAAAAGAAATGAACTATCAAGCCTCAAAAAGATGTGTGAATCTTAAATGCATGCTGCTAAGTGAAAGAAGTCAGTGTGAAAAGGCTTCATATTTTATGATTCAAATTGTATACATTTTGGAAAAGGCAAACCTATAACAATCGTAGAAAGACCAATGGTTGCCAGAGGTAGGGTAGGAGAGGGCTGAATAAGTGAAGCACAGGGGATTCTTTCAGACAGTGAAATTTTTCTGCATTATATTATAATTATGGTTATATAATATTATGCATTTGTCAAAACCCATAGAACTTAACAGCACAAAGAGTGAGCCTTAATGTATACAAATTTGAAAAATCATTTAGAAGATCGGGGAATCCTAGGATGAAACGCAGAATTGTGATGATCTAACTGTATTACAAATATATGAAACAATCTCACTCAATTGTATGGAGGAAAAGGGGACTGACTAAGTAGCTTCAGAAGTAAATGAACCCTGTAAGTCTAAAAGCTAAAGGAACTGTAAATAAGCACTATACTCTAGTTGATAAAGTTGCTTCCCCAGGGGGTTGGTCAAATTAACAATTCTCATGCTGGTATATAGGCATACTGGATTTGAACAATTAAGTAAATGGATGGAATGGTAGGAGCCAAGTTTCTCACTGTAGTTATGTGAAGTTTCAGATAAACAAGAGAAGGAATGTTTGTATGTGGAATCATCCATGTGGTAATGGATTAGTATTGGGTGTAATGATATGAACCCCTGTTAGCTTAATACAGATACAAAATTTTACATATAGAAATATTTCTAGATAGCATATAGAAATAGATATGTTTATATAAATGAGTTATACATATATATTTTCTTGGTGTATCAGTCAAGATAATCTAGAATTAGTGACAACCCTGTAGTAGCAAACACACCTAGCATAATGATTTGGTTTCCAAAAGAAACCACGACTTGGGTAAGTAATGAATTCTAGAACTAGAGTAGGGAATACAAAAGATGAGCATGGAGTGCTAAAGTAAGGAATTGTACAGAAAACACCACACACACACACACACACACACACACACACACACACACCAATGATGTCAAAGAAAGAGAGCCAACAGGAAGAACCCATAGTGGCCAAAGAAGGAATTTTTTATTTATTTATTTATTTTGGTACTGGGGATTGAACTCAGGGGCACTTGACCACTGAGACACATCCCCAACCCTATTTTGCATTTGTATTTAGAGACACGTCTCACTGAGTTGCTTAGTGCCTTCCTTTTGCTAAAGCTGGCTTTGAACTCGGGATCCTCCTGCCTCAGCTTCCAGAGCCACTGGGATTAGAGGCGTGCACCACCGTGCCCAGCTCAAAGAAGGAATATTTGAACAATAAAAGGAATTTGTACTGGTTTGAAACCTGAGGCATAAAATAAATTCATGTATTCATACCACAATGAGCAAATTATTGAATAAATTTAAAATGGAGGAAAACGGGTAAATTTTCTATGCTAAATAATTTCAAATAATATACTTAGATACTCTTTTCTTAAGGACCTGGAATATAACTCCCCATTGCTCAAGTGTAAGTTGAACATGATCTCTTTCTTCCAGAGTACAGAATGGAAAGAGCAAAAAGGAGTAACTTTATGCTGGAAAAACCTGTCAGGCACTGTTCCTTAGCCAGATGATCAAGGTCAACATCAGTAGTGATGACTCAGGTTAGTACTATGTCCTCTGCCTTGGGTACAATGAATATGGTACTTTCCTTCTGTGGTCTTCTTCCCCAAAGCACATAAACCTTATCTAATCATGAGGAAAACATTAGATAAATCCCAGTTGAGGGACATTTTATAAATGTATGGCCAGTAATTTGCAATAAGTAAATAAATAATAAAGTCTATGTCATCAAAAACAAGGAAAATTTGAGACACTGTTACAGCTACTGGGAACCTAAAGAGACATGATGACCAAGTATAATGAGATATCCTAGACAGATCCTGGAAACGAAAATGGACTTTAAGGAATCTCTGAGGAGATAATGAATAAAGTATGGACTTTAGGTAACAATGTATCAATATTGGGCCACCGAGAGTAATAACTATACCACACTAGTGTAAGATGCTAATAAAAGAGGAAACTGGATATGGGGTAAATAGGAATTCTTTTGTACTATTTTTGCTATTTTTCCATAAAACTAAGATTATTCTAAAGTAAGACACTTTTTTTTTTTTTTTTAGAAGCTCCCAAGGTAATTCTAATTTGTATCCAGCAATCCACTACTCTATGGGGAGGGATGATTTCTACAAACAAGCTGCTCTTTCTTCCTTCTACCTTTTTTGTTTAATTATAATAAATGTTCTGACCTTGTCCCTGGTATCGTAGCAGTGTGACTTAATGATTTTGGTCGTTTGGATGCAGCAAGTTCTTTAAATGCACAGCCAGTGATATAGAATTTAGAGAGTAATATTTCCTATTAAATTAAAAATCTTATCCAGAAGCTTAAAATACCATAAAGAGTTTAGGTAAATAGACAGTGAAGGGCAGATTATGCTAAATGTGTTGTCGGTTTAAATTTGTATGTGGTAGGAATGCCTTTATTTTCCCTCTGCTATGCTGTCTGTACTCGGAGGTGAGACAGTCCCTAAATTTTCAGTACAAAAGGTTGGGCTTTAATTAGATAGTAGAATTATTCTCTGGGGCTTGATTATGACAAATGAGATAAAAGCATTATCTAGTGGCAATGCACCTTAAAGGTTCAGGAACTGCAAACTGAACCTAGCTGTCTGTTTTTCTTGTGCAGGGAGCAGCTGGGTTTCCCCATAAGCATGTCTGGTACAGATGACAGGCTACAGTGGTCAGCAAGGAAGGAATCGTACCCCAGTACCTAGATGGACTTCAGTGAGGAGGTAGATAAGTGAAGGAGCCCTGATTGATGGCACTTGGTTTGGAAATGGTGAGACTACATTTTTATGTTTGTACTCTTTGCTTAAAACCCTAATATTCAGATATACAAAACATTTATTTTACCTATAATTTCTCTTCTTCAAATAATTTTTAGTAATGATTTCGTATATTATTAAAACCTGAAAGAATATTAACCATCCAGAAAACATTTTTGACTGGGTGTTATACTATGCTAGGCACTGAGGGGATCTTTAAATAGTTAAAAAGTAATTCTGGTCTTTTATTCATTCTTTCATCCAAACAATATTTAGTTGAGTGCACATCATGAACCAGGCATCTGCTAGGTACTGAACATTAAAAAATATAAATAATGAAGCAAAAAATTAAGATTTAGTTTCTTTCTTAAGGTGCCACAGCCCAAGACTGAACTAAATCAGTAGTTCTGAATGTCTGGGAAATATCTGGTGATCACCACTGGGAAGGAGGGAGATATCAGGGCATCTAATGGGTGGAGGCCAGGGATGCAGCTCACTGTTCTATTATACACAGTTCAACTCCCAACAACAAATAATTATCTGACCCCAAATATTGATAATGTAGAGGTTGAGAAACCCTGCAAACCCACTGAGTTCTTCCTTTAACTGAGAACATGCTTCTATGTGTGAATTAAACAAAACCACCCTAAGCCTCCTCCTGCCTTCCCTTCACCAGGTTGGGTAGGAACAGTGGAGAACAGAGTACAGGGAATAGCCCTGCCATTCAGGTGGGGTTTGGTGGTAGCAATCCTCAGAGGAAGGTCATCAATTCTGTCATCAGGTCCCAGCAGTGGGAACAGTCACAGCCCAGACCAGAGGCATGTCCAGTTAAATCAGGCTGCCCAGAGAGAGGACCTGAATCTTCTTTTTAATGGGAGCAGCCGAACTTCTTCAGTCAAAAGCAGGTATGCACAAATCCTTTCAAATAATTTTACTAAAATCCAGTGGCACTCTTACAATTTAGGCATAGGTTTAACAGCTAAATTGAAAGTACCCTAAAATATTGGTATTATTTTGTTTATTTGTTAAGTATCAAGTACAAGTTTAAAAGAAAAAAAAAGTAGCCTTACAACTGCCCTGTTCAATGTAGCTACTAGCCACATGTGACTTCTTAAGTTTAAATTAGTTGATACTAAGTAAAATTTGAAAATGTAAATATAACTTAAAATTCATTCCTCAGTCTCACTTGTCACATGTGAAGTTCTCACTAGCCACAAGTGGTTACTCACTACCCCACTGAACTTTAACAGTGAGGATGTAGAACATATCTATTATCATAGAAAGTGTCTAGGACAACACTATTCTTCAAGGTGCTGTTCTTAAGGGTCCTCATTCAATTGTGCACTGTTATTGCTGAAAAAAAGGGGGGAGGGTGTTTCCTAGAAGCTGAGGCTCTGGGGCAATGCTTTGCAATATCTCATTGTCATCATTGGTTAGAAAGGCACAGCCATATTCAACTGGAGGGACCACATCTTTTCTGATATGGAATTTCATAAACATTTATGGAATAGATATGGGGTACCATAAGATGAGTGAAGTTGTAGTTTTCCAGAATATGTAATAATGTAAAAATTCAACTACATAACTCTTCTAAGGCATTGCTGATCTAAATGTGTATTGTTGAATAATAATTCCATTAACATATGTCAGTAGGGAATTAAGATATGTGACCCAAATATATCTCTTTTTAGCAACTGACTATAATATAGAACTAGTGCTCAGTGGCTCTAAACTGCAGATAGGGTGGGATGAAGGGAAGAGACTATCTGAAGCCCCTCAAGAGCATTTGTAAAATGCATACATCATCACTATGTAAAGTTTATCAGAAGGGTGTGGTTAGGTGTATGGGTAGGGCAGGTCTCCCAGGAATACATTTTGAAAAATTTCCATTGTTTCTATGTAGCCAATTCAAGTAACTATAATTTAAAAGTATGAAAAGGACATTCATTATGAATTTTGCCATTGTATAAATGGAGATAATGTGACTTTAAAAAGGCCCTACCTTCCAGAAATTGTGATTCAGTTTGCCTTGTATGGGACCAACATATCCACTCTATTCTCTACTGCTTCTTTCTTTTAAATGACTCCACTCATTGTTCCCATCTGTCCCTCCCCCTGTGTCAGTTAGGATGATTATCAGTTGGGTTTAGAACAATGGCCTTAGGCAGTTTTTTCCAATATTGAGTGTCTCTAGCCAACGTTTGCAAGCTGTGTATCACAATGTTCTTAGATACATTTTCTGATTGGAGCCTGAAGTGACAATTTTGTGTGCTGCTGATCAAAGAGGTGTCACATGCACAGAGGACACATTGGCCAGAGAGGAAGGACACTCAGCTGAGGAAATCCCACTTTTTGTTTTTGTTCAAGCTGAAGGACACCCCACTTCCAGAGAAAAGTGGACCTGGAGTATGTGAGCAGGGCTAAAGACGTTCTCTATAAGAACCGATTCAAGTCCTTGCATACCTAGTCAGTCTGAGAACCCAGAGTTTGCATAGAGTTTTGTTCATTTTGGTTTATATTAGAAGATTATTACTAGCCATAGAGAAGCATAACAATCTACAAAACGACAGCTCTGCTTATGGAGAGAAAACTTCTATCACTCTTTGCCTCCTATTCAAATCCTGGAATCTCACACCACATTTTCAAAGAATGTTGATTTTTCTTCTAGTAAAGTTGATGCCCTGATTAGGCCATGATTATTTTTAATTTTCTTTTTTTTTTTTTTTCAGAATGAGTTAGAATAGCCTGGCCATATTCTATATTTTCTTCATTCCTGGTTTTAAGTTTCCTCCTGGTAGTAACCCAGTTTTCCCTATCATGTGTTAAATATTGATCACCTGGGGTTTTTTAAATTATTATTGGGATTCATATCATTGGAAACTATCTAGAATATAAAACCCTTTGGGTGGCATGATGTACAACATATGTCATTAGAAAAATCGTATCCCATGACCCCCAGAAAATGCCCAACTCTAGCTTCCTCCTTAGATTAGTTCTATCACTGTGACAAAATACCCAAGAGAAATTATCTTAAAGGAGGAAGGTTTGTTTTGGTTCACAGTTTCAGTCCCCAGTCACTTGACTCTTTTGAGTATGGCCCTGTGATAAGTAGAGTATCATAAAGGAGAGGGCATGGTGGACAGAGCTGCTTATCTCCTGGCAGCCTAGAAGCAGAAAGAGAGGAGAGAGGCGGGGGATGGGGAAGGAGAGAAGACTGGGCCAGAAGGTATGCTCTCAAGGACCTACTTCTTCCAACTAATCCCTCCATCTCCTAAATTCCCACCACCTCCCCAAAACCCATTAAATTACGAGTCTATCAGTGGGTTAATTCACATGTGAGTTAGTGAGGTCAGATCTATCATCATCAAATCATCTTCCAAAGGCCAAACCTCTCAATACTGCTGCCCAGGGGACCAAGTCTTCAACACAAAATGGGGGACATTTCAGATCCAAACCGTAACACTCCTTTTAAGGATATCAGAACCTGTTGGTTGATGGTGGAGGAAAGGGTTGAAACTGTGAGAAGACTAGGGAAGATGGTCAAACCTAGATGGTTAGGTTCCATCTCTACAAAGTCTAGGTAAAGATCTCTCCTCTGCCTTTGCCTGCAATGTCAGAGGTATGATGTGGCCCAAGATTCTGGGAGGAGGCTGGGCTTGTCTTCTCTAGGTTGTCCAGCTGGAGGGTGGCTTCAAAATTTTCAGTTATGTCATGAGAAAAATGAAGAAAAACCTCTAGAGTGACCTGCTGAAGACTATATTGTGCATTCATAAGTGAATATTAAGTGTCTATTATGTGCCATGGTACAATGTGCTGGTGTGACATGATCCAAATTATATTTGGTGTTGCTCCTAGTTTCTGGCACAGAGCTTCTAAGACTTTAGGATTGTCTGAGTGACAACAGTGTCATTCATATTCTAGTGAAGTGACTGAAAAGGGGTAGGCTTAGATAGTTCAGCAGAACCAACCACCTAATTAGACAGATAGAGCTGCCCCTCTGCACTCCACCTCCATCTCTGGTACAGGAGACCGAGTTCAATCACCCATAATTGAGTAAATCATGCCTACATAATGAAGTTTCTATAAGAACTCTGAAAAGATGAAGTTAAGGGAGCTTCCCGGTTGGTGAGCACATGATACACAGGGAGGGCTCTGGGGTCTCATGCCACTTATACTTTGCCCTATAAACCTCTTCCATTTGGCTATTATTTAATTTTTTTTTAATTATAGATGGACACAATACCTTTATTTTATTTATTTACTTTATGTGGTGCTGAGAATCAAACCCAGTGCCTCATACGTGTGAGGCAAGCACTCTACCACTGAACCAAAACCTCAGCCCCAGGCTATTATTGATTGTATCATTTACAGCAAAACCTTATTGGAAAGTAGGAACCTTTTTTGAATTCTGGGAGTCGTACTAGCAAATTTTGAACCTAATAGGGGGATTCCTCCAATTTGTGGTAGACTGAGCAGAAAAATAGAGCTAGCCTGGGGACTCTGTATGCTGCTGGTACCTAATATGATAGCATCCTCTGAAACTGTGCCCTTAACTTGTGGAGTCTGCAGGAACTGAGTAGTTGGAATGCACACCGAATTGAATTGTTGGCCAATTTAATTGCTGTTAGCAAATTAGATAATTGGTAGGTATTCAAATGATGTAGCTGGGGTAGAATGGAGAAGTAGAGAAGTTTCTGCTTTCAAAATTTACAGGTATCTTGATGAGTTTGTTGTTGTGATTTAGCACTGTGCCATATATCAGCTAATCACCCCTCCAGATCTGGTCTTCAGAGACTGAGCTTTATGAGTCACATCAGTGGGCACCATGCTTTCTGTCTCTGGTTGGGTGTGAATGTCTGGCAGCAAGTTTAAGAGAAGGAGGTGAGTGCAGGCAGGGTGTTACTCCCTTCTTAAGAGGCCAACTTTGGCTATATCTCCTTTCAAGGCAATTTGTACAAAATAGCTTTCTTCTTCCACATTATGGTAACTTCTTCTCCTTGTGTCCTTGGGCCAAGGTATGATAAAAGTGCTTCAGCTTCTAACCCTGGGTGAATGCCTGCAAACTCATATGGTTCTATTCTATGTATACACTTGTTAAAAATTTTCTTAATGAATAAAACTTCTTTGAATTACCCTGAGCATTCCATCTCATATGGACCCTGTATATTCGTATGCTGGATTACATTTGCCAAGTATGTTGATTTTTCTTTTAGTAAAGTTGATGCCAGGCTGCTGTTCAGCTGCTTAAGAAGGTCACCTTAGTTGGCAGTGAAAAAATCATACCATAGAATAGAATGCTTATCTTCCTATTTCTTCTGGCAGGAGAGTGTACATTCGATGAGGTGCAGAGAAGGGGAGCTGGGCCATCAGTTCTGTTTTATAGCACTTAGACATTTAGAATTGTTCTTTCAGTTGCCAAAATGCGTCTCTTACCCATTATGATTCTGGCATTAATTCTATATTCCAGGCTTTGAAGATGCATTAATGGTCTGGGTTTATACCAGAATGATACAAGCTGATGAGAGGTTGATAGATGTCATGAAAAGCCATTGTTATTTTCTGTTTTATTGGTGAGATGGAACAGGATAGCAACACTTGAAAGTTTAGTAGTTGTCCCTGAAACATGATTTCCTTTCATGATAAACATTTAAGTGGTAGAGAGCCCAGAAACAGGCTCTGAAGAGAGAACAGAATGTGTGCTTTTACTGTTTACTTCAGAGAAGTTCTGCCATGGTGAACCCTACCATGAAATTTGTATTTATTAATGATCTTTTCATCTGTGCTCTACATGAGCACTTGCATTGGAATGTATAATAGGTCAGTTTTTTTGAATGATGAGTTTCTTGTGAAAAGACATAAACTTATAGATTGGCTGCCTTTCATAGGAGTGACTTTAACCCTCCTTCCTCCTTATTTTTCTTTCTAATGTCATTACTGAACAATAAGTTAGGATGGCCAGACAGAATGATCAAAGCTGGTTTTTACCTGTCAATAATCTATTGATCTGTGGATAATGGGGAGAGTTTCTTTTTTAGAAGATGGCACATGTTTATATCTCAGGAGACTTAGCCGGAGATCATGTTCATCATTCAGAGATTAAAATAATTTCAAAGGCAATCTACCTCATAATGCTGTATATGAGGAAACTGAGGCCCCAAGATACTAAAAGACTTGTCCAGGAACATAGCTATGTTTGTCAGGGTTACCATCACAAAGTACTTCCAACCATGTGGCTTAAACAGCAGAAATTTGCTGTCTCATAGTTCTGGAGGCTGCAAGTCCAAAATCAAGGTGTTGGCAGTGTTGGTTTCTCCTGAGAGTTAATGGGCAGGGATTTGTTCCAGGACTGCCTCTCTGACTAGCTGATGGCCTCTTCACCCTGTGCCTGTTCACATCACCTTCCCTCTATGCTTGCTTATATCCACAATTCCTCTTCCCTATTTTTTCCCCACTGTGGCACTAGAGATTGAACCCAGGGCCTCCTGCATGCACTCTACACTGAACTACCTCCCCAGCCCCAGACTTCCTCTTGTCATAGGACATGAGTTCATTAGGACCCACCCTAATGAACTCATTTTAACTTGGTTACCTCTAAAAGTGCCCTATCTCCAAATAAAGTCACATTCAGAAGTCCTGGGGGTTAGGACTTCAACACATGAATTTTATGGGGGACACAATTCAACCCACAACATCCTCTGTCTAAAGACTGAATAGGATTTGGGTCCTCTGATGCCATCATTAGTAGTTCTTTTCCTATTACACTACTTTTAAAATTCTTATTTCCCATCCCTTCAGAGATCATCATTCTTTTTTGTACTGGGATAACATACAAGGCTGTGGTTGCAATCTGGAGTTATCTCAGATACCTCATAAAATTCAGTTTAGGGGGAATGTAAGGACAGAGTAAATTTACGGGAGTAATAAGCCTTATTAATATAGTCTGAAAATATTCATCTTGGGGATAAACAAATTTTTTTTATTATTACAAGGCTGATGATGTTAAACCTTTGGAGATAGGATTCTCCAAGACATCTTTCATGAGTTTATATTATTAAATTGTGTGATTTGTGAGTTATCTTCCCCTTTGACTTGAGTCTCTTTACCCCTAGGAAAACAGGTTCCCAGGGAAGCGAGCTTTTCTTTCCAGATGTCCTGAGGATGCTTGGATGGAACCATTGCCAATCTAGGCATTTAATTCTCCTAAAATCATTTTGCCAGTTTAGGGATGCTTAAAGCATATAAGTTTAGGAAGCAGCCAAATTGGTGCCAGATATCTTAGGGACACATTTGCATGTTGGTGGAAAGTACTTTTGTCATGTTGTACCAGGTGGACTTTTTAGGAAGGTAGATAGATCAAAACAAGAGTAATATGTTTTTAGTTTATGAACCATGTCATTGAGATTAGTGTGGCTCACATCAACCAAAATTGCTTTGATGAAGTGTTGGAACAGAAGAAAAACAAAAGCAGGTTAAAGTCTCCAACTGTGACTCCATTCTTCCTATTCTCACCTGGCCTAAGATGCTTAATTTGAAGGAGAGTAACCTGATGATGAGAGAAATAATATGGTTAGTACAAAGGCACAGTGCACAACCCTCCTAGACCAATGTGCTTTTACTCTGGACAGCAGCTGTGATGTAGAACCATCTGGCCACACTCACTGGCAGCACACTGAGGTTTGATCACAACCTAAACCATGGTGCACAATATATTTTGTGGCACCCAAAATGGGGTATTGAGTAGGTTTTGGGGTGCACCATTGCACTCTTTCTCACTAGCAGAGTTTTAAACGTTTGTGTCTTGGGTCACCAGACTTAACATATGCGAAAGAAAAAAAATCAGTGTTCAAACAAATTTGGAAAATGCCTCATATTCCATTCCTCTCTTAGAAACTCACCAGGCAAATTCGAGCATTAAAGATTTCTCTATGTCTGGCAATGAAGAAGCCATTTAACTTTGATCAGGTGCTTCCAAAAGTTTTCTGATCACGGCCCCATTTGATCCCTGAGAACCTGAAAGTTGTAAACAATGTATTTTGAGAAATCCTGCTTAAAATTTGCAGAAGCTTAAGAGAGATGTACATTAAAAAGGAATTTAGATCCAATTCACAGATGATCACACAGGAGATCTACAGGGTTCTGCTTGACTGACAATCCTTATCATCTGCCACAAAACATCAAAACGTTCCTTGTGGCTATTAGCAGGGGTGGAATCCTCAACTGGGCTGGCCAGGCTTTTTACAGGCTAGGATCTTTCCTAATTGTGGGGTGTGTGGAGACTATATGAGGATGTGTGTGTTTGATCTGGATAACTGAGTGACTTAAAACAAATACAACAACAACAAAAACTGCATTGGGTCAACAAGCAGAAGGCGTGGTGTGATCTGGGCCTTTATCACAGATTTGTGATATGACGCTCAGCAGCTGTGGACCTCCTCTAGCTCCTGCACAACCCCATCCCTCTGTCACATGTAGTCCTTTAGTCCCAACAAGGCCTCTCTCTGTATTGGGGACCTCAGCAAATACTGTCTGGAGGTGAAGAACAGGAGGAAGATGTTGTCATGCTGATGACATAATGTCTACACTGCTGGGGTCACCTCCAAACACCATGGTACAAAGGACTGTGTGGTTCCCGCAGGAGGTGTGGATGACTGCCATGCAGCAAATGGTGCCTGGGCCAAGCAGGACGTTGGATGCTCCTACCATAAAGAGCCTTTGCTTTTTAACAACATGAACTACTGTGAGCTGACTTAAGGGAAAAAAGACATTTTGGGGGGAAGATATTTAAACAAGATGGACTTTAAAGAATGCAAACATCCAAGTTTTCAGAAGGTTCAGAAGCATGACAGATTAAGGGATCTGACTTAAAAACTCAGTTTATATGTGTTTCAACTATAATTCTTGAAAAAGAGAGTTGATAGCTCAGTAAATGTCCACTGCAGTCCACTAAACTATGGCATAACTAGCAGCTATCTCTCTCATCTCTCTGTTAAAATCCTGATTTGTTCAAGGCAACAGCTTGACCTCAGGGAAAACAGATCCCTTCTCCTGTTTCAGGGGCCAACTCTGATAGTCAGCACCAGTCGTAGTAAACCCATTTCTCTTTTCAGTAACTAACCATGTGACCCAGTTTAATGTAGAAGTTGGCTGACTTTAATTCTAGGAAAGTTTTTAATTTCTTATAAAAAGGAACAAATTCACCTGGTGAGACTCTCTCGTTGCTTTTCCTTTTTTTCTTTGGAATGCAGATATGATGTGTGGTGGTACAGGAGCCATCTTGTGACCATGATGTGACAAACATGAGATGAAAGCTGTATGTCAGGAAAGGAGGCCATGAATGAGAAAAACCCAAGGTCCTGCCCAAGTATGGTCGGGCTGCCATACTAACACTGGACTGTGTACCTTCTGGTTTGTTCTTTTTTTTTTTTTTTTTTTTTGGTACTATGGATATAAGCCAGAGGCACTTACCACTGACTCAAATCCCTAGCCCCTTTTATTTTGAATCAGGGTCTCACTAAGTTTCTTAGGACCTTACTTAGTTGCTGGGGCTGACCTTGAACTTGTAATCCTCCTACCTCAGCCTCCCAAGTCACTGGGATTACAGGTGTGCGCCACCACACCCAGCTCTGGCTCCTGCTTCTTCTTTTTCTTTTGTTTGTTTGTATATTTCACATTTCATAAAAGTCACTCATTTCAAGTGTACAATTCAATGATTTTTCATAATTTCATTGAGTGGTGCAACAATCACAATAAATCAGTTTTAAAACACTTTTCATTCCCCCACCAAGATTTCTGTTTTTTTAAAAAAAATTTTATTTGAGAAAAATGAAAACCTATTTGTTGAAATCACAGTATATTTTAATAAGTCGTTGTTACTGGTTTTACTTATAATCAAAAGCATTTATAAATGAAAAAAAAATTATGCAGTAAGTTCATGGGTGCCAGGAACCAATGGAATCAAAGAGATTTTCAGATCTTTAATGGGAGAGAGGAAGAGGGAATGACGCATGAAATAGTGAGATATTCAAAAGTGTGTGCTAAAGCCACCCAGGAGCCTTGAATTCTCACTGCTACAGATCACAGAGAAACTTTGTGCCAGTACATGCCTGTTAATTAATTCTATTTATTAATTCTACTGATTTTTATGGATCCTTCATTTTATGCTAGATAATTTTCTAGGTGCTGAGCATAGACTGGCATGACTTTGGAAGGCCTGGTGTGACTTTGCCCTTTATCATAGATTTGCGATGTGACGCTTGGCAAGTGCTGTGCTCCACGAGTTAGTGTGAGTGCTCCTGCACAGCGCCCATCCCTCCGAAGACGCTGGTTCTCCTTAAGTGAACATTCTAGAAAGGAAAGTAAGCAATAAACATACAAACGAAATGAACAGTATGTGTTTATATAGTGAAAAACTATTAAAAATACCAAAAAGGATGTTGTGCTAGAGAATTAAGGGAGGCTGTTATCATAGGAGGCCTAAGAAAGGGATGTTTGAGATGAGACTTGAGTTGCAAAAGGAAACCAACTGAGCAAGACCTGAGGGCCAGCCCCTCAGGAGGGAACGGCCAGTCCAGGGGCCCCAGGGTGGGAGTGGGAGACACTGGCTCGCTGGAGACAGAGTGGTGTGTGGTAGTGTGTCCTGCATGGTGACCTGGAAGGCTACCCATGCTTATCTCGCTGACACTGTGCCAGCGACTCAGCTCACTGACCCCTTGACACATCTCCAGGCTGCTGGCTGAGCTATGTGTTCCACAGGGCAGGCTTTCCTGCCATCTGCTGTAGGCTGTCAGAGGATGGGATTTCTGGGGTTCACTTTGTGCAGTGAATTCTCAGTCCAGAGTGACTGATCCCTTCTCTCCTCTCCCTTTGGGAATGGCTCCATCGTTCCCAGCCAATGCTCCCCAGGGGACTGGCTTTCTCTGGTCCTGTCAGGGCTGGCTTCCTTCCGATTAGGATCAGCCCTGTTCTAGAAGGGACTGGCAGAGCGTTCAGCTGGCACATAGCTGCTTTCAGACCACACAACAGTCACCTACTCAAGTCACAGCTGCCACGTTGGACGTGCCTCATGCTGAGAACCACCCATGGAGAGAACAAGGCAGAGGCAGGGTGCCTGTGGGGCCTCTGGCTGTGGCTCACAGCCTGCTGCAGCTGGTCATACCCCAAATCGTCTTCAAGTGGTGCTTATCAGTGAAGCAGTCACATGTCACCACAAGGCCAGAATCGCCCTCAGAGTTGACCCTGTCTTGCATTCCTCCTGTGTCTGGTGTTGTCCAGAACAAAAGTGTTGGAACACCAGAATCCCCTCTCCTAGCAGGGTGCCTACTAAACCAGATGTCCACTCAGCTACAGTAGAAAACAGAATTCTCATTTCTCTTACACTTGACCTTAGCAGCAGTTGTAAATACGGTCTATCTCTAGGCAATTAGATTTCCTGTGTGATTGGACCTTAGGAATCTGACTGTTGGCCTTAGCAGGGTAAAGTTGCCTAAAAGAGCTCAACTCATCACTTAGAAGCTCTGGGTTCGGTTCTCTGGGACCCCCCCCACACACACACACACAAAAACACAAAATATTGAAATTGGCAGGGACCTTGGTGATTAACAGTTCTCTTCTTATCTATGGAAAATTTCTTAAAAAAAGGAAAAATGACCTGAACCAACGTTAATGATGGCACTATATATAGTAAAGAATCTTTGGGACACACCTGGGTCTTTCATGGACGTTTGAGCTTTGTGTTGTAATGTGCTCCTTGACTTAGGGACAACAACAAAAAGTTCCTATTGTGCCCATAAGAGTTGTCTATTCCTCTGTCTGGATTATTCTTGCTATCATATGTAGTAGGCATTTTTTTTCCTCTTTTCATAGACAAGGAAAAGGATACTGGGAAGGGTAAATCCATTTAGCTAGTAAATGGCAATACTGGACCCACACTTAGATCTTTTGACTTTTAACCAATAGCATTTCTAAGTCAATCTCCATTTTCATCCTCTGGGTGTTGATGGCATAGCAGAGATTAACCATGATTTAGGCAGGACAGGATATGCAGAAGCCCTGAAGAGTCACTGTCCATTCCTGAAGCAGATATTCTGGGTTGCTAAGAGCTCTAAACAAAGAATTCTGATTTTTAGTGACACATCTTCTTCACTCCTGTGTCCTGCCAATCCATGCCTCCTTCTAGCAGTGCCTGTAACAGAAACAGGGGCCTGATGGCTACTACCATAACTTGGAACTGACCCATCTCAGTTGCAGCGTCCCCTTATATTAAATATCACCTCTCAGACTTACTGTGGCACTTAAAAGGCCAGGATGTTCCAATCAACTGACTAGGTCTAAATCTTGGATCCACAACTTCTTCTGGGGAACCTGAGATCTATCACCTCACCTCCCTGTTTCAGGTTTTTCATCTGTAAAATGGAGCTAGTATAGAACCTTCCCGTGGTGATGAAGATTAAATGAGGACTTCTGAATGACCAGAACAGTGAGTGCTCAGAACAGTGAACCGTCAGTGCTAGTCATTGCTACATTTGCTCTTGATTCAGCTCCAGGAGTTCTGTCGCAGATCTGAATTCTCCCCAACAGCACAAACAGAATGAGTTCCTAATCCCTAACAGTGGGCTTTCTAGGGTAAGATGTATCCAGAAGACACAATTTTCCTCCTAATTCCAGGCACTGATATATTCTGGGTCCTGTGTTCCGAGGATTACCTTCATTTTCTGCCAACATCACTCCCTCAACAGTAAAAAGAACTTTAGTTCACCCGCCTGAAAAGCCCAAGCTCACCTGGAGGTTATGATTAAGTATTTAGTGGAGAAGTCAGAGCCTCTTATGTAACTTGAAGTGTGTAAAGGAGCAATGATAAAACCGCTGCCCTGAACTTTTCCAAAGCACCATAAATCTCTCCATGTTAAGATTTTTCCAGTCGTTGCCAAGGTATCATTTGTCCTCTTGTTTTTGTCTGAAGACAGACTAGAAAAAAGTTGATGAACCCACCTCTTGTTAGATTGTATATTTGCCGTTAAAGGCTATAAAAACACGACAATTCCAAATCACTCTAGTCATCTAAAATAAAAGCCATGTTTGTTTTGTGGTTTCTCAGCAATATTCTGATTTATGTTGATCACTTCCTATAGTTTGCCTATTTCCTCATTCAGAGCTGGTCCTCTCTCCCTCCCCCTTGGCTTTCTATTGCCATCTCTCTCTCTCTTTCTCTCTGTTTTTGTTTTTGTTTTTGTTTTTTTTCATATTCAGATCATCTCTCTAGTGACCTTTCAGTGGCTTAACATTTTGTTGCAATGCACAAGTGAAGCTGGAAAACCGAGCCAAGTGACAAACTGTGAAGTAACAGCTCAGCCTTCATAGAGTGGATATGCTCTGTGCTATTTCTGGCCAGAGCAGATGTGGCCTTGATGGACAGTGGGGAACAGCCTCTCTCAGGTAAAAATAAATTAAAAAGATTAAAACCAAAATGATACAAATCCTTCAGCCTGCACACTTATAATAGAACTGGGAGTCATGTAGAAGGAGGACTGAACTTGCAATCCATCAGGATCCTACCTGGTGGGCTTAGTCTAGAAGACTCCAGCAATGAGCCATTTGGCTTCAGGTTAGTCTCTATGACTTAAAATATATATTTTTAATCAACAACAAAAGAATAAAATAATAAAACTGAATATGCATCATGCAGTTTTAACAATCCTAACATTTTGATGGATTCATATCTGACATAGTTGAAGTTCTTTGTATATTTCTCCTAAATACCATTTCCCTTTCTCCCACCCCAAAGATAAACACTATTTTGAATTTTCATGCTTTCATACTTCCTGTAAACACATGCATCTGTCCATAATATGTACTATTGTTTTGCATATTTTAAAACTTTAGATCAATGAGAGTACACTATACATATTATTCTACAACTGGCTACTTTTGAATTTCATATTGTATTCCAGCAATTTAGCTTTTGGTTCATTCATTTGAACTGCTTTGTAGCATAATGCTTCATAATCAGACTACTATATGTTTATCTATTCTCCAGTTGATGAACACTTGAATCGCTTCTAATTTTATGCTATCATAAACAATGCTTCAATGAGTATTCTTGTGCATTTTCTTGTCCTCTTCTCTAAGACAGTGGGGTTTTTAAAATTATTTTTTTCAAAATGTTTTGTCTATACTCAAGTTAAAAGGTATACTTTACATGGAAACCCAGCCTATGTATATGCTATACTTATGTGTGTTTGTATGTGTGCAAAAGTATATGGAACGTAAGTTTCTCATAATAATACCATTATCTTCTATTTAGTTTTAATCCAGTTTAAGCTAGTCTATTTTGTGCACCCAGGAAATGCCAGTTGGAATTTACCAAAGTGATTGTATAATCCAATGAAACATCTCCACTGACAATCTGAAAAAACATTGATCTGGGATACATGCGTAAATAGGGACTTACTGGGTCATAGACTGTGCCCATTATTGTCAAACTGGTAAGTTTGTCTTTGTGGGTTTATCTTATTAGAATATCTAAATGGATATTTGTATTTAGCTAGTGTTCTATGTATTTCTAGAAGATGTCTTTTCAAGCTATTTAGTGTGCCATACAACTGGAAATGGAAGTCCTATTTTAAGGTGTCTGGGCTTCAGTTTTTCATCTGTCACAAGAAGTCATACACACAACACACACACACACACACACACACACACACACAAGCACACACACCAGCCTCTTAAGAATTTTGCAACCTAGATTTTCAGTGTGTATAGCCAGAGAAATAAAAAGTTGTGTTCCGTTTGTGTACAATGAGTCAAAATGCATTCTGCTGTCATGCATAACTAATTAGAATAAATAATAATAATAATAAAAGAATTTTGCAATCTAGTTTTTCTGCAGCCCCAAGGTCATAAGGAGAACCTCAGGGTCTGTCACAGTGTGTGTGTGGTAGAAAAGAGGGAAGGAACTGGAGTGAGTAGATGGAGTTCTGGGCCTTACACTCCCACCCCTACTCAAGGATCCCAATTTTAATATTATTGGCCTATTATATTTCCATTAGATTTAATTGGCAACAAGGGTTGTACATCTTGAAAATATTCTTAAACTTTGGGTGTAGAGGTTCTTTGAGCTCTTTCCAGATCTAAACTTGACTAAAAATAACCTTTGAGTCTCTGGATCATTTAAAATTGTATCCAAAGTTAAGAGCCTAGAGCTGAGGGAGTAGGGTTTCCTGAGTTGGAGTTGGGCAAACAGTATTGGCCAATATGCCTGAGAGTGAACCTATTCTTCCTGCCATTGCAGGAGCTGACTTGGATAGGACATTTTTTAGAGTCCCACAGGACAAATTGGGAGCACTCTTGGGCCAGGGCCCATACTTTGAGAACAGCCATTTCTGTCCCGTCATGTGGGATTTATCTTCATGACGTTGCCTTAAAAAAAGTATTTTGTTTTCATTGTGCTGCTTATTCTGTGAATAAGGACTTTAAATAAATTTTCCTAAAATCCATTTCTGCCCAACAAACTGTTCCACATGCTCATGATGAAGCTCATTTTCTCAGCAGGGTGCTCAGACAGTTAAACCATTATATTCACAGAGATGAAATTTTATTATCGGTTTAATGAAAATATTCAGCTCCTCCTTGGTTTATTTTTGCTTTCCCATATATAGCAGGAACATAAAAACAAGAAGGAAAAAAAAAAACCTGGGTAGTAACTTGATAGTAAAGTGAATTAGGGGTGGGCATGTGTTAATTAATTTATATAAAATCATAGCCCGCTCTCCTATTACCCTGCCTTCTCCACCTCCCTTGGGCCTGGATTTCAGCCTCCTCCCAGATTCTGGTTCTTCCCTTCAATTTGTCCTGCTTGTATTTCATCTTCTTGATCACTGTTTTCATCACACCACTCCCCTGCTCAGAAACCCTCAAGGGATCTTCATTTCCCTCCACATCAAATCTAAACTCAGAGGCTTGATTTCAGGGCTTCTCCTAATCTGTTCTTTCCTTACACCTCCAGCTTTATTTTCTTTGCCAGATATGCTTCTGGTTCTCATGGTTTCAAGATATTGTGGAATTTTTATACACCAAAATAAATAAACCAAATCCGTGTTATTTTTCTTAGGCACAGTTCAGCCCAGTTGCCGCAAACAAGAGCACACACACACATCAACAGTCATTACCTCCCCCACAGGTCATGTGATGTGGTTCTCTGGGGGCTGGGGTGGACACAGGCAGTGTATGCACCTCTCTATCTCTTAGGCTGTTCGTGAAAGGTGACTTTCTGGAGCTGTTCGTGAAAAGCTCTGCCATTTTGATAAGTCAGGCAGAATGCAAATGGCATGCAGGCAAGTAAGAGAGACAATGAAATATCAAGCCAGGAGTGGTGGATTCAAAATTTGTAAAGATGTGCACCTGTACCAGGGAAGACTCAGCTGATCACAAAGTTCTGGAAAAAAAAAATGCTGCAGGGGTAGGTAAATGACATTCAGGAGAAGGCTTATTATGTCTTGGAAGGGGGTTTTCTCTGTGAAGGTAGACCATTTTCAAATTTTGTTTATTGTCACGTATATGTGTAAATAATGTTATTTTTTTTCCTCTTTTTCAGTAAGTTTTGGCTCATCCACTTAATAGAACTGTATGATTTGGGAAAAGTTTCTTCAAGGTATTAATAGCATATAGTACTTAGAATTGTTCTGAGAGCTAAATGACATAGTATATTTAAAGAGCATAGAACTTGTTCAAGACAAAAATATTAGTTGTTATTTCTGTCATCATAGTTATTCTAAGTATGCATAAGCCGCTCTTCATTTGAGCAGCTGCTAAAATTCTGCTTTCTCTCCAAATATCTTCAAGTCAACTCAACTCAATAAGCAGTTAGTGATCACTCAGTATATGCCAGGCACAGAGGAGACACTGGAAATACCACAAATACAACACTGACCTTGCCATTGAGCAGTTTATCTTCTAGCAGGGAAGGCAAACCCATAAATTAATTGCAGTCATGTACCACCTAACAATCTAAGGACATTTTGGTCAATAATGTCAGACCCATATTTGGTAGTGGTTTCATAAGATTATAATAGAGCTGACCATATTTTTGTGTCTTGTTCAATTTCTTGTATCAGTGTTTTACAGTTTTCATTGTAGAGATCTTTCACCTCTTTGGATCAATTTATTCCCTGTATTTTATTTTATTTTTGTGACTATTGTAAATGAGATTGCTTTCTTGATTTCTTTTTTAGATAATTGTCTATTGGCCTATTCAAACTGATTTCTGTATGCTGATTTTGTGGCCTGTAACTTTACTGAATTTGTGTATTAGTTCTAATTGATTGGAGAAGTTTTGGGGTTTTCTTTCTGTATGATCATGTCATCTGAAAACCATTCCTCATCTTCCACTTGAATTACTTCCTTTCTTTTTCTTGGCTGGTTGCTCTGGCTAGGACATTCCATACTATATTGAATGAAAGTGCTGAAAGTGGAATCCTTGTCTTAATCTGAATTTTAGAGAGAAAGCTTTCAGCTTTTCCCCATTCCGTAATGATGTTAGCTGTGGGATTTTTATATATGATATTCATTTTAATGTTGAGGTATGTTCCTTTAATTAATTCAGAGTTTTTATCATAACAGGATACTGAATTTTCTCATGTTTTTCTGGTCTAATGAGATGATCATATGGTTTTGTCTTTCTTAATATTGATATGGTGTACCACATGGATTTGTATAAGTTGAGTCATCTTTGCATCCTTGGGAGAAATCCCATTTGATCATAGTGAATAACTTTTTTTGGGGGGAGGGGAGGGGGGAGCTACCAGGGATTGAATTCAGGGGCACTTTACCACCAACCCCCATCCCAGCCCTATTTTGTATTTTATTTAGAGACAGGGTCTTACTGAGTTGCTTAGTGCCTCGCTTTTGCTGAAGCTGGCCTTGAACTCACAATCTTCCTGTCCCAGCCTGTAACTTTTTTTTAAATGTGCTATTGGACTCAGTGTGCTAGTATTTTGTTGAAAAATTTTTGCAACTATTTTCATCAGTGATATTGGCCTATAGGGTTATTTTTTATTGTGTCCTTGTCTGATTTTAGTGTCAGGGTAATGCTAGTCTTATGAAATAGATTTGGAATAATTTCCTTCTCCTCAATGTTTTAGAATAATTTTTAAAGGGATTGATTTTAGTTCTTTAAATTTAATTTTTTGGTAAAATTCAACAGTCAAGCCATCTGGTTGGAATTTTATTTGTTATTGATTCAGTCTTGTTTCTCATTATTGGTGTTTTTGGATTTTCTGTTTCTTCATGATTCAATTTTAGTAAGGTATGTATATGTTCTGAAATTTGTACATTTTTTTCTTTTCTAAGTTATCAAATTTGTTGGCATGTAGCTGTTCATATTGGCTCTAGTGATACTCTGTGTTTCTGTTGTGTCTCCTTTTTTTGTCTCTGATTGTATTTGAGATTTTTTTCCTCTCTCTTTTTGTTTAGTTAGTCTAACAGTTTATCAATTTTTTGTTTGTTAAAAAACTCAATTTTATTGATGTTTTGTGTTATTTTTAGCCTATTTCATTTACTTCTATGCTAATTTTTCTTATTTCTTTTCTTCCACTAATTTTGTGTTTGGTTTGTTCTTGATTTTCTCCTTCTTTGAAGTGCAGTGATAGGTTGTTTGAGATCTTTCTGCTTTTTTCAGTGGAGGTGGATTTTTGCTATAAACTTCCCTCTCAGAACTGCTTTTGCTTTATCTCAAAGTTTTGGTATGTCATGATTCTGTTTTCATTTATTTCAAGAAGTTTTTAAATTCTCCTCAATTTCTTCATTGATTCATTGGGTGCTCAGGAGTATGTTGTTTATTTTCTATGTATTTGTATAATTTCCAAAATCTTTCTTGTTATTGATTTCTTATTTTATTGCATTGTGGTCAAGAAAAGATATTTAATATGACTTAGGTTTTTAGAATTTGTTGAAATCAGTATGTTGAAGAGATACATTTATTCCTGAGTTTGTTGTAGCACTATTCACAGTAGTCAAGAAATGAAAACAACCTTAGTTAGTGTCCATTAACTGATGAATGGATAAAGGAAGTGTGGTAGGTGGTAGGTATACACAATGGAAAACTATTTAGCTAAAAAAAGGAATTTAATTTTTTTATTTGCAACAGCATAAAGTGGAAGTGGAGGTTGTTACGTCAAGTGAAATAAAATAGGAATAGAAAAACAGATACCACACGATCTTATTCATACATGGAATTAAAAAAAAATTGATCGGGGCTGGGGATGTGGCTCAAGCGATGGCGCGCTCGCCTGGCATGCGTGCGGCCCGGGTTCGATCCTCAGCACCACATACAAACGAAGATGTTGTGTCCGCCAAATACTAAAAAATAAAATATTTAAAAAAAAATTGATCTCACAGAAGTTGAGGGTAGAATGGTAATTACCATGAAGCTAGGGAGAGTACCTGAAAGAGAGAGATGGGGTAAAGTTGGTCAAAGGGTACTAAGTCATAGTTAGGAAAAATAAATTCTGGTGTTTTATTCTATAGTTGGTAATGATAGACAATGACATTGTACTGTATATTTTCTAAAAACTTGAAAGGGTTTTGAATGTATTTACCACAAAGAATGGTATTTAAGGAGATCATTGATTTGAGCATTACACAATGTATACATGTACTGAAGCCAAACATGGCACTCTATAAGTGTGGGCAATTTTTATATGTCAAAAAATGAATTCGTGCTGGGGGTGATTGTGCATCCCTGTAATCTCAGCTATTCGGGTTGCTAAGTTGGGAAAATCATGAGTTCAAGGCCAGCTTGTGCAACATACTGAGACACTGTCTCAAATTAATTAATTAATTAATTAATTAAGAGATTATAACGGAGCCTAGGAGTTCCTATCACCTGCTGAGTACATAGGCAGTAACACCATCATCGTGCAATGTATTGCCTATGTGTTTCTGGCAATGTAAAACCTATTATGCTGCCAGTTGTATAAGACACAGCACATGTGGTTATGTATAGTAGTATTACTGGATAGTAAATGACTTTGTTAATAGTTTATGTATTTTCTATATTACACATTCTATCATTGCTTTAGAGCATACTCCTACTTATAAAAATAAGTTTACTATAAATATGATATGCTGTGTAACTCTGGCAGCAGCCTCATAAATCTGGTGTTTACCAGGTCTCTGGATTGCATCATTTTCTTTTGTTTGATTTAACTCGTCTTGTTCATTGTGGCTCCAGGAGATACACACACACACACACACACACACACACACACCACTAGCCTAGGAATGAGGTAGGCAGGCTGAATTATTTAGGTTCGTCTAGGTACACTCTGTGATGTTCTCATGATGAAATCACCCAGTGATACATTTCTCAGCATTGTCAAGTGACATGGAGAACAAGGACTGATGCACAGAAATTTTTGAGAGTTTCTAAGGATAAGAAATACTGTTTCGATGATTAAACTCACTCCACAAAGGAGGAGGAGTGAAGGCACCACAGAAGTCCTCTGTCAGAGGCTTCTAAAGACTCACGAGGGCTGTTGCGATGTAGGAATGAAGTATTGCTACGTGGCAAAGCATGGATGGTCCTTGAAAACAATATGCCAAGAAAAGAAGGCAGATATGAAAGACCAGATGTTGCATTATTTCATTTATATGAAAGACCTAGAACAGGCAAATCCATTCATATAGTAGATTAGTATTATGTAGGAGTTGGGGGTATTGGGAGAAGGAATAGGAAGTGACTGCTGTTGAGTATGGGGTTACTTTTGGGGAGTGATAGAAATGTTCTAAAATTAGATGCTGATGCTGTCTTAGCACATCTGTAAATATATTTAAAATTGTTGAGTCATTTACTTTGAAAGGGTGAATTTTATGAGATGTGAATTTTATCTCAATAAAACTGTCATTTAAAAAATTATTTGTTGCATTTAGTTGTTGCGTCTCTTCAACCTCCTTGGAATAATTATTTAATATTTCTTGATTTTATTGACCTTGATTCTTTTGAAAATTACAGGCCAGTTCTTTTGTGGATTGTTCATCAGGTTTTTGGTGTTTCCTCATGGTTAGATTCAGGTTATATATATTGGCCAAAAATATCACAGATGTAGTACTGTGTTCTCATTGTATCTTATAGAGTGGTACACAATTTTAGTTTGTCCAGTTACTGGTTAACTAAACTAAGATACTGTATATCAGCTTTCTGTTTTTTAAAGTTATTCTTTTTCCCTTTGAAATCATTTTAATTTTGTGAAAAGTTACATTGAGACTGTATAAATATCTCATTCTTTATCAAGTACTTACTTATCTGTTTATGTCAGAATGAACCCAGACTTTCACATCTAAATGTCATGCTATGATGTATTATTAAAGTCATTTTGCTGTTCAAATTATCCCAGATTTGGCTAGTAGGAGTCCCTTCAAACTGGCTTCTGTGTCTTTGTGGTACATCCCTTTCATTTTCTGAGCACTTCCTTACTCTTTGTTACAAGAAGATACTCTAATTTTGTCTGTACTTTGTCTGCCCAGCCCTATAATCAGTTATTTTTTACAAGAAACTCAGCTTCTTTTTAATGGAGAATGATATTTAGAAACCAAGATTTGATTTCTAAGGTATGCTTACTGGTCTTCGGGTGTCACTGTTTCCAGGTCCCTCCTCGTGGACTAAGCTGGAGAATAGACGTATGTTTATGTGTATGTACATGCACACATTTATGTCGGTGATTCTCTACATTGTCTGTCTACTGTCCACACATCCACCCAATAAACCATCCAGTTTTCTCCTTTCCATGTTTGTAATTCCCTTTTCTGAGAGCAAGAAATTTGATTTCCATTATCCTCAAGATAGTTATTTATATGACCATACCTTTATATAAACTCATCTTCCATCCATTCTCACACTACTCAAGTTCCAGCACATGCTACTCCTTCTTGGACCTATCTAACGGTTTCTGGGCTGAATTGATCAAAAAGGAAAGGAGGTAGGAGGAAAACAAGGAGAAAGCCGTTTTTCTTTTGACTTATAATTCAGAGAAATATGCTAATAGGTTTTCTAATATTGACTTGTCCTTGAATTTTTGTTATATGGTGTCTTTTGGTTTCTCTATTTTTTAAAAAGATTTTTTTGATAAGCTAATTTATTTTGCTGACATAAAAAAGCTTTGGAATGCTAGAGATTTTCTTAGACATTCCTTTAATTTTATTCTCTTTGATTTCCATGGGAGGAATACAAGGCTTTCTCCTGACTTCTTGGCATTTTTTTTTAAGTGTCTTTGATTTTTGAAATGCCATAAGAAAGAAGGATATATTTTCAGTTGTGGAAATTATTGATATGATTCAGAAGCATGACATATAAGATACCTACTTTCAGTGGTAAAGTCTGACTCTTGGAAAATCATATTTATATAACTTAATGAGTTTTTTCAAAGAAACAGAAAAGAGATTTCTAATATTTCCTGGGATTTCATAAAGAACACATGAAAGGAAACCAAATAGCATTTGTTCTTTCAGTATTGGACAGAACCAACCTTAAAGAATAATTCATAAATAACCAATAACAATACCATTATCATTCAACTCCTTCACATCTAGCCTAACCCAATTGAATTTCTTTGAGTCCTTAAGAAAGTTAATTGAAGAGAGAAATCTGTTCTGGAAAGCATTTATATTTTAAAAAGAGGTAGAATTTGAGAAAGTACCATGTAGATATATATCATTCTATAAATCATGATTATCATTAGTGACCTAAAACTTAGAGCAAATCATATAGTTAAATAATGTCCATAGTTTTACACTTGAGAACAGCCCTTGTCCTCTCACTTGATCATTGCTACAATTTCTTAGGGTCTTTGGGCTTTTCAACTTGATCACTCCTGAATTTTTTTTCTACCAGTTCTAAAAGCACAATAAAAATGATAGCTAGAGGAAAAATGCTGATATTTTTTGGTTGCAAGGTTTACATGTATTGTAACATGATCAGTTTGTTATTGGGGAACTGTGCCCTCCAGTGAATTGCATGCTTCAATTATATCAGTATCCCTGGTACTGAGAGGGGTGGGGGGAAATAACCCAATTTTAAAAATAAAGAACTCTGAAAACAAAGAGCAAATAGCATTTTGGAAACATGTTTGTTTATGTAGGTCACATTCATTGCAGGTCTGCATCAATCAGAGCCTGTGATTAGAATAGCCATTCATTAATTCATTCATTCAACAAATATTTATTGAAATCCTTCCATGTGCTGGACACTGTGCTAGGTAAGTATGTTACTAAGAAAGGCAAACATGGTCTTTGCTGACAAATGCTTAACTGGCTTTCCAGGAGGAAAAATTCTGATTTTTAGTATTTTTCAATTTCTGTGGTATAAATACTCCCATTGTACCCAATTTCAAACCATCAATGTTCTGCAGAATGAGAAGAAGTGGGGACAATCAGGAGTTGCAAGTCAATGTGAGCTGGCTCCAATACTCCACTGGCTCTTGATGTCCAAGAGCTTATGGTCAAGTTGGGGAGCTGTACACTTAAAAATTACTTTAATAAATTGTAACTTCAAATTGTGATGGAGCTGTGAAACAGGGGCCTGTGGCATTATGATGGAAACAGGACTACACACTAGATTGTGGAAATGTTGGAAGTATTCCCTGGGCAACTGATATTTAAGATGAGAACTTAAGGTATAAAAGGAGATTACCAGATGAAGGAAGAACATTTTAGACAGATGTTAGGGCTCATGAAAAGGTTCTGTGGTAGGAGGGAAGTTGGTGAATTTGAAGAAAATTAAAGGGTTTGTAGCTGAAATGTGACAGGAAGAGGAACATATGAGTTTGAAGACAAAAAATGAACCATCTGTGGTTTATCAACTATGATAAAAACAGAGATTTTTATCCTAAATATAGGGGTTGTCCGTTGAAGAATTTAAGCCTTGGAGTAAAATGATGAAAATTGCACTTTTAAAAGGTCACTCTAGCTACAACATGGAGAGGGAGTTTCAGTTGACCTGGGTGGCAAGCTGGGAGGGAAAAAGCAGTGTCTTACATAGTCTATGTACGAGATGCCTATAAATTAGACTAGGGTCTTGGCAATAAACATGGAGAGAAGCAGAGAAATTCCAGAGATATTTTTGACTTTAAATTGAGTTGAGTTAATAGGGGCTAGTATTTAATGTATTACCCAATCTGTCTGAGTTTTGCACAACTGGTTGGATTGGGGTACCAGAAAGTATGAGAACATCATTATGAGTGGGGCAGATCATAAATATTGGAATCTTGGGCTTTGTTATAATTTGGATGTGAGGTGTCCCCCCAAAGCTATATGTGAAATAATGCAAGAAGGTTTAGAGGAGAAATGATTAGGTTATGAGAGCCTTAACCTAACCAGTGAATTAATCCCCTGATAGGATTAACTGAGGGTAACTGAAGGTAGGTAGGGTGTGGCTGGAGGCGGTGGGTCATTGGGATATATATTTTGTATCTAGGGAGTGGAGTCTCTCTCTCTGCTTTCTGAGCATCATGTGAGCCACTTTCCTCCACACACTTTTCCACCATGATGTTCAGCCTCACCTCAAGCCCCACGGAATGGAGCCAGCTGCCTATGAATTGAGACCTCTAAAATTGTGAGCCCCAATAACCACTTTTTCTCCTCTAAAATTGTTCTGGTCAGATCTTTTTATCACAACAGTGAAAAAGCTGACTAAAACAGACTTGATGAGTTGGAAACATTTTTCAGACATCCAAGTGGATATATGGGTCTAGAACTCAGAATAGAAGTCTGGTCTAGAGTATACATTTTGGAGTGATTTACATGCAGATGTGGTTTGAGCCACCTGGTGTCATGAACCTTGCTCTTCAGACAGCAGACATCTTTTCTGCACATACCCAGTGGTTTAACTGTTGTTGTTTTTCCATGAAAGGTCTTTTTTATCTGTATAGGGGCCTAGTAATGCATCCTGCCTGCTTCAACAATGTTTGGAGAATATAGAATATGTTTTATTTCTTTCTAAATTTGTTTTATGAGCTCTTTTTCCTTAAAGATTTCCCTAAACTTTAATAGGCAATGTACTAAATGAAATAGTGCAAGTAAAGTAGTTTGCACATAACATACATGTGTTATCTAGCATATAAAGGATAAATATAGCGTATAACTGGTGCACAATTAGAACTAAAAAATGGTGACTGTTATCATTATCATCATCTTCCTCTTTTGATCTAATTTTCCTAATTTTATTATGAATAGGCTTACATTAACAATGCATTGAAAGGAAATGTGTGATATATATGGCAAATTTCTAAGATTCATACTTAGGGTGTGTGTGTATGCGTGTGTAAGGGTATAGAAAAGTCAAGAATGATCTGAAAGGATACGTGCTAGATCTGATATGGTTATTCCAGAAGGATGTTCATTTAGAGGGAGCAGTATGTTTTTGCTGAAAGTTTGTACAATTTGAATTTTCATGAGTGTGTATTCCTTTCATCATTTTTTAAAAAAAGAATTCACATGGCACAAGTTGAACAAGCATAGCTCACACATGGTGACGGTCAAATAGTGTCACCCAAAGCATTGTTTTTCCAAGGCAATTATTATAAGAGAGTCAGATACATGAATCATTGCAGAAAAAAATCACTGCTAAATGATTGTTAAATTGTTTTCCTGGTTAAAAGTGACTTAAACTGTTGATAGAAGATCAAACAGAATTAAGACACTAGATATATATTTCTTTTGCAAGCAAACCACTCAAATGAATGGCTCAAAAAATAACATATATTTTACTCATAGGTTTGTAGTTTGATAGAGACACGGGAGGGCCATTTTTTAGGTATGAAAATGGAAATTTTATTCTGAATATCAATGTTGCTTTGCAATTTTTAGTGATCACCTTAATTTAAAATGTAGACAAAAATGAGTCAGTCATAAAGACTGGCACAACACTGTACAGTTTGGCATTTTCTTTTTTTAATTAATTTTTTTATTTATATATGATAGAAGAATACATTATAATTCTTATTACACATATACAGCAAAATTTTTCATATCTCTGGTTGTATACAAGTATATTGACACCAATTTGTGTCTTCATACATGTACTTTGGATAATAATGTCTATCACATTTCACCATCCTTGCTAACCCCTGCCCCCTCCCTTTCCCTCCCACTCCTCTGCCCTATCTAGAGTTCCTCTATTCCTCCCATGCTCCCCCTCCCTACCCCACTAGTTTCGCATTCTACTTGACATCACTGGAGTGACTAGAAGGCTGAAGCATGGAATCATCTGCAACTAACACTCATGTGTCTGAAGGTTGATGGTGGCTGTTGGCTGGGACCACCTAGTGGTGGCCCTTCCATGTGGCTGCTTGTCTTTCTCACAATATGATAGCTGAGTTTCAATGGTGAGTGTTCCAAGAGAGAACCAGGTGGAAGTTCTACCAACTTTCAAGACCTAATCTTAGAAGTCACCAAGCATTACTTCTTCCACATTCTGATAGTGTAGACACAAAGCATTCCCCAGATTTAGGGAGAGGAAAAAGGACTCTACTTCTTAACAAGTTCTCTAAGTGGGGAGGCCAAGTGGAGAGGGCCATGTGGAATCAGAAATATTAATGTGGCCATTTTTTGGAAAATATAAACTGCCACAATAAGTCCTTTTCTTTCTGATGTTATCCATGCCCCAGATCTGAAGTGAAAATTTGAAAATTAGCCAGATTTCTGTTTCCATAAGCAGATGTGAGAATTACAACTTCATCTTTATTCCACAATCGCATGCATGAATTGTGAGAGTTGTAATTTGTTATGTAAGAAACCAAAGATTGTTTTTAATTTAATTATATTTTTTAACAATTTTTTTTTTTAGTTGTAGTTGGACACAACACCTTTATTTGTTTATTTTTATGTGATGCTGAGGATTGAACCCAGGGCCTTGAATGTGCTATGCGAGTGCTCTGCCGCTAAGCTACAACCCCAGCCCATTCAATTGTATTTTTAACTGATACATAAAAACATAAAATATTACATGTTTATGAGCTAATGTGATATTTTGATTCATTTATACATTATGTAATGTTTAAGTCAGGTTGAACATACCTGTCTTCTCCACCATTTATCATTTCTTTATGATAAAAACATTTAAACTCCTTCTAGCTTTTGAAATATATAGTACATTATCATTACTCATTGTCATCCTATGGGGCAACAGTATACCAGGATGTCTCAATCCTACCTTTCTATAACTTAGTGCCCATTGATCAACCTTTTCCCATTCCTCCCTCCCCAGACCTAGGAATTTTAATATTATAGCATTATCTTTCTCAGGCCCACCACAGCCATGATTTTACAATTATATTTCCTATACCACCAAATTTATCTTAACCCAAAAGGCAAATTGACACATTCCAGGGATAGGGAAAGTCTGCTGATACCCAGTCTGATGCAGAAGCAGGTAGGTTTGTACTCTGTTTTTGTTTCTCAGCTTGCTTTTCAAACAGAAAAAGAGAGCATACAATGAAAATTCATGGCTTATGAAAATGAATGCTTTGTGATGGAATTTCAAATAGTCCTCTTAGATGTACATGGGTGTCCTTCTTATCTACCAGCCTATCTTTATACAAGGTGGTGTCAAGCTTAAGGTATTGTTCGAGAGTCAGACACACTTCTCTTTTATTCATTTATTGGGTTTGAATCAAGGCATTCATTTGTATCCCTGCTGTCCTTTCTTCCAACTGAGGTAATAGGCATAGACCATTGTTAACAGGAGACTAATCACTGAGTATTTATCGATTACCTGTAAAGCTATGCTCAAAGGATTGTCAGAAAACATCCAATTAACGAGTTTACTAGATTCAAATTTCCTTTTATTTTATGGTGTGAATTCTTAGCCCCAAACAAGCTATAAATTACACCTCCTGTGGGATTCTAGCTTTATAAAATATTATTATAATTTTTGATTTCTCTGAACATAAGCAAACTCTCATTTGAGAAGTTAGGTTGTTATGTGACAGAAACCTTAAAAAGTAAGCTATTTTGGTACATTGATCATGTAAAACAAATTTACTATGTAGAATAAATAAAAGCAGGAGGATTGCAAGTTAGATGCCAACCTGGGCAATTTAGTGTGACTCTGTCTCAAAATAAAGATTAGAAAGGAATGAGAATGTAGCTTAGGGGTTAAATGCTTCCGTAGCAAGCATGAAGTCCTGGGTTCAATTCCTAGTATGGAAAAACAAAATCAAAGACAACTTATTTTAAAAACCCAGTTTCACGCTGTCTTTGAAAATGTGGGAAAAAAAAAAACGATTTTTGTTCATGGTTATATAAGTCAGTTATATTGAATTTTAATAAAGTTTTCCTCCCAAGTGTTTTCTGAGTAGACTGAAGATTGAAACTTTGAGCAGTTCGCTTTTCCCATAACTAGAGTGTCAAAATAGCAAAAGGAGTACATGGACAAGCCTGTATATTCCCTGAAATTGACAGCAGAAATGGAATCCAAATATGGAGTGCCTGCATGTAAATATGCATCAACTAGAGATATTTTCCAGTGTTCCCAGCTCAGGCATTTAATTGTAAAAACTCATCAGTTAATACAGTTGACCTGGCTGTTCTTCAGCTTGCCTAGGGGAGACTTTATAAAATACAGTCTTGAGCCCCATGCCACAAAGATGCTGAGTCACAGGCCAAATGTGAAGCCAGGAAATCTATATTTTTCTAAAGTTCCCCTTATAATTCTGGGTATCAGCCCAGTGTGGGAACAACTGAACTAGAACATTTGCTAACCCTTAAAATAATTTTTGTGGTGTAAGATGTTCTGCCTTGATAGAAGTTTCTGTAGTTTAGGACAAAGTGAAATGTTTGAATTTCTATCCTTGTTATATTTTACAATAGGATTGCAGATTTACACTAAACTCTTATATAATGACTCACTTTATGTGACACAGCCACATCAATGTTCATAGCAGCTCAACTCACAATAGCTAAAATATGGAACCAAATTTGGTGCCCTTTAACAGACGAATGGATAAAGAAAATGTGGTATATATACACAATGGAGTATTATCAGCCTTACAGAAGAATGAAATTATGGCATTTGCCGGTAAATAGATGGAGCTGCAGAATCATGCTAAGCCAATCCCCAAAATACAAAGGCTGAATGTTTTCTTTGATATATGTATGCTAATTCACAATTGGGGGTATAGGGGAGAATAGAGTTACTTTGTATTAGGTAGAGGGGAGGTGAAAGGAGGGGAGAGGGTAGGGATAGTAGAATGAATCAAGCATTATTACCCTATGTACATATGTGACTACATGACCAGTGTGATTCTACATCATGTAAACCAGAATATTGTCAAAATTCATTCTATTGTCATGTATAACTAATTAGAACAAATTTTTAAAAATTAGGAAATGAATTCCAGTTCAAAAATCTCATCATTATTTCCCTCTTGAGTTTTTGTTTTGACTGAAATGTATTTCACATGTAAATATGTTTCATAATAATGATAATAATTATTGTGGTGATTTGGTCATGATTTTTCTTTAATAACCCCAGGCCCCTTAGCACTAGACATGAAACAAATTAACCATTACCCATAATTTGTATAGATAGACATCCCTTGCAAAAGTGGAAAT
Source organism: Marmota flaviventris (assembly GCF_047511675.1). Classification (NCBI taxonomy): domain Eukaryota; kingdom Metazoa; phylum Chordata; class Mammalia; order Rodentia; family Sciuridae; genus Marmota; species Marmota flaviventris. The sequence goes on along the minus strand of NC_092510.1, from coordinate 38,343,996 downwards.
TGTTGTATAGAGCTACAAAAAAAAAAAACATAATAAGATGTCCCCAGGTAAAAGAGTAGATAAAAGTTATTTTCACATAGTGGAAACTAAATGAACAAAGTTACAGATACTTGAAATTGCATGGCACATCTAAGGATCATAAGTAGCTCGTGTAGCCAGGGTATAAAATATCTGCAAACATTCATGGATTGAATGATTCAAACTTCAGCGATGAGGGCAAAAATTTCTCTCTTGGTTGGACACCCAATCCCCTGGAGTGACTTTTTGAGGAAATGTGTTAAGATGGCTTCTGAAGCTAAATCTGACTCTAGAGTTGTTTAAAGGTCAGATGAGAGCATATAAGGGGGTGACAGGTTATCATCAGTACCACGTATTTTTTCTCTCTAGTCCGTGTGATGTAAATTTTTATATGCATTCTTGATCTTAATGTTTTCTTTCATACTCTCTCTCTCTCTCTCTCCCTCTCTCTCTCTCTCTCTCTCTCTCTCTCTCTCTATATATATATATATATATATATATATATATAAATATATATATATATAAATATATATATATATATATATATATATATATATATATATATAAGCATGTATCTGTGTGTGTGTGTGAGTGTGTGTATGTGTGTGTGTGTGTGTGTATGTTTTCAATATCTTTGTCTGGCTTTTGGTTCTCATTGTGCTATCTTGGAATATATGCTGAGATCCTTGAAAAGTTTTTGCAATGTTTATTCTTTATTTATTTATTTATTTATTTATTTTATTAGTTACACATGACAGTACAGTGATCTTGACATATCATACATTTGAATCAAATGGAATTCTTTGCTTTTGGCTGTCCTCTTAATTCTATTTGTGAGCACTGTGGCAGGATGGTGCTAGAAATTAGTGAAGGGGCAAAAAACATGAAATACATCCCCAGGTTCACTTCTGAGTTTCTGAATCAGCCATCAGGTCAAGGGATGTCAGACTGATGGACTGTCAATCTGATTTTCTGCACTCACAGATTTCCATTTGAAAGCTGATGGGGCACTGGCGTATTTTTCTCTACAAGAAATAGAACTCAAGTGGAACCTAGATCTTTTTTTCAGTTTTTACTAGGAAAGCACATACTGATTATCAAAGCACTCACACTTTATGTGCATATATTGATTCATGTAGTAAGTTTTCATTTTACTAGTTTCAGAAAGCCAAATACTTTAAGTGGTTTAAGGTAATTTTTTAAATGTATTTTTTACTTCTTTAATATATAATTTAAGTGAAGCCTTCTTTTGTTTTTGTCATTATATTTTATTTATGTCTAGAAATATCATTTGGGCATAATACCAGTCCATAAATACCAATTGGAAGATTTAATTTTTTTTCCCCACAATTTTATGTGTCATCAATTTTTTAAAAAAATACTAAGTCATTCTTTGGGTCACATTGTCATTTCTGTGAACACTTCATGTGGCATTTCTTGCCTGTTCCATCTCCCACTTCCCCACTGCACCTCTAAAGCCTACCCCTAGCACCCAAAGGCTATTATTAAATCTATGTTGCTTCTTGGTCATTTTAGAATTGAGGACGAATAGGAAGTGAATGTTTGGAGGATGGACAGCTCTCATTGACTTTGCAGAATGAGAACATTGTCTGGCTAAATAAGACAGAAAAAGAAAACCTTTGAAATTTTCCAAACCATTATCTCCTTCTTCCCCTTCAGTTTGAATGTGGCTGTGTATGCCTGACACTTGGGAATTTGAAAAGGCTTTTCTGCAATGGCTAAAGTAGCATGAAAAACCCTATCAGGTGCCTTAAAAATCACTTCATCTCCAAGATTTCAGAATTATTTTAGTGAGCTGATGAAGTCAATTAGTCATCAGTGCTAGAGGGAATGATTTTACTTTTACCTAGAGATTATATTAAATACATTAGAATTTTAGAATATTAAATTTAAGGAAAATTTTAAATCTTGTCCAGCCAGATCAAAGTCTTGGATCTGGGGACTTTGTTCTCTAAGGGACATTGTCCTCCTTCTAGCTTGTGTTCTGTTTAGTAACTCCTCAGCCTGATGATTATGAGAAGTTCTTCGACACTTTCTGTTCATTACTTTTGACCTTAATATAGCAGTATTTAAGCCACCTGTGATTTTATATTGCCAATTTGTTTAGCAAATTACAGGAGATATTTGAGGATCAGGCAGACTCCAGTTCAAGCCTCAGTTCTGCTTCCTCTTAGCTTTCTGACTGGTCACATTATTTAACATCTCTGAGCCTATATTCACTTATTCAAACCATTCAAAAAATGATCAGTGTAAATGATGTTCGTGCATGTAGAACATGGGAGCAGGAGCCAGGACTCTGAGCAGACGTTGCTGAGCAAAACAGACCCAGCTTCTGCTCTCAAAGAGCTCAGCTCATGAGAATACATGAGAATGAGTTGCCAATGACAAAACCAAGATGGTTCTGTGATAGAGATAACCCTGCCTTGGAGAAGGGGCAGCCTGGGCAGGCAAGCCTCTCAGAGTAACCACATCCATGCTGAGATAAGAACAATTAGTAGTTAGGAGATAGTTGGGGTGCCTCCACTTGCTTTGCTGTAAAATGGGGACATATCCACTTGATGGATTATAGTAAGAAACAGAGACAATGAGAGTGATACACCAGGGCTGCAAAAATCTTCCAAGTGGTATTTATAGACTGGTATTATGTCTAAATAGCCATTCAGTGTAGGGCCAGTAAGCACGAATGGAGTAAGTACCACTCTAGGCAATGGAGTTCAGAAATGAGCAGGACACTATCCCCATCCTCCTGGATCTCAGAAGCCAGAAGTCTAGCTCCCTGTACATTGCTATTGTACTTGCTTGTTTATGTGTCTGAATCTCAAGACCATTGGCTTAATGCGGCCAGGAGAATTTCCCTTTTGCTTTCCGGTGTATCCTCAATGCTCAGCAGTTCCTAGGGTCTACCTTTACTAGTTGTCTTTCCTCCTGCACTTGGTGTCTACTGTATTTTCTTTCCCTCAACTTTTCAGTTTACACCTGCCAACTTTCAAAGGCCAGCACCTATAATTCGCCTTAATGTTTTCTCTGGTTTCTGAGGCCCACTGAGCTCACAGAAGAGGGAGGGAGGCTAGAGGCCTGAGGGAATTAAGCCTGACCCCCCAGCTGTTCTCAGTAGTGTCAGGTAGCAGGTGGTGGGTGGTACGTAGGCTTCCTGGCTCCTTGGGCGGAACAACTCCTCTGAGGTCTCCCAGTGGTATTTAGCTCTAGTCATTGATAGTGAAAGCTTACCATCCACAGGCTGTTTTCTCTCTGATCTTACTTCCCTTGTTTCCTTTTCTCCCATTTCCTGGGATTTCCCTTCCCCCAAACTACTTATACTTGAATCCTTATCTCAGCATCTGCTCAAACTAAAATACCCCCTCTGCATTTAAATCCCCATCTGGTATTTAGGGAATGTTGCTTCCTATGACAAGCCCATCTCCCATGATGGGGACTGAAGCTGTCATTTAACTTACATAGCCACCTCTCCTTGAAGCCAGGGTTAGGCACATCACCTGTACTGCAACAATCAGATGTATCCATGCCAGTCTCTAAGTTGGAAGCTAATATCATAAAGAAGTAGGAAATGCCCAGAATTGATTCGGTTGACAGATGATGGCAGAGACCACAATTTTAATGGTAGCTTCCAGAATCTAGAGTCAAAAGCACCTGTGTACAACCCTTGACATGAAGCATGGTGGTGATAGTGACTTCATGGAAAAGTTCTGCTTGGAGATTTTTTGGGGGCAGCGTTCTTCCTCTTTCTCTGCTACTGGTACCGTGGTCCTCTTAGAGATTCTTAAAGCTTTCTGATATCTTTTGTAATAAATTTATTTCCTGCTAAAATGTCAGGGTTGGTTTCTATAGCTTGTAACTAAGAATTCTGTTTGTGTCCCATCAGGATCCAGCCAGGAAAATAGCCCTCTAGGTCTTTTAAACAGATGGGTATATAATATAGATAGTTGGTTAAAAGGGTGATGGGAAATCTGAGAATCCAGAAGAAGCGATGAGGGGACCAGAGATTAGTGACAACTAGAAGATGATATCTCCCTGGGGCTGGAAGAATAGGGAAGAAAGCGTGTCATTGGAGCCCATTGTCTGACCCCCAGAATCATGACAGGACCTGTCTAGACAGGGTTGTAAAGTAACCAGAAGCTAACAGGTCATTAGGGGAAGAGCCAGAAATAGACCCCAAAGCCGACAGGCATTTAGCATGCACATATAATAGGAGCTCAAATACGTTTTTGGAATAAAGATAATCAGGAAGAGGGCTGGGACCATCACCTTATGTTATACCAACTCTTAAGGGATTGGGGAATGAGAGGATTTCCCCTAAGGAGAAGCATTAGGGAGGGGACAGAAGTAGTGTCCTGGCTGCCACAGCTCAAAAGCAATCAAATCTGCCAGACTCCTAACTGGATTTCCACCCACTAGATCTCTGAATTATTCATTGAGTCTAGACAGGAGACAGAACACTTATCCATGAGCTTTGGGTATCACAGCTTCTAATCCAGGCTATTCCCTCGGTGACTTGGGTTATTAAGTGAGGATAATGGTGCTTGCCAATTTTAGTTGGGCAAGGTGAGAAGCAATGAATAAAGAAGATTTTTAAATACTTGGCAAAACAGAAAAATGTGTTGCAGCAGGAGTCTTAATTGATAAACTAGAAATAAGCACATTCACTCTCACGTTTGAATCATGAACTCTTCTACATGGCTTACAGGGATAAAGGGATGCATTGTTTTTATTAGCTCTGGCTCTGCCTCACTGTGTGAGAGAAAACAAAGGTCTGTGTTTGGGGTTTATCAGAAGGAACATGGTATAAAAGGAAGGGAATAGATTTTTTTCTTTCCTCATTTATTTTCACTTTTTAAATTATCATTTACTCTTTTAACTTGACAAATAAAAATTGTATGTATTTATGGTGTATAATATATTTGAAATAGCTATACATTGTGGAAAGGCTCAATCAAGATAATTAAATCAAGATAATCAAATACTAATTTTTTGTGTGGTAGGAACACACCTGTACTCTCTTATTCATTTTTAAGTACACAGCATTGTGGTTAGCCACAGTCACCATGTTGTGCAGGGGATCTCTTGAACTTATTCCTTCTGCCAAACTGAAATGTATGTTATGGCCAATGTCTCCCCAAACTCTCCTGCCTCTCCTCAGCCCCTGGTACCCACCCCTCTAATCTGTGCTTCTGCAAGTTTGAGCTTTTTGGATTCCATTTATATGTGAGATCACATGATATTTGTCTTTATATGCTGGGCTTATTCACTTTGCATATTGTGTTTCAAATGACAGAATTTCCTCTTTTTTTTTTTTGCGAGGATGGGGGTTGTCACCAGGGATTGAATTTAGGGCACTCAACCACTGAGCCACATCCCCAGCCCTGTTTTTGTATTTTATTTAGAGATAGGGTCTCATTGAATTGCTTAGTGCCTTTAAATTGCTGAGGCTGGCTTTAGAACTCACGATCCTCCTGCCTCAGCCTTCTGAGCCACTGGGATTACAGGTGTGCACCACACCCCTTGGCCTTCCATCTCTCTTTTTTTTTTTTTTTTTTTGAGACTGAGTAACTTTCTACCGTGTATATGTGCCACACTTTTTTATCCACTTGTCTGTCGATGAACTCTTAGGTCGATTCCATCTCTTGGTTATTGTGAACAATGTTGTGATGAACACAAGAGTGCAGATATCAAAATCAGCATAGATTTAAGATTCAGAAAGATTTCATGTTCATTTCAGCTCTACTACTTATTCGCCTGGTGATTTAGACATATTGTAAACTGATTTTCAATTTTTTCATGTTTAAAATGAATATCATAATAATGCCTTGCTTAGAATTATGAAAAAATTTTGTGATTGTGTAATCAAAGTAAAACAATGCTCAGCACAGGATGGCACTCGGCAAAATAGAAAATAAATATCTGCTTCCTTCCTCAGTCTCCTTTGCTTTTTACAATAACTCTAACCTAGGGGAGAAAAGTGAGAACATAAACCAAAATATTTTTCTAGGAAAACTGGCTAACATGAATTGGTTTTGTAGAGAAATGCTCAAAGAAACTAAGCCCCAAAACTCAGTGCTCCTGCTTATTGTTGAAAGCATCAAAATTCATGGGAACTATACATTTAAGACAATTTACTCATAATTTCACATGAAAAAAAAATTCATCTACATTTATTTTGCTTCTTACAAAAGCTTCACTTTCTATCACCATCAATGTGCATTGGCTTATATTTTGCAGGATCTGATTCTCAGGTAGTTTCTTCATGTTTCTGTGTCCCAAGCCAGGTGTCCCTGGGACTTTTTCATATTGCTTCTTCTGAACACAGCTGGAAACATGATCATCTCCAGGCCCAGCACCAGAGGCCTCGGCCTCTGCTAAGGGTTGGCAGTAACAAGAAGAGTGTTGTCATGTTACAATAAACAACACCAAGACCCCTGGGTCTCCCTCTGGATTTCTGGAGCAGCTGTCTCTAGTTTTGTTATTGAAATTTCAGCTCTTTCATTGAAATCCAAACACATCTGTCCCCCAGGCAGGGAAGTGCCTAACGAAGGGGCTTCCTCCAAGCCAGCTGATCTTGTGGGTTAAGACAGTGTGGGCCCTGAGTACCTCCAACCCGCCTGCCTAGGGATGAGCACCCGCCCTGGTGATGAATCACTGATGGAGAAAAGTGCGTTTGACACTGAGTGTTCACAGTCATGGGGATGTTTACAGCTGGGCTTGGCTTTGAATGGGCACAGGGGACTCAGGCACAATCAGACTCCCTTCATCTTTATCCTCACATGGACAACTTGTATGTCTTCTCTCTCATCCTTCGGATTGTTCTTTGGCAGACTCCATTTAATTTCAGAGAACAGCAGAGGTATTTGTTCCTTTATTTATATGTCAGTTGCCTGCTTTTAAATATCTGTTTTGTATCAGGACTGGACTTCCTACTTCAAAAGTATAATAATTTCAGACCAAAATTTATTTTTTGTCTTTTTTCTTTAAAGATTGATTGTATTATTAAGGCAATTTAACTCATGTTTAGGTGATAGAAGTAAAAAAAAAAAAAAAAAAAAACAGAATAGAAAAAAAGTTTCCCTTCCTCATAATTAGGCTTTGCCTCCGGGTCCCTTTTCCATACAGGAAGGAAAACTTCAAAGGAAACGGGGAGCTGTGTTATGGGCCTGTGAAATGGAATACTTGAAGAGGGCAGTTCTTCACTTCCTGGGATTATTTCTCAGTAGTGCAGACTCCTTGGTGGACAGATAGTTCCACCAACCCTGACCTTGAGACCTCTATTGGAACTTTTTGCTCTGGAAATACTGCAGGAACACCTGATCTTCCCATATCCATACTTTCTTCTTTATTATTTTATTCATTATTTGGCAACCAAATGACCACAATTAGCCAAGTTCTGCTCTTTCAGCACAAACTTCAAACATATTTAGCTATTCTTTCAACATGTAATCCCACATTCTAAATAGAATGCTACCTCTATTCACTTCCTCTTAGGCTAGATAAAGATTTCTCTCTTACATTCTTGGACCCTTCTTGCCTTTTCCAGCTTGTCTGCATTTTAATTTTCAGTATTATGTTATTCTGACAATGGAAATATTTACTACTGAGCCAAGAGACATGCTACGATTACAACTCTTTTCTTTTTCAATTATTATTTTTCCAAGAACTGATAATTTTCTTATTTAAAAAATGTACTCTGTTTTCCCCGTATATGTTACATTATTTCTGCTTTTGCAACTGCCCATAATATTCAGCATATTAAATATAGTGATGTATTTAGTTAATCTCTGAAGTTAACTCTATAATGTGTAGTTTATAGATGGGAAACACCAGCACAGAGCAGTGCACTGGCTCATATAAGATCATAAAAGCAGGACTGGAACTAGAATGTATGGCACCCAAACTGTGGCTTCTGCATTAATGCTCCCAAGTACAAGCAATATGTCTACACTAGTGAATGTACTAGATAATTCAGTCAGTTGGGGTTTGTTTGTTTCTTTATTTTTGGCACTGGGGATTGAACCTAGGGGTGCTTAACCACTGAGTAACATCTTCAGCTCTTTTTATTTTGAGACAGGGTCTCACTAAGTTACATAGAACCTTGCTAATTTGCTGAGGCTGGCCTTGAACTTGTGATCCTCTGGACTCAGCTTCTTGAGAGGCTGGGATTATGTGTTCACCACTGAACCCATTTTTTGTTTGTTTGTTTGTTTTGAGAGAGAGAACCTTTCTCCCGCTTGTCTCTGCCCTTGGGTTATATCTGGATAGCTTGTTTTCTAATCCTTAGCACCGTTATCCTCCTAAGACTCATTTTCATTATTGTGCAGGGTATTTCTTTCATCTTCCTCCTGTGCTGATTCCTTGCCTTCTAGATAACATTTCTTCTTTCCTGATTTATCTTATTGCTCACTTCAGGTGAGGTTCATCTTGTAGAAACTTCTTGAGAAGTGGTGCATGGATGGCAATGTGTTTTTGGATCTCAAATGTCAGAAAATGTTTGTATTCTCCATTGATAGCCCTAGTGAGGTATTCACTGCCATTCTTATAACTTGACCATTTATACATAAATGTACTCAGCTCTCTGTGTGTGTTTTCTCACCTCTTGCAACAGCCCATACTACTCAAGGCACTGTTTTCAGCACATTAAATGGTGCTGAAATTTAATGTTTCCTTTCTTGAAAACTCTTATTTCTCCCTGGTGTACTGCAAGTTTACAGAAATGATGGGTCTTTTCTCCTTTATTATGTTGGTGCTCGATAGGACTTTTCAATTTGGAGACTTATGTGCTTCAGAAAAAATGTTTCTGTGATTGTGCTTTTTACATTCTTCTCTTTCTGAATCTTATTGGTAAGATGTTGGAATTCCTGCATTGGCCCTCTAGTCTCATCTCTTCTACTTCTTAAAAAAAATATTATGAGACGTTTTCTTAGTTGTATTTCCCAAATTTTACACACACACACACACACACACACACTTCAGCTATCATATTAAATTTCTAAACACCCTCACTTTTTTCTAATAATAATCTCTGCTTATTCCTTGTTCTTAATAGCATCTTAACCTTATTTTAAGGGTAGGTAATTCATCTTATTTCTCTGAGGTCATTGGGTAAAGTTTGATTACAGTTTTCTTTTTTCTGGTGGTGGTGGTGGTGGTGGTGTGTGTGTGTGTGTGTGTGTGTCCTTTCTTCTGCGTTGGTTGATGTTTGTATCTCTTATGTTAAAGGCTTTCCTTACATGTCCCATTGTCCTAGGCTGTCTGTTCATATTTTCACAGTTAGGTTTTAAAATGCTGATAGAAGTTGGGAATGGTGGCACATGCCTGTCATCCCAGCAACTCAGGAGGCTGAGGCAGCCTCAGCAATTTAGTGAGGCCCTAAGCAATTTAGCAAACCCTGTCTCAAAATAAAAATAAAAAGGACTGGGGATGTGGCTCAGTTTAGCAAACCCTGTCTCAAAATAAAAATAAAAAGGGCTGGGGATGTGGCTCAGTGGTAAAATGCTCCTGGATTCAATCTCCCTGGTACCAAAACAAACAAACAAACAAACAAAATTGCTGATAGAATTTCTATGCACTTGGCTTGTCCACTCTAAGGTACACTGCAGAATATTTGGGTAAGGAATTGTTATTTATTTATTTATTTATTTTTAGCTTTTAGGTGGACACGATATCTTTATTTTACACTTATGTTGTGCTGAAGATCAAACCCAGTGCCTTGTGCATGCTAGGAGGAATTGGTTTTTTAATTCAGAAATTCCTAAACATTAGTAACTATAGGTCTTTTCTCTAGGAACATGAGGTACTTTTTTTGTATGCATTTCATAAAAGATTGGATAAGATTTAGACATATTATATCATAGCAATACAAACCACTTAAAATTTAATGTTATAGATACTTTGATTCCTAGGACTCTGCTATCTCTATAATAGCGGCTCTATCTCCTGGTCATATTAGTTTGCATTGTCATCTGTCTCCTTTTCTCTCCCCACTACTGTACTGTTTTTCACTTTTTTTTTAAATGTTATTTGCCCTAGGCCTTGCTGGTGTTTTTTTTTTTTTTTTAACTCTAATTTGTTATATATGACAGCAGAATGCATTACAATTCATATTATACATATAGAGCACAATTTTTCATATCTCTGGTTGTATACATAGTATATTCACACCATTTGTGTCTTCAGACATGTTTTTAGGATAATGATGTCCATCTCATTCCACCATCTTTTTTACCCCCTTGCAACTCTCTTCCCCTCCCTCCCCTTTGCCCTATCTAGAGTTCATCTAATCTTCCCACGCTTCCCTCTAGGTTCATGCTGACTCATTTCCTCTTTTCACACCTACCTGATCTCTTCATCTGACTCCAACCAGTCCGTTTTTATATGCTGATGACTCTCAGGTCTTCACTTTTCATTCTGTTTTACCTCCAAAATTTCTAACTTTAGTTGCCTACTTGACATCTTCAGGTGGATGTTCAGTGGTAACTAACACTTTGTGTGACAATTATGGAACTGTCAATTCCTTTCTATTATCACACACCATAACTAGTGCTTACATACTTCTTTCTTTCCACTTGCTCAAGCCAAGAATCCTCTCTTTCACTTAACCCACACAAGCTATTTATCTACAAACACTCTTGAACCCGCCTTCAATCAGATCTTAAATGCATCCACTTCTCTGCATTTCCATGACTACTACCTTTTTTTGTTTTTATTTCTGGTATTGGGTATTGAACTCAGGGGCATTCGACTACTGAGCCACATCTCCAGCCCTAATTTGTATTTTATTTAGAGACAGGGTCTCATTGAGTTGCTTAGTGTCTCACTTTTGCTGAGGCTGGCTTTGAACTTGTGATCCTCCTGGCTCAGCCTCCTGAGCCTCTGGGATGACAGGCATGTGTCACAGCACCCAGCTCCATGACTAGTACTTTAACAAAGATATCATGATATTTCTCCTGGTTATTGCAATTGCTTCTTACCCGGTATCTCTGCTTCTAGTCTTCTATGTAGCAACCAGAACAAATTTTAGAAGTGTAAGACATATCATGTCTTCATCAAATATTTGCAAAATTCTCTGTCACCCCATTCCCCATATCTCTATGGCTTGCAGGGCCGTCTGTGCTCTGGGTCTACTAAACCTTCATTGTGTTCTTCAAACACCAAGCTCATGTCCTCCTTATGCCTTTGAATCAGTTCTTCTTCTGGCTAGAAAAATCTTCTCTCATATCTTCACTTGTGGCCTTATTCTTTCCTATATTCTTGCTTCTTCTAAAATGTCACCTCCTCCGAGAGTCTTTCCCTGGGCTCCTGCAGAGTGCCTTCTCAGTCACTTTCTTTCCTAAAAGCCTAAGAGCACAAGGGTAGTGGGCTGGCTACTTGGCCTATTGCTTTAAATTTTTTCATGGTTATACTGGCCTCAAATAGATGACATAGCAACCTTCTTTAGTTCTACTCTTGGTTCCACCAATTTGATCAGTTTATTGTCTCACGAGGCCAGAGATGATCAGTCATTGACACTATCACACTTGAGGGTGCTATGAGCCGAAGCCAAGCCTACGTTCTCCTGTGTCAGTTGTCAGACACTGGTCATTTGCATCCTGGAGTGGTTATACAAGCTTTGTTCATAGTCTTTGAGAACTCATATTTTGGTCATTCACACCTGTGACCAATGAATATCCACCTTTTTGCCAAACCACATATTTGATTGTGTTCATGCTACAAATCTGTTTTGTTTTTGTTGCACTAGCCCAGTTTACAAAATACTTATGGTTTGGTAGAAAGAGTTTCGTTTTAGAAACATGTCTTTTCTTGAATGTCTGTCATTCACATCTATTTTTTATTTATTTTTATTTTTTTATTATTAGTTGTTCAAAACATTACAAAGCTCTTGACACATCATATTTCATACATTTGATTCAAGCAGATTATGAACTCCCATTTTTACCCCGTATACATATTGCAGATTCACATCGGTTCCACATCCACGTTTTTACATACTGCCATACTAGTGTCTGTTGTATTCTGCTGCCCTTCCTATCCTCTACTATCCCCCCGCCCCTCCCCTCCCTTCCCCTCCCATCTTCTCTCTCTACCCCATCTACTGTAATTCATTTCTCTCTCTTGTTTTTTTCCCCTATCCCCTCACTTCCTCTTATATGTAATTTTGTATAACAATGAGGGTCTCCTTCCTTTACCATGCAATTTCCCTTCTCTCTCTCTTTTCCTCCCCTCTCTCGACCCTGTTAAATGGTGATCTTCTTCTCATGCTCTTCCTCCCTATTCTGTTCTTAGTTGCTCTCCTTATCTCAAAGATGACATTTGGTATTTGTTTTTTAGGGATTGGCTAGCTTCACTTAGCATAATCTGCTCTAGTGCCATCCATTTCCCTGCAAATTCCATGATTTTGTCATTTTCTTTAGTGCACAGTAATACTCCATTGTGTATAAATGCCACATTTTTTTTAATCCATTCATCTATTGAAGGGCATCTAGGTTGGTTCCACAGTCTAGCTATTGTGAATTGTGCTGCTATGAACATAGATGTAGCAGTATCCCTGTAGTATGCTCTTTTAAGGTCTTCAGGGAATAGTCCGAGAAGGGCAATAGCTGGGTCAAATGGTGGTTCCATTCCCAGCTTTCCCAGGAATCTCCATACTGCTTTCCAAATTGGCTGCACCAATTTGCAGTCCCACCAGCAATGTACAAGTGTACCCTTTTCCCCACATCCTCTCCAGCACTTGTTGTTGTTTGACTTCATAATGGCTGCCAATCTTACTGGAGTGAGATGGTATCTTAGGGTGGTTTTGATTTGCATTTCTCTGACTGCTAGAGATGGTGAGCATTTTTTCATGTACTTGTTGATTGATTGTATGTCCTCCTCTGAGAAGTGTCTGTTCAGGTCCTTGGCCCATTTGTTGATTGGGTTATTTGTTATCTTATTGTTTAATTTTTTGAGTTCTTTGTATACTCTGAATATTAGGGCTCTATCTGAAGTGTGGGGAGTAAAAATTTGTTCCCAGGATGTAGGCTCCCTATTTACCTCTCTTATTGTTTCTCTTGCTGAGAAAAAACTTTTTAGTTTAAGCAAGTCCCATTTGTTGATTCTTGTTATTAACTCTTGTGCTATGGGTGTCCTATTAAAGAATTTGGAGCCCAACCCCACAATATGTCATTCACATCTTTAGCAAGACCTTAACACGCTAAGCCTCAATTTTGTCAAGTACTTAGTTTTCCTAAAACAAAAAAACTCTCCCCTCCTCTCCTCTCCTTCCTCCTCTTCCTCCCCTCCTTTTCTTCCTCCTCTTTTTCTTCTCCTTCTTCCTCCTCTCCTCCTCCTCCTCCTCCTCTTCTTCTTCTTTTTCTTCTTCTTATTCTCTCTCTCTTTCTCCTCCCTTTCTTTCTCTCTCAGGGATAATACATATAAAAATCCTCTTTAGAAGAGTGATAGATTATATTAACTCATGAATATGATAATATTTTTGCAAAGTTTAAAATACAGTACAAATAGAAGGGATTAAATGTAAGGTTGTGGTCACACTGATAATGCCTGAAGTATATAGCCATCAGTTATTATTGTCACTTTTAAAGTCTCTTTTATGTACCAAACTTGCAGAACAACTATCTTCTTATCTAGTATACCTTTGAATAATTATTTTAATTACTTATTTAAATAAAAGTATTGTATTCACTAAAACCAGTCCCAATAGTATGACATAAAAATTAAAAGTCTGCCTTCATCACACAGCTAGAAACAAGCACTTGAGCTTAGGCAGTGTGGCTCCACAGTCCATGCTCTTAGTCATGACAAAAAAACATGCCTTAGCCACCTGTCCATGTGAGAATGGACAGAGCTCTGCCTAACTTTAGTACCTATACTACCTCCTATTTTATGTTTCTTAATGTATTTACCAGTTCCCTATCGAGGAGAATTTTTATATCTCCCAGGTTTTTCATTATTAAAATTAAATGGCAAAAAGTAAAAAATTAAACTGCATAGACAACATGGAGATTTTGTGTAACTTTCTAAAAGTGTATAGCTGTGTATATGGACACCAAACTTTTTGAATGATACCACCAAATTGTCTTCTATCATGAATAATGATTTTCCTTGAAGTCTATTAACTACTAGAAGCAGGACCTGTGATTTCTATATGCCTCCATTTTATTTTGTATTCTCTCTCTCTCTCTCTCTCTCTCTCTCTCTCTCTCTTTCTCTCTCATTGATGGCTCTGCACTTTGGCAAGGAATTTTACCACACGGCAAAGGCAGCATTTTGGGAACATTGCTCCTATTTCTATGAGGTACATCTCTGCACTTGAGCATGGGATAAGCTGGCATTTGGTAACTTCTCTGCGTATGCTACCTGGTACCCTGAGACTCTGGAAAAGTTTCTGTGAGGTTCTTCAACCTGAGATTCATTCTGGCTGATTTAATGGCTCTTAAACATTTACCCAGCCAGAACCTCTAAACCAAGGTTTCACTTTTTAGTACTGTAGGAATAGTGGGATGAGAGAACTGTGGTGAGTGAAACTCCAGGGAGATGTAACGCCACCCCTGCCTCATCCTGGCAAACTTCTTAAGAAATTGAATGTATCACTTGTTTCCAGTTTAAGGTCTCTTTTCTATCACTGTGTTTTTTGTTTTGTTTTGTTTTTAGCTCATTAGTACATTGATGAAAGGAAATCATCAAGGTTATTCAAACAACTACTGCCTCGTTCATGAAGTTTTGTTTTTTAAGGGACATATTGAATAAGATTATGGTACCTGTGTCTGAGAAACTTGCAGTCTTCTCCAGCTTTTCTGGAAATGAAGGATGGAGAAAATGGCTTCAGCTTAAATAAAAGAGAATTAAAACAGTGAGGAAGGTCATAATTATATTACCTAAGTTTATAGATGAGAACAATAGAGCTAAGAGAAATGAAATGACTTGCCATAAATCTATTCTGATCACAAAATTCAACTCAAATCTGGCTCTATTTACAGGGCACTCTCTCTTGTGACAGTCAGCATTCTCCAAACCTGACAGATACAGGTTTCCAGTTCCTTTTACAGGGAATGTGGCATCTTTCCATATGCCTCAGGTATATAGAAATGCTGGATAAACTATTACAAAGCTATTTTGCAAAGGTATCCAGAAAAGATAGAGAATTGGGGAGAGTTGTGTGTGTCAGAGGTTGGGGGGGGAGCGGGGGTTGTGGAGACCAAGAGGTAGAGAAGAAAGGAGGAAGGAAGGGTGGTCTTCCCTAATAACAGATCTTTTTAGCCAGTGGAATTTGGGGCACAAATTTTCTACTTTCATACTTTCTCATAGTTTACTAATTTTATATTTAGAAGAAATAAAAGTAAATTAATTTTTTAAATATAAAATTGAACTTATTAATTACATCTCTTTGTTTCATCTTGAATAACTCTTTGCTGTGTGGAGTATCCAAAGGAAATCCTAAAACTAAGTTCCTGGGCTCCAACCAAGCCATCACATTAGGTACATTTACACAAAATATTCCTATTGAATTTACAATTTCAATCAGTGATTGCATCCAGCAGAGAGCTGGGCAGGTTATCTTCACTCAGTCTGGCATCTTGATCTCCAAAGGGGACAGGGGGCTGCTGTGAGATCCTGGCAGAGCTTTCAGACTATCAGCATTAGCTCTTTGGCTTGAGGTCCCTCACATATGCTTGGCCTTTCCGCTTTCAAGCAGAGTCTCCTTGCCTGCACCAGGCTGGGTATTGGCAGGTGGTCTACTGGCCCCAGAAGCTTTCTGCATGAATTACTGTGTATGGTTTCTGCACACTGAAACTTGGCATGCGTGGTGAGCATGCACATGTGTGTGTGCGCACACACACACACACGCACACATACACACACACACACACTCTTCTCCTGTCCCCTCTGCCCTATACTCTGTGTTCCATTAGAAGCCATCTAGAGTCTTAGGGTGAATGTTGGGTCAAACCCAGGCTTCTCTCAGAGAATCACCTACTTTCCATTACAAGTTACCATACTCCACCCCTCTTTTCAGATAAAGCTTCTGTTCTAGTACTTTTCCAATTTCTAGGCTTCTTTTATACATTTCTGGCTTCTTTGTCCAGTCCTGACTTCAAACAGCCACATGAATGAGTCAATCTTGTCATTCCATGGCCCTAGAATATTCTGTAGCTTCTATCACATTCAAGATAGTGTATGTATTCCCCAGATGGCAAGCAAGGTCCTTACCTACTCAGACCTCATCTTCTCCACACATTTCCTGTCTTCCTCTATTGCTCTACCACAGGGCTCAGGATGTGACCTGCTTTCTCATGCACCACATGATGGTCCCTCTGTGTTCTTCACTTTGTCCCCTGGCCAATAGTTTCTTATCCTTCCAAAATCAATTTGAGTGTAACCTCCATACAGTGTGAAAATGTATCTAGTTATATATTTGTGTACATATCTTTATCTTTTTTTTTAGAGAGAGAGGCAGAGAGAGAGACAGAGAGAATTTTAATATTTATTTTTTAGTTATAGGCGGACACAACATCTTTGTTTGTATGTGGTGCTGAGGATCGAACCCGGACCGCACGCACGCCAGGCGAGTGTGCTACCACTTGAGCCACATCCCCAGCCCCTATCTTTATGCTATACTTCAATAAAAGTTTTAATTAAAAAAGTTCCCTTTGTGAAGCATATTTTTCTGTGGTATTTAGGACAGAAATAGAGAGCATAGGTTTGACTCAGTGAACTTTTGGTTTGGTGAATGCTCTTTTCACTCTGAGCATGGTGTCAGAGGACAAAATGGAAAAAAAAAAATTCCTTGAACTGAGTTTAGTGTTTGCTTTAAGAAATAAGATAATTATATAAGTAGGTGTTATTTGAGTATCTGAGAAGTTTGATTTCTCAGCTTAAATTTTGGCAAGCTCAAATAATTTTGGCATAAGTCAGAGTATAAATAAACAAATCAGAATTGGAATTTCACTCTTAGCTGATTATCTTTATCCTTCAGCTTTTGAGGCTTCTGTCAACAATGGACATAAACTTACTGGCCTGTGCACATCAATCAAATCTTCCACAGACCTTGTTGGTTCACATTTCACCACTACAGTTTTAAATTGATCTTCCTCTTTGGTATAAGGATTATTATTAATTATCTAAATGAACATCTTTGAACCTTTTCCTCTAAATATTTAATGTTCTAGAAATATCAGACTCTGAAACATTTTAAAAACAATACATTTTCTTCTCTTTAAACAGGGTGGAGGAACCTGGGAACCTGACTTTTGAATATCATCAGCCATATTGGCCACTGCCATGTAGAGCCTGCATCTTGGAACCAGTCTAGTCATCGCTGCAAGAACTCACCAGATTTCTCTCTCACGTTCCCTAATAAAGGGCTTTTAGTCTCTGCACAGATGGGAATTCTGCATCCCCCCCTTCTCATTTCACACTTCCTGTACTTTCTTTGCTAAGTATTAAACTTCCCAAAATAGAACACAGTTGTTTGAATCTGTGTGAAGGAATTTCATTGGAGAGTAGACAAGGTATCTGTAGCTCCCTATAATTACCACACCTGAGTTTTGCAGATGACATGATTCTATACCTAGAAGACCCAAAAGGGTCTACAAAAAAACTACTAGAACTAATAAATGAATTCAGCAAAGTGGCAGGATATAAAATCAACACGCATAAATCAAAGGCATTTCTGTATAAGTTTTGTTCAGCGACAAAACTTCTGAAACAGAAATGAGGAAAAACACTCCATTCACAATATCCTCAAAAAAAAATAAAATACTTGGGAATCAACCTAACAAAAGAGGTGAAAGATTTATACAATGAAAACTATAAAACCCTAAAAAGAGAAGTAGAAGAAGATCTTAGAAGATGGAAAAATATACCCTGTTCATGGATAGGCAGAACTAACATCATCAAAATGGCGATATTACCAAAAGTTCTCTATAGGTTTAATGCAATGCCAATCAAAATCCCAACGGCATTTCTTGTAGAAATTGATAAAGCAATCATGAAATTCATATGGAAAAATAAAATACCCAGAATAGCAAAAGCAATTCTAAGCAGGAAGTGCGAATCAGGCGGTATAGTGATACCAGACTTAAAACTATATTACAGAGCAATAGTAATAAAAACAGCATGGTACTGGTACCAAAACAGGAGGGTGGACCAATGGTACAGAATAGAGGACACAGAGACTAATCCACAAAGCTACAACTATCTTATATTTGATAAAGGAGCTAAAAGCATGCAATGGAGGGAGGATAGCATCTTCAACAAATGGTGCTGGGAAAACTGGAAATCCATATGCAACAAAATGAAACTGAATCCCCTCCTCTCGCCATGCACAAAAGTTAACTCAAAGTGGATCAAGGAGCTAGATATCAAATCAGAGACTCTGCGTCTGATAGAAGAAAAAGTTGGCTCTGATCTACATATTGTAGGGTCGGGCTCCAAATTCCTTAATAGGACACCCATAGCACAAAAGTTGATAACAAGAATCAACAAATGGGACTTACTTAAACTGAAAAGTTTTCTCTCAGCAAGAGAAACAATAAAAGAGGTAAATAGGGAGCCTACATCCTGGGAACAAATTTTTACTCCCCACACTTCAGATAGAGCCCTAATATCCAGAGTATACAAAGAAATCAAAAATTAAACAATAAGAAAACAAATAACCCAATCAACAAATGGGCCAAGGACCTGAACAGACACTTCTCAGAGGAGGACATACAATCAATCAACAAGTACATGAAAAAATGCTCACCATCTCTAGCAGTCAGAGAAATGCAAATCAAAACCACCCTAAGATACCATCTCACTCCAGTAAGATTGGCAGCCATTATGAAGTCAAACAACAACAAGTGCTGGAGAGGATGTGGGGAAAAGGGTACTCTTGTACATTGCTGGTGGGACTGCAAACTGGTGCGGCCAATCTGGAAAGCAGTATGGAGATTCCTGGGAAAGCTGGGAATGGAACCACCATTTGACCCAGCTATTGCACTTCTTGGACTATTCCCTGAAGACCTTAAAAGAGCGTACTACAGGGATACTGCTACATCGATGTTCATAGCAGCTCAATTCACAATTGCTAGACTGTGGAACCAACCCAGATGCCCTTCAATAGATGAATGGATAAAAAAAATGTGGCATTTATACACCATGGAGTATTACACAGCGCTAAAAAATGACAAAATCATGGAATTTGCAGGGAAATGGATGGCACTAGAGCAGATTATGCTTAGTGAAGCTAGCCAATCCCTAAAAAACAAATACCAAATGTCTTCTTTGATATAATGAGAGCAACTAAGAACAGAGCAGGGAGGAAGAGCAGGAAGAAAAGATTAACATTAAACAGATACATGAGGTGGGAGGGAAAGGGAGAGAAAAGGGAAATTGCATGGTAATGGAGGGAGACCCTCATTGTTATACAAAATTACATATAAGAGATTGTGAGGGGAATGGGAAAATAAACAAGGAGAGAAATGAATTACAGTGGATGGGGTAGAGAGAGAAGATGGGAGGGGAGGGAGGGGGGATAGTAGAGGATAGGAAAGGTAGCAGAATAGAACAGTTACTAATAGGGCATTATGTAAAAAATGTGGATGTGTAACCGATGTGATTCTGCAATCTGTATTTGGGGTAAAATTGGGAGTTCATAACCAACTCGAATCTAATGTATGAAATATGATATGTCAAGAGCTTTATAATGTTTTGAACAACCAATAAAAAAAATAAATTAAAAAAAAAGAATTGTAATGCAAAAAAGTACGTGTATGAAGACCTGAATTAGTATGAAAATACTTTATATACAAAGATATGAAAAAATGCAGTCTATATGTGGAATAAGAATTGTAATGCATTCCTCTGTTGGGTATTTAAAAAAATAAAATCAACTTTTAAAATAAAAAAATAAATAAATAAAAATAAATAAATAAAACAGATAAAGGATACAGAAGAGGGCTCAGAGGCCTCTCAAAGAACAGCATTGGGTTTTCTTTCATGAGAGGACCCATGATGGAGCAGGGCATTAATGCCAAAGTGTGAACAATGAGGAAGGAGAGGACAGGAATTTTTGTCTGGTCAGCCACCCACTGGTTTCCTTTATGAATCTCATATTCTCATGAGGTCTTCTTCTGATGGTATCTCCCCTTCCTCTCTACCTTATTTTATTGAGCTTCCATATTCCTTTCTGCCTAGATGAATTCTTTTCATCCTTCAAGGTCTAGTTCAAATCTCCCCTCTGCTGGGAAGACTTCCTGGAACTCTTGACCTAGAAGTGATTTCCCTGTTGTGTGAGTACTTAGAGCTCCTAATGACTGTATTTTCTGAAAAAAGGTAATTTACAGTAGTAATAGCTAATGAAATAACTGATATCAACTCTTTTTCATGACACAGGGTTCAGGGCCTTTCATTTGGTAATTACTCAACTCAATATTTGTCCATTTACTTAAGTGCTTAATGGAAATTGAGGCCATGAAAACAGAATTTAAGAAACTTTTCTGACAGTTGGATATGCTGCTTTTATACTTCTGCAATGAAGTGGATAAGATTGATAAAAATCAGCATAACAGAAACAAATCTTGAGCTGGTATGTACTATATGCCAGGTGTTGTGGTAAATGATGTACATTCATTATCTCTCTTGATCTCAGCTTTTCACCTCAAAAGTATCAGAGAGAGAGGTTACAAAATGCTTGCAATAGGATCATATAAATAGATGAAAGTATCATAGCAAAGGGAATACAAATGAAGTAAGTCAGATAAAATCCTGGGTTCAGTCATTACTCAAAAATACATGCCGTTATTATCAGCTATTTCACTGCTGTGACCAAAAGACCTGATAAGAACAATTTTAGAAGAGGAAAAGTTATTTTAGAGCTCATGGTTTCAGTGGTCTCAATGCATAGATGATTGTTTCCATTGCTCTGGACCCCAGGTGAGGCAGAAAAGTGTGGTGGAGGAAAGTAGCTAAGGACATCGCACCAGGAAGCAGAGAGAGAGAGATACCCTTCACTACTGACAAACATATAAACCCCAAATGCACACCCCTAATGACCCACCTCCTCCTGCCATACCCTACTGGCCTACAGTTACCACCCAGCTAATCTCTATCCAGGGGAGTACTATACTGATTAGGTTAAGGATCTTATAATCCCAATCATTTCACCTCTAAACCTTCTTGTATTGTCTCACATATGAGCTTCCGGGGAATACTTCATACCCAAACCACAACACATGTGCTATATATTCTTACTTGGAGATGAGGTACAAATTTGGCTCTAAGCTTCCTAGTGTTTAGAGTAAAAATTGACACACCATCAATTAAAGCACACACATACTTTAAGACACCAACTGGCTCTTTAAATGTAGCACCATATATGTTGCATCAAACTCTTTCTTATTACAGTTCTTAGCATAGGCCAATGCCATCTTGATGAAGAGCAGAATGGCAAAGTCCTTTCTAAAGGAGGTGGTAAACTATTGGGTCTAGGTATGCAGGTGAAATTGGTTTAACATACACAAGAGTCAGAAGAACTGTGCACATTTCAGGAAATTCTCTATGGATGTTGTTTTTTACAACCACAAGTCCCTGCTATCTGTCCCAGATAATTATTCTCTTACCTTCAACTAAAAGCTACATGGGTCATGGTACAGCACCTATTAACACCTATAGAACTAACACGCTCAGGAATAGCCTTTGGAAAACTCAGTTCTATAGGCAAATTGGAGCTTCAAGCATTGATTTTTCCAGTGGGGAAAATGAAATTCAAATTCCTTTGCATGATTTATAATGCTTTTGACAACCCAACCTCAACCTGCTTTTCCAGATCTAATTTATTGTCCCCTTTTCAGCATCTTCATGCTTCATTCCCACCAGTCTGTAGAGGGCCATGCACGTACTCAGTGCTTTCACTCACCGAGACCTCATAGATGCCTCCTAGAATTCCCCCTCCTCTCCCACTTCTTTCCTGGCTTCTCTGCCTAGAGGATCTCAAAGGATGTCACCTTTCCTGTGAACCCTGCCCGATTCCATTGAACAATCAATCTTACTCATTACTAGATTCCCAAAGAAACTTGCTTATATCATATTTTATTATCCTCTTTTGTGTGCTTCTCTGATTTTTCTGCCAAACTGTGAGTTCCTCCAGGGTAGAATGTGTCTTATTTATCTTAGTAACCTAGCACTGGGAACATAGTCTGACCTGAATTTATTTCACCTAATATTTATTGAGTGCTTCCTGCACTGACAAAGCAAGTTGGGACAATTCCCATCCTCTGATGCTAACTAAAAAATCATGAGCTGTTCCACAGGTGACCTAAATATGTTTCCATACTCTCTGAAACAATGTAGATGGATTGCTCAATATGGCTCAATATAAGAAAGGTTGGCCCAGTAAAGAGGCTGAATCACAGACTGTTTCCACGGAATTCTTTTCTCCCTAACAGTGTTTCCCAGATTTGAAAAGCTCTAAAGGAAGCTTTTCTTGTATGTTGTCATTTATTTCAAGTGTCTTCTTTTATTTGTGTAGCATCTGTCATACCAAAGAACTTTGTAAAATTATATTTGGCATGTGGATGCTTTACTTTATCCAACAACATAGCATACCCTCCTAATAAGTAAAACAGAGTAACTATCCCAGGAGACCTTGGTATATTACAGCAGACCTAAGAGTAGAGTCAGGAAAAAAAAAAAAAAAAAACCTAGCTTTCTCCTTAATAGCCTGACATGCACAGGACATTTAAGAACTAAATTACTATATTTAATTGTCATTGAAAGGACCTATTTGGATGGAGGTCACAGAAATGTGCAGATCTGATCTTGGACTTCCAGAGCTTTTAATCATTCATTCATCACAAAATGTCATATTATACACATTTAGAGCCATAAAAGCACTGCAAATGTGAAAACTTTGCACAAACAGAGTTTCAAAATGTGTTGAGCAACAGAAACACTTTTGATACAGAAATTGAAAACAGTATTTAAAAAGTTTCTTTGCGTAAAATTGTTTCTGGTTGTACATTAGCCAATCCAACAAAGTTAATGTCTTGAGGGGAAGAGGGGACAAATATTGAGGAAGGAATATTATTATTTTGTAAGGCATCTTGCTGAAGAGATGCCTCTACAGTATTTTTAGGCAAAAAGTAGTGGGCCACTTCAACAAGCCCAGAAAGTTTAAGGATTATGAGGACTTTGGTTTCTCAAATTCTGCCACCTACATTTCCTCAGTCCATGTCTTAGGGTCCTATTTTTTCCCTGCCAAGGCCTTGATTTGACTATGAGATCTAATAGGGCTTCCCTTCTCTGCAATTTGACTCTCATAAGCAGGTCCTGGGCCTAATCTGCTTTCTTCTTAGTAGTCAAGGGTCTCTGAGTGCTGTCGGAGAGGGCTTTTTATTGGAATATTATGCTCTGAATTAATGGTTGGTTAGGTTAAGCGTGCAAACTCCACAACCCTTATAATTACCATTGGTACCCCATCTCTCTAGTGTTGGTGAGTTTGTGGATGACAATATCCTATCCCTTTTCCCCTCTGGTGAGTTTCCTTATAATTTTTGAGGTAGCAGCATATCCCTCCTTTAATAGTGTTCATCCCTGGGTAGCTTAAGAGTTCATTTTCCAGAAACATCTGCTATAACTTAATAATTAAAATAATTTTACCTCAAATTCAAGACAAAATACCAACAAATACAGAAGCCAGAATTCCTAGATGTATGTCAATTTGCTTGTATTTTACAAACTGAATGATACTAGTAATGACTAAAGAAATTCCATGTAGATTCCAGTGTGCAACAAAGTTGAAGAGTGTCTTAATCCAGTGCTACTGTTAAAAATATTATGTTTTTTTTTGCCATCGTCATAGTGATTTTCACTTATTTTTTAAAATAATATTCCTCTCTATTTTAGTTTGTCATTTTTCCTCTCATTTTTATTATATGAGAACTGTCTTTGCCAATATTCTTTTGGATAAAGTAGGAAGGGATATAATAAACTCATGTGTAGCATTACATCAAGTATGAAGGGGCCAGGAAAAATGATTTTTGCCTCATTGGGCCATCTCTTCCCTTATCTTCCTGTCCTTAAATAAGAGAATAGGCTTGCTATTTCAATTAGAAGACCAGAACTTCAGGCCAAGTTTTGTCATTTATTGCTTCTGTTTGCCTCAACAATTACTCTCTAAGTCTCCTGTTCCTCGTGTAGGGACAATCAGAAAATATACTTGCTGTCATCCCAACACTGCTCGCCCATTCTTCTCTAGTCACACCAGGCCATATTCTCTTCCTCTGACACAATTCAATATTGGTTTTCCTCTACCTGAAATACTCTTCCTGACACTCTTCAGTTGTCTGGCTTCTTATTCATCTGCCTCATCTCAAATGTGGCCTTCACTGTTCTACCTAAAGAAGATCACCTCATAAACTTCATTGTCCTGGCACACTGTTTTCTTCAGAGTGCAAATTACAATCTATAATTATTTTATGTGTGTATATAAAAGTTGTTTTCTGTACATTCAACTAGATTTAGGCCTTTTAACTGCAGTGCCAGTTCACGGTGTGACATAAAATAGACTCTTAATAAACGTTTGTTAAACATCTGAATTTACTTCATTGAGCTGGAACCTATTAATAATGTAGTATATGTGAAAAACATCTTCATTATATTTCTATCTGTACTACACTTTAGATGCAAATAATGTTTCATAATGATAATGATCAAAGTGTTCCTTAGGTCAATGATTTGATGTGATGTCAAAATAATAACAGCTTTATGAAATTTGAAATTTTTATTATATGTTTCAAATATTCATGCTCATTTTTCTTGCAATATTTTTCTTGAAACGTGTCAGATACATTATCTAGTAAACTAATTATATGCAAAATTTGAATTAGGGAAGATTGGCAAAATTTGTGAGCTCAACATGTATAAATAATTATATATAAGTAAAGAATAGCTTTCCGCTCTGTCCATCAGCCAAAGTTTTTAAGTTCCTTTGATGTTGGAATTGAGGAAGAAAATCAGAATAGAACTGAAATAAATGCACTTCTAGAATGCCAATCACAGAAGTGCCCATCAGCATTGATCCCTATCCTTATTTAGCATTGGATATGCCTGAGAATGAGCAGCTACCACTGTCAGATGATTTGTATCCATAATCAGAAAAATGTGAGGCATAAAGTTCAGGTGCAGATTGACATTCTCCAGCCTGCTGAAGGAAGTAGATCATGACCTTTCAAAGCCACAAGTAATCACTTAAAGTCCATTTTCTTCTCAGCCACCTGGAACATCAAATCAAGAAGCATCGATGAAAGTCTCAGATTTTGAATTGCAAAGTGATACCCCAAACATCTGGCTATTACAGGTAGAGCTGGGGAGAGGGAAAATTAATCAAGCAGTGGATTTTTAAGAGAAAGTTGGCTTGCATCTTTTACACATAAGGTGGAGGAAACTTATGTTGAAAACCTTTTTTTTTTTTTTTTTTGCAGAAACAAAATCTTTTGTGACTACAATTCTTTTACCAGTTTTATGATAATGTGTCCTGGAGTAACTACTGAAATACATAGAATGGGAATTCTGATCTCTGAAGTTCTTAGAATTGGGTAGCATCAATTGCAAGTCCATCTCCATGTAACAGTGTGCTTCCTGGCTCTCACAGGCACAGGGCCTGCCTCTACAGCTTTATTACTCTACTGGCAATTTTCCTAGACTCGATCGCCCTCAGCTACTTCCTTAGGAATAGGGGAGACATGATATAATTTTGGACTCAATAATTGGCTGGAGGTCTTGGAATTTCATCACCTTCCATTTCACATGGGGACAAGATAGGAAAGAACATGATTGGCTATTATATTTTGAATGCCTGCAATGTGTCAGGTTCTATTGGATGTATTAATTCATTTCATTCAGCCCTCTCTATAACACTCTATGATTTAAAAAGAAAAAGTGACAAGGAAAAAGACAAATTTCCATTGGGAAAAATGTAAGTGACAAATGTATGTGACAGAGCATGGATGCAAACCCACCTCAAAAAGACTCCCAAGGCTCATACTCTCTCCATTGTACTATCCAATTTTCACCTGAAGTCTACTAACTGTCTAATTTCTCATCAGTGTTAAGGCCAGTGCTCAGTAGGGGGCAGGTTGGTCCAGTGACCTGCAGAGAATGCACCCTGTGTTTGAATTTAAACCTACCTCCTCAGAGAATTTCCTTTCATGGTCTCACAACAGTGCCTGTCGACACTTCTAGCCAAAGTATCAGAATCTTTAGCACCACTGAGCCTCCTTCCACCACTGATGATGATCAGGAGATGAAGGTGGTTCCCTCTGGAGACTACATCCTAGAGCTTTATGAAGCAGTAACTCTTATCAGTAGCTCAGGAGTATATAAATAAATCAATCAAAGAGAATCAAAGAACTTTTTGGTGATTTTAAGTAGTTAGATGAAGGAACATGTTGAAAGCAAATTCCCAGCCTTAAACATCAACCCCATCCTGACAATTCCCCAGATAATATCTCATGAAATAGAGAGAAATCCTCCCCACTGAGCGCTGCCCAAAATTTTATGAGAATAAAGGTGAAAAGACTGCTCTTGTTGGAAGCCATTATTGTAACAGGAAATATAACTCCAAACCTAAAGGGTCTAATACACTTCTGAATCCCTCTGTACCACTCAGCTGTCATTAAAAAATGTTGACTTAGAAATTATTTTTAGAGGATTTATTACCATTTCAATGATAGTTTCTTGGAGACAGTTTCCTTGTTATACATTTGTTGAATTATCTGTGTCTTCTAACACAGTGACTTTCTAAGCAGTGGATACTCGATACATATTTCTTAGTTAATTAAATCAGACATTATATGTTCTATAAAATAAAATAATTTCTTACTATGCAACCTCTGCAAACATATGATTTGGTACAGAGCAGATATATTATGACCCATCTAGTTACTGGGGATATAAGAACACTGACATTTAAGATAGTAAATTATTTGCATTATAGAAAATTCACATAATCACCAATTCTTCAATCCCCTGAAGTGGTTATTTAATGCTCCACTGCAATTTGATATCCAAATCTTGGAATTTATTTAAAAAGTCAAACCACATTAGAGCCCTATCACTCAACATGGTTTTCTGATTAATGAGCTACAAAACAAATGAAGCAAGTTTTCAGTTAATGAGCTACAAATAAACCTATCTGTAAATACTAATTACCACTAATCTCCCAATTAGTTACACTTCAGGTTTATTCTCTTTGTATTTTCATTAATTTATTTCCTTTACCCTAATCAGTTAAGTTTCATCTAAAGATAATTATAAAGATATGATTTCCAGAGGGGAAGTATGGGGAACTCTATAGACCTGCTTCCCTACAAAAGAGCCTTAACTGGTATAATCATTTTAAAAACCTAGCAACTATTTAAAGTATTGGTGAATTATATAAGGGCCTATAGCAAACGAAGAAACATTTATTCAAAAACTATATATGGTCAACTAATCTTGAGAAGTGTGCCAAGAATATGTGATGGGGAAAGGATTATATCTTTAATAGAGGGTGCTTAGAAAATTGTATGACCCTTACAAAAACAAACAAACAAAAACATGAAAACTGAATATCCGCCGGCCAAATATTAGGTAAAAATGTACTAAAGACTTAAGTGTAATATCAAAAAAGCAGTATAAGACAGAAAATAATTAAAATAAGAGCTGAAATCAATGAAATTGAAACACAAGAAACAATTGAAAAAATTGACAGAACAGAAAGATAGTTCTTTGAAAAAATAAATAAAATTGACAGACCCTTAGCCATGATAATGAAGAGAAGGAGAGAGAAAATTCAAATCACTAACATACATGATGAAAAAGGAAATATCCCAACAGAGACTACAGAAATATAGAAGATAATTAGAAAGGATTTTGAAAACTTGTACTACAATAAAATAGAAAATATTGAAGGCATTGACAAATTTCTAGAGTCATATAATTTGCCCAGATTGAATCAGGATGATATACAGAATTTAAACAGATCAATTTCATGTGACAAAATAGCAGACACCATCAAAAGTCTACAACCAAGAAAAGCCAGGACTGGATGGATACACAGCTGAGTTCTACAAGACCTTTAAAGAAGAACAAATACCAATACTACCCAATTTATTTCAGGAAATAGAAAAAGAGGAAGCACTTACAAACTCATTCTATGAGGCCAATATCACTCTGATTCCAATATCAGGCAAAAACACATAAAAAAAGAAAACTTCAGACCAATATCTCTAATGAACATAGATGCAAAAATTCTCAATAAAATTCTGGCAAATCGAATACAAAAACATATCAAAAAGATCGTGCACCACGATCAAGTGGGATTCATGGTTGCAAGGTTGGTTCAATATATAGAAATCAATAAATGTAATTCATCACACCAATAGATTTAAAGATAAGAATTATATGATCATCTCAATAGAAATGACAATGAAAACTGAATATCCACCGGCCAAATTTTTTGTTTGTTTGTTTTTGTAAGGGTCATACAATTTTCTAAGCACCCTCTATTGAGAAAAAGCATTTGACAAAATACAAAACCCCTTTATGTTCAAAACACTGGAAAAACTAGGAATAACAGGCATATAGCTCAACATCATAAAGGCTATCTATGCTAAGCCCCAGACCAACATCATTCTAAATGAAGAAAAATTGAAGGCATTCCCTCTAAAAATTGGAACAAGACAGGGATGCTTTCTTGTGCCACTTCTGTTTAACATGGTTCTTGAAACAATGGCCAGAGCAATTAGACAGAAGAAAGAAATTAAAGGGATACACATAGGAAAAGAAGAACTCAAATTGGCACTATTTGCCAATGATATGATTCTATACCTAGAAGATCCTAAAAGTTCCACCAGAAAACTTCTAGAACTAGTAGATAATATCAGCAAAGTAGCTGATCAAAGGCATTTATATATATCAGTGACAAATTCTAGAAAGGGGAACGAGGGAAACTACCTCATTTACAGTAGCCTCAAAAAAAAAAAAAAAAAAAAAAAAACAACTTAGGAATCAACTTAGTGAAACAGGTGAAAGATCTATATAATGAAAATTATAGAACCCTAAAGAAAGAAATCAAAGAAGACCTTAGAAGATGGAAAGATCTACCTTGCTCTTGGATAGGCAGAATTAATATTATCAAAATGACCATACTTCCAAAAGCACTATATAGATTTAATGCAATTCCGATCAAAACCCCAATGGAATTCCTCATAGAAATAGAAAAAGCAATCATGAAATTCATCTGGAAAAACAAGAGACCCAGAATAGCTAAAGCAGTCCTTATCAGTAAGAGTGAAGCAGGTGGCATCACTATACCAGACCTTAATCTACACTACAAAGCAACAGTAACAGCAGGATATTGGCACCAAAACAGACTGGTACACCAATGGTACAGAATAGAGGACACAGAGACTAACCTACAAAATTACAATTATCTTACATTAAACAAAGGTGCCAAAAACATGCTGGAGAAAAGATAGCCTCTTCAACAAATGGTTCTGGGAAAACTGAAAATCCATATGCAACAAAATGAAATTAAACCCCTATCTCTCACCATGCGCAAAACTCAACTCAAAGTGGATCAAGGACTTACAAATACAACCAGAGACCCTATGTCTACTAGAAGAAAAAGTAGGCCCTAATCTCCATCATGTGGAATTAGGCCCCAACTTCCTTAATAAGACTTCTGTGGCACAAGAATTAAAATCAAGAATCAATAAATGGGATGGATTCAAACTAAAAAGTTTCTTCTCAGCAAAAGAAAAATCTGTGAGGTGAATAAAGGGCCTACATCTTGGGAGCAAATTTTTACTACTCACACATCAGATAGAGCATTAACCACTATGGTATATAAAGAACTCAAAAAGCTAAACACCAAAAAAACAAATAACCCAATCAATAAATGGGCCAAGGACCTGAACAGACACTTCTCAGAAGAAGATATACAATCAATCAACAAATACATGAAAAAAAATGTTTATCATCACTAGCAATTAGAGAAATGCAATTCAAAACCACTCTAAGATTTTATCCCACTCCAGTCAGAATGGCAGCCATTATGCATACAAACAACAATAAGTGTTGGCGAGGATGTGGGGGAAAAGGTACACTCATACATTGCTGGTGGGACTGCAAATTGATGTAGCCAATATGGAAAGCAGTATGGAGATTTCTTGGAAAATTGGTAATGGAACCACCATTTGACCCAGCTATCCCTCTCCTCGGTCTATACCCAAAAGACTTAAAAACAGCAAGCTACAGGGACACGGCCACATCAATATTTATAGCAGCACAATTCACAATAGCTATACTGTGGAGCCAACCTAGATTCCCTTCAATAGATGAGTGGATAAAAAAAATGTGGCATATATACACAATGGAATATTACTTAGCAATAAAAGAGAATAAAATCCTGGCATTTGCAGGTAAATGATTGGAATTAGAGAACATAATGCTAAGTGAAGTTAGCCAATCCTAAAAATACAAATGCTGAATGTTTTCTTTGATACAAGGAGGCTGATTCATAGTTGGGTAGGGAGGGGGAGCATGGGAGGAATAGACAAACTCTAGATAGGGTAGGGGGGTTGGAGGGGAAGGGATGGGGCATGTGGTTATAAATGTGGTGGAATGTGATGATCATTATTATCCAAAGTACATGTATAAAGACACAAATTTGTGTGAATATACTTTGTATACAACTAGAGATATGAAAAATTGTGCTCTATATGTGTAATAAGAATTGTAATATATCCCATCTAATTCAAATGTATGATATGTCAAGGTCATTGTGCTGTCATGTGTATCTAATTAAAACAAATTTAAAAAAAATATAAATAAATAAATTTTTTAAAAAAATTTTAAAAATGGAAAAGAAAGATATAATGTGACATGGTCATTTCTTAAAATTATATGGATACATGTGTTTGACATGGAAATGTGCCCCCAAAATGTACTGTGAATAAAAATTAAATCGTAAAAAACATTTTTACAACAGTAAATGATAAAACAAAGTACACATTTCATTTAAATTTATGCAAAAAAAAAATTGAGCAAAGAATCCAAATACACATTCTTCCTAAGTTATGCTGTAAGTTATTGATGAAGCCAGAATTTGAAATATGAAACTTTGAAGCCTGTCTCTCAGTCAGGTGCCCTTTGCTACATAGCTGCAAAATAGCCATGGTTTTATCTTGTGAATTATCCTCTTTCTGTTGTTTATGCATTGGAGGAATCCTTTCCTTTTTCAATATCTAATCCAGATCAATGAAAATGTTTGTAACTGTTTCAAAGATCAGTCACTATCAAGTAGGAGAAGGAGCAACTAAATTAGACAACGGGCGGGAGCAGGGGTGAGTTAAAACCTTTTGGGTGTGACCAAGGTGGCTAGCTTTCTAACAAAATTTGGTGCTTCTTCCCTTACATAGGTACGTAGAGATAGAAATGACAGTCAGTGTGTTCATGTATCAGGTTCCTACTACTGGATGTACAGGTGGGGATTTTAAGTAGCATGGATCTTTTCTGTACTTTCCCTTTCCACTGGCTGCCAAGACTACTGAATCCCCAGGGAATCGTAAAAGCAATAACTATGGAGAGACCTACGTGGAAGGAAGACACTGACTATCCAGGGAGGACTCTTACAGGAGCAAGAAATAAACTTGCACTGTGTTAGACCACTGAAAATTTTGGATTTGATACAGCAGTTCACATCTGAGTTCATATCTGGGAGATAGAAGAAAATATGGGGCAAAAGAAGAGCTGAGGGATGTCAAAACATATGGGTTGGTGGATATAAAAATTGCAAGACACAGAGTCATTCCAGCTAAACTGGGAAAGGACCTGGAATAAAACAGGTGAGCACTCTCCACACCATGTCCTCCCTAACTCGTTCAGTCAGTACATCAGGTGGCCTCATTCTGCTAAGCACTATTGCTTCTATTTCTCTCCATTCCTGTTTTCATTACCTGAGGCTGGATCTTCATCTTTTGGTAGGTTTACTGCAAATATGTGTATTTTGTAGCACACAAATGGGATTAGGACCCACATCTCCACACCTCCTCGTCCAGCTTGAACCTTTTCAATTAATTACCAAAATGATTACAGTGAAGTCCAGACTTCTTTGCAAGACACTCATGGCCCTTTATGCCACGGCCTCTGTTTCAGCGATCACCTTCCTGCCTTAGATTGTATAACTACAGTTGTCCTCATCAAATTATTTTGGCTTTCTGAGTGGGTCATGCCTCTTGCGTCTCTTAGTCATTGCATAAGATACCCTGCCATCTGAAATGTCCTGCCTCATCCCTTCTCCCTTCTTCCCCACCATGTCTCTCTTTACCAGCAGTAATATTTCCACTCAATTTAGCTGTTGCCCCTTCTAGAAAGGTTTTTCAGACACCCTCAGTCCCAATTAGCATCTTATTTTCTGTTTTTTCTTAGTACCCTATTCATACCTCCATCAAAGGATTTTCATATTCCCAATCTATTTCTCTATCAGTATCTTCTGTTAGATTGATCCTCAAGGTCAGAAACAACCATTCACCACTGAATCTTGGCATGCTGTAGATACTTGGCACAGAGTAGGTGCTCAGTAGTTTTTTGGTTTTTTTTAGGGGGGTTTGGTTATTGTTTTTGTTTTTGGTCTAGGTGGATGATTTGGAATAGATGCCTGTTTGTTACAAGCCTAAGAAAAAGTCATATACAAGACAATTATTAGCCATGCTGGTTAGCTACTAGTGAAAATAGAATCACTTTCTTTTTTCTATAAACTTATTTATTTAATTTTCATCTGTAAATAGTTTTTCACATATGATTGAAATGGATATTTGAAAGAATTTGATTGATTAATTAATTACTAATATGTAAGTAGACAAGCCAGTACATCTCCCTCTCATTCTCCAAGCGAGCCAGAACTTGAAAAAACCTGGTTGACTGGTCTTGAGGAATAAAGCACACATGAGATTAAGACTTTGGCTCTTGACTCAGAGATGTCAGTGTGGAGTCCTGCCATAACACTTGGTAGCCATGCGGCCTTGGGCAATGAAATAATGTTTCAAATGTCTTTAGCAGAGTGTCTGCTACATAATGAGTCCAACAGCTGGTAGCAATAGGGATTATGTTATTTTTGCTACAAATATTAATATTAATTTTATCATTATCTTGTCCTAATAGTGTTGTCAGACTGTGACTAAGGCATCTTCACCTGGGGGTTTGTACACTACGTGCAGAAAAAGTAACTAAGAAAGACCAGCCCTATGAGGTCATTGGGGAAGACCTAAAGCTCCTCATTGGACGGGCAAGAAAACCCACACATCATCAGGGTTACGAGACCTGCTCCTAGTCACGTAGCTAGCCAGGACAGAGCTGAGACTCAAACCAGAACTTCTGATTCCAAAGCCAGTTCTCTATCCACTACAGTGCCCAGCCTCTGGGTATTAGCATTGCCATGTCCCACAGGCTTCCACAATTCTAAGATCAAATAGGACTTTAGATTCCAAATAGGCATACAGGGACTGCCTGTTCCCCTCTCTCTATTCATAGGTACTCGGGATTGTGGGCCCATAGGGCATTCTGCCCATGCTTCAGTGCTTTCGGATATGGCTCCCCTCCCCCAAGGACTCCTTCTGCCACGGAGTCAGACTGGCTCGAACATAGACTAAAGTGCCTTTCTACAGAGTTGCTTCCACATCTCCCCCAGGACTAGGCTGGGAATGCCATCTACCCACTGCACTCCAGAAGCCCAGAGATCCCAGGGATTCTGTGCTTGGTAGATGCCTATCATGGAAACTAAACATGACACTTGAGTGAACATCAGGGTGTGCTAAATCTCTGAAGTAAGATGCTCAGTGCAAACTGTGAAAGCAGATAACATACAGCACTCAGAAAGTCATAGATTGTCCAAGCCTGATAGGAATTGAGGCCTCATCTAGTCTGAACTATTTATTTTGCAGAGGAGGAGATCTGGGCATAGAAATAGGAACAAAATGTCCAGGCCATGGTGGTAGTGGTTGTGGGGTGTCTCCTAGGTCCCATTGTCCTGTCCTTTCCATCATACTTATCATTCACATCTTTCTGGGGAACTATCATAATTGAAGACCTCCTCTGGAGACCTACTGCTTCAGGCATAGAAACCTGCTTAAAATATCCACCATGGTTGTGGGAAGCTGGTCTTTACTTAGGCCATTGTTAGTGATCAGGAACACCTTCCAAGGGTGGGACTTTATGTAAAGAGCCTAAAGCCAGGACATATAGATATGTGATCAGTTCTAGAGCTGTTCTGAGAACAGTGCTCACCACTGTTAGCATATAGAGGAATGTGCTGGAGAGGCGAAATATCATTAGGATCCTGAGTCAATCGAAGGCCAAAACCAGGAGAGGGGTTATCAGTTGCAAGAGTTAACTAACTCCTTAGGGGAATTGGAGAATAAATATTGCCCCTGGCTCCTCTACTGCTCTTAGCCCACTGTGCCTCTGTAAGTGGTGGGAAATCTTGAAGAGACCATACTGAGTTAATCAGTTCCTGGAAGCTTTAATGTCTTTAAATCCTATAGAATTGATATCCCAGAACCTCCAGGGGCTCCCTAAACCAGAATTTTTTCCAGGTGGACATACAGGTAGCATATCTAATGTCCTCTGTTCTTAGCCTCTTGTATTCCAGACCTTTACCCCAGTTCTCAATCAACGATGCACAATTCCCTACAGTATACACTGCCCTTCCAGAAGGCCAAGGAGATGGGTCCATAGCAGGGGACTCTTCACAGATAATGGAGAACTGAAAGTGGATCAGAAAGGGAAAACACCTGGTAAGCATATTACATTCCATCCCATTTAATGCAGGAAACACTATTTCTTTATCCTTAAGCCTCCATTATCTTCCTTGGTCCCCAGTACATGGAAGAGACTGCATAAACCTCCAGCCAATGACTTGGTAAATAAATGAATGAAAGAATAAAGTGAGTGCTTGAGTTAATGAGTAAATGAATGAACCATCTAGATGAGAAAATGACTGCTGAAAAACACAAAGGGAATTGCAAAACTTTGACAACACATACAAAAATCTGGATGAATTCTATGACAGAGAAAGATCATCTCTTTATATAATTTCCATGGATACAGAATGTCCTCTTCCATTTTTTATTCTCCAGAACTCTATAAAACAAGAACACTATAAATGAATTATTAAAATAATTCATTTAAGGTAATCTTTAAAATTTAAATGTTTTAATAAAACATTTAAAGTAATTTTTGTATGATTTCTTTCATTTCTCTAGCTAGTAGAATCTTTTTTTCCTCAGAAACTATTTTTCTTTCGTATTCTCTCAAGGATCCCATATATGGTTACCACCTTGCCTCGTCATCACCAAATTCATTGAGACCTTGGTAAGGAAAGAAGCAAATGGAAATAAGAGAAAAAAAGAAGTGAGGAGAGGTGTTCTAGATGCAGACAACCTTGCAGTCCTGAGTCCTGGGTCCACCATTTATCAGAACAGCTTTGCACAAGGTACTTAGCCTCTGGATTATAATGGAACTTACCTGTGGGCATGATTATGAGTAATCACATAAGGAAAGTACTTTGCATCCTTGTTACCATATAGTTATTGCTGAATTTTAGTTATCATATTGTATTGCTATACTACTGTATTATATTACAGCATATTGTATAACATCATATCATTTCATATCAATCATATATGATATATATAATTTTATACAGCAGTATTATACATAGCAGTATTATATAGCCATTATCTATAATATATAGGATACATATTATAATGTAATATATTACAATTTACTACTTATAGACATTATATATGTGTGTATATGTATAATTTTCATATATGTGTTATATATTACATATGCCATACAGTATATAGCCAGCAGTGTATTGACTATGGCTTTGTTAAACACGTTTCTGAATGTGTTGACCGAAGTCACATATTCCATATAGCTCTCCTCCAGTCAGCTCCTCTTTTTCTATCCAGACTCAGACCATTCTTTACTGCTCTCTTCTGTGTACTCTGAAGGTAGAATCCGGGCCTCCACTTGGTTTTCCTCTGAAACAAGAAGGTAGCTGAACCATTCTGACCTTCTCAAAGTGTGTCTCCTTCCTTCTCATTCAGGAGAAGTCAACTGAGTACAGAGTCCTGATATGAGCCTTGCCTTTAGGGGAGGAAAACCACTTCCAATCTCTTTGGTTCACCTGAATTTCACCCTTTCCCTCCAGCATCCCAAACTCCCACTCACTCGCCTCAACAAGCCAGGTTTTGGAGTTGGTTGGATGGTTACAGTTATTAGAGCTCAAAGGTAAGTCCAGAGTTGAATCTGGCTGCTCATTTCACTCCCTCCACCGAGGCAGTCCAGGTCAGGGCAGTGGTAGGGAAAGGCCAGGGGTTTGGAGTAGCCTTCACTCGTCAGGAAGACATGATATCAAGTTAGAGAAAATAAAATACGTTGACACATATAACTATATGCTCAATTCTGAGCAATCACTGTTGGTTGATTTCTTCTCTCCTTTTCATCTTCTTTAGGTTCTAGGATCCCTATTTTATAGGGCATGGCAACATGCTAAAGGAGGATGCTCAGAAGGAATGGAGGGTAGTCAGCTTATGTCAAGCATGGAAATTTTATTTTCCTTTCCCCATGATTGCTTTGGGAATGGGAAAGGGACCCAGTTCTGAGCAATAAGATCAAATGGACAGTCTAGTGGTGGGTTCGACTCAGAAGCTTTTTGTTTCCTGCTATAAAGAGAAGCAGCAAGTTCCCTCCTCCACGACTTAAATGCAATTATGAATGAATGTGGTACCTGGAGCTGCAACAATTATTTTGTGATCATAAGCCAACAATCCAAAGAGCAAAAGTAGAACAATAACAGAACGTGGAGTTTTTGATGATATTATTGAATTGTTGAATTAATTTAGAATAATCTATATCTAGACTTTCCATGATTTGTGAGATGATTAAAATTTTCTATTGTTGTAGCCAGTATTTTTCTCTTACATGCAACCAAAGACATCTTGTGTCATATAAACACTATCCAACTTGTGTTGTAATTTGTCCATTTTCACATTTGTAAGTTCTATTTTTATTGATTTTTGTATTCCTAGCACTGAGTATAAGACTGGCACTTAGTAAGACTTTAACAATTGATTGAAAAGGTGTTAAATGCAGGATTCAATTTTAGGTTTTGTGAAACTCTGATTGTCTCATTTCAAATTCATTTCTATTACTAGGAAAAAAGAATTATTGAGAAGCACTATGAAAAATGTCCACAATAAAAACATACAGTGTTACCTGTCATAAATATATAAATAATTACTGGTATAGTAGCTACTGCTGAGAAATGTCTCTTGAAGATTCCCAGAAATTCCTGTCAGTCACATTAAGACCTAAGTCTCTGGTGATCATTCCTTCTGGACCCAAATCAGTGTACATAGCCATGGAGTATTTAAAGTGATATTGCTCTAGAAAACCTAGGATGTGTGTTTTGTACATTTAGTAAGGATTTCTTTAATATCTTCTACTTACCAGGCACTTCATTAAGCACTGGGGATGAGAAATGAACCACCACTGGGCCCTTATCCATGAAAAGCTTAAGTGCCAATACAAAGCTACTGACCTACATGGAAGTGGTCACAAATCTCATGCCCAGTCCTCTTAGAATAGCATGGTGTTACCACTGAGTTAACTAAGAAAACCGAATTCTTAGGCATTTATCTTTGACGATGTTCACAAAATGGTGAAATGGAAATTTCCCAGGCTCAGCCTTCCTGAGCCGAGTCTGTTTTGGAAGGTGACTTTCTGCTGTAGTTGCACTCAGCCTTCAACATGTACCTCTCATCCTCTAGAGGCACTCCTAGCCCAGAGTGTGCCCTCTGCATGGTTCTCCCAGAATAGCTATTCCAAGAGGAAAAGGGGTTTGGGTGAATATTTGAGAAGATTATGGGTAGTGCCTTGCTTCCCTACCAATCAGCACATACAAAGAAAATACCAATCCGAGCCCATTCTCCTCCTAGCCAACCAAAGGAGGCCAGAGCTCTTGTGCTCAGCACCATTGGTCCCCCAGGCTCAAGAGCTCCTCTCAGTCCCACATGGAGTTTAAGTGCACAAAAACACCAAACTTAGAACTATTAATTTCCTCACTAATCTGCCTTTTGTAGAAATTGCTGGAAACTGGCTTTTCTATCCCTCTCCCCTAACATGAGCCTTCCCACCATCCCTTAAAGACATTTTTCTCTTCTCTCCTGCCATTAAGCTTTTAGAGATGTCCTGGCCTTCTGCTAGTTGCTCCAGCTGTATTTTTTCTCCTTGAAGAGGCATGGATACCAAAGCCTTACTGGGAATGAATCCTAGTTCCTCCACTGAACAGCTGTCGGATTCAAGTTACGATCACTCCCTGTGGCTCAGTTTCTACATCTATAAAATGGAAATTTACCACCTTTGCTCTCAGAGTTCCCATCTTGGGCTTCCAGCTTGCATCCTTGACCCCTTCTGAGCTGACCTCCTACAGTCACCCTTCACCACACAGACTCATGTTTGTGGAACCACCAAGTGTAACCATCGCTATATTCAAGACTCATCTGCACCTGGTTTATGGGAAAAAAGTTTGTGGGGAAAAAGTCTTAAAACTGTGTATGTACTATATGTGCCTTTTTATGTACAGATGTTACACTTCAATAAATAATTTGTTTAAAATCTTTACAGTCATGTTAAACCCACTGAGCCAAACAGGGCTTACTTTCTCAGTCGGCTCTCTTTCCCCCTATGTTTAGTCCCAACAGTTGCATATGCTTATTTTAGAAAGACAACAAAAAACAGCAAAAGAATGAAAATCAAAAACCACCCGTGCCCTTCCCAGCACTCAGAGACGATCACTAATATTTTAGAAGGTGTCTATAATTTTTTTACTATAAAAATGGAATCATGTGTTAATAATGTTTTATAACCTTTTTTGAGGTAATCTACTCTAGTTCCAAAATATTGTCTTTTAAAAGGTGCATTATATTCCATCAGATGGGTGAAGCATAATTATTTAACTGATCCCTATTGCTAGAGATATACGTGGTTTCAGTATTCAGGAATGCTGCTTTCAACAGCTCTGGAACTAAATCATTGCACTGCCCTGGGTTTCACTCAATTCAATTTTCAATTATTCACATGGCTCCTTCCAGCCTTATTTAAGCTTCTTGATCTTTGAGGCAATTCAAAATTGCTTTATTATGCACTAGATCTTCCAGACTTTTTCTCTGAAAGATTTACATTTCACTGAAACAAATAATGAATTTGATGCAGGCATTTTCAAGGATAGGATGGGAAAGAATGGAGGCACTTTGGGTCACAAAATTCATTGGCTGGAGTGGGTAGGCACAGAGGACCTCAGGCCCTCAGAGCCCTGACTTGCTGGGGCTGATGCTGCTCAGGAGTCCTGTTGTGACTCACAGTGGTATTTGATTCCTGAGTGTTATTTGCTGTTTCTGCCTGTGCTAATGACTGCAAATTGCTAATGGCTGTGAAAAGCTAATTGTTGTGCAAGGTGTTTCTCTCTGTCCCAATTGCCAGGGGAGCACACAGTCACAGTTAAACAGAGACTCATTAGCGCCTCTGACATAGTCCTCCAGGGGAATCCTCATCATAGTCTGGCAAATAACCAAGCCTCTCCACCTACTCAGAGCCAGGAGTCTTTGTGGCCAGCAACAAAAAGCAGGAGAGGCAAGGATTTAGGAAGCATTTCCCAGGAGGAAACAAAGGAAGCTGATGGTGTGTGTTGACCTTCAGTTGGAGAATGGAAGACCTGAAAGGACTCTTACAGGCAAGTCTCTGAACAATAGCAGTGTAGCTATTGCTACACCATCATGGATGCTTCCTGGCTTTTCTTTTACTTGCTCCCACTTTTCAGAGTAGTTCACTGAGGCTCAGAATGAACGCTCTCTCTCCAAACCCTTTTTATTCCAGACACCATATTCCTCCTCCCCCACAGTATCAGGGATTGAACCTGAAGATTTGTACCACTGAGCCACATCCTCTGCCCTTTTTTTAACTTTGAAACAGTATCTCACTAAACACTGAGGGGCTCACAAAGTTTCTGATGCTGGCTTTGAACTTCCTCAGCCTCCCCAGTCATTGGAATTACAGGCATGCACCACTACACCTGGCCAGATTCCAGGACATGGAGACTAGTGGACTGTTTGCAGGGCCAGTGGTGAGTGTGAGTCTTTTAGGAGAGAAAGCATTTGAACACTAGATTTCATTCATTATATTCCATGATTTCCTCATAAAAGGTAGGCTGGTTAAAAAGCAAAGCAATAACACACTCACGTAGGCTGATCAATGATCACTTCTGCTGGATTCCTGTAAGTAAGATGTAATATCCGCTTCGACTGAAATTCCATATTCTAAGCTACCCACGTAAAACTCTATATCGTTATCTATTATTTCCCTGTCCTTTGACTTGAGTTTAGCAATTTATTTGATACGGCAAACTTGGACACAGTAATGCATTTTGAATTCACAGTGTGGCAAGTTTGGGAAACCCTTTTCCTATTGCTTTATGCACTCATTACAATTATTCAGCTGGAGATATGCATTTCAGAACCACCTCCCCGCCCCCAGTTCTTTAAATGTGTCTTTCAACCTATGCCTTTCTTTTCCAAAGCACTGCAATCATTTGCTGCTTTGTGCTGGTAATTTTACATGCAAAATTGTGCTTCTGATTCTGTACAACTTTTTTTTTTCAAAAAGAAATTGAATTGACAGCAATAGAAATTAATGGAGAAGCTATGTCTAGAATTGCCATGAGACTGTTAGCTCCAGTTCATTCTATAGGTTCTTTGAGAAAACAAAGCAAAGGGGCCAGTCCTTAGGGAATGGAAGTCTACTAACATAGGGGAGAGAGAAAAAAACATTGAAAAGCAAAACACTGCCATTTACAGTTGCAGGATAAGTTGCCTGGGCAACGCTGGCTCAGGGGATGAAGAACTGGTCTCACCTGCCATCCTTTCCATCCCTTTCCCCTGCCTCATTAGCTTAACAGAGATAGCAGATGCCTTTATTGGCTTGGTTATTAACAGGGCAAAGAACTGGCATGAAAGTTAATGTTAAACTCTCAACCAACTCAATCAACTCAATAATGAGATTTGATGTGAGCAAAAAAAAAGTATTAACAACAGAGTTCATACTGTGACCAGGTCTTTAGCAAGTGGCAGGTGCTGATTGTGGCTGATAAATTATTCCTGACGTCATTATTCCAAGCAGATTATTTAGTGCAGGGAGAGAGATTGATGCAAATGATGTCATCCAAAAGTTAAGAGAGAAAGCAAAAGGGGAATGGCTCCTGGATTGCATGAAAATGATCCCTCTAGAGTCAGTCCCATTTGGTTCTACCAGGTCCCAGTCCAGGATGAGTAATTTCAACTCAGGTTGGCACAAAATGGCTCCTATCAGTCCTGTTGATAATCATGGACCAGATCAAAATGAGGCCTTTTGCCACTGTTGCTGAGCTGACCATTGCTGACATATGTCCCTATGCTTGAAAAAACAGCACCATCACCTGGGAAATGGAAGGCCTTCCTTCAACGACTGAGTTCATAGCCAGGGCAGGAGCAACAGTTTGCAGGTGATTTCAGTAAGTTGAATGCATCTTTATGGCTTCTTCTTGCTGGAGTTTAGGAAAAGCTAAAGTCATTCCTGATTCCTAGAAGAACCTCCCCACATCCCATTGAATGAGAACCATTTGGGAGAGAACCAGTAATAATTGCTGCCCCAAGGTCTGTCCTCTTCTTGAAATTCTTTTCTTGGTGCAGGCTCTACTCGCCAACATTGGCCTAAGCTAGAAACTCAGCACTTCCTTGAGCTTTTCCCTCCTCAGCACAGCTACTCAATTTCCAAGTCAGTAGCCGCTACTTTAATATTCCTTGCATTTTCTTTTCG
The DNA here is from genome assembly GCF_047511675.1 of Marmota flaviventris. Classification (NCBI taxonomy): domain Eukaryota; kingdom Metazoa; phylum Chordata; class Mammalia; order Rodentia; family Sciuridae; genus Marmota; species Marmota flaviventris. Next base: position 38,302,020 of record NC_092510.1, on the reverse strand, counting down.
TTCTCACATATTCTTCTCTGGTCAGGATGCTATCTTTTCTTGCTCAAATTACTCACTACAATAGTCACCTAAAAGTCTTTGCCTTTAGGCTTTTCAGTCTCTATGCTACAGCATGAATAAAAAAAAAAAAATCCAAATCTGATCATGTTACTTCACTGTCAAAAATATTTAGCAATTCTCCAAAGCTTTAAGGATTAAATTCAAAGTCTTTAGCTTAGCAGAATAAAAATGTTAGAGCGGATATTTTACTTATCTTGTTTTAGGAGGGCACAGAAACCCTGAACCACAGGTAAATATTTAGTATTGTCTTCTCAGCATTAACAGCATTAACAAAACAGACAAGGGCTACTCAGGCATACGCTATGACATTACATGTAAGGATTGGGTTATACAAGGCCATAGCTTAGATAAGAAGTTTCTTTGTATGTAGGATTGTATTATGGACTGAATATTTGTGTTCCCCAAAGTTCACATTGAAAATTTGATGGTATTAGCAGGTGGGGGGTCTTTGAGAAATAATTAGTTCATGAAGTAGAGCCCTCACAAATGGATTAGTGCCTTTATAAAAGGTGCCTCAGAGAGCTCTTTTTGTCCCTCTTCTGCTGTGTGACGTAATAACAAGAAGTTAAAGAGGGTCCTCCCTAGAACCCAACAATGCTCACACCTGATCTTAGATATTCAGCTGCCAAATCTGTAAGAAAATAAATTTTGTTGTTTAAAAGCCAGTGAATGTGCAGTAGGTTTGTTTATACCAGTATCACCACAAACACATAAGTGATGTATGGCAATACAACATTATGACAGCTGCAAAAGTCTAAGTGATAGAAATTTTTCAGCTATGTTATAATTTTTATGTGACCACCTTCACACATGCAGTCTGTCATTGGATAAAACATTCTTTTGGGGCGTATGACTGTATTTATGTTACCAAGATTGGGACCTTAAATTGTGCCAACTGACACTTCATTCATCTCAATGATTCATGTAAAGAGCTCAGAAGTAGGCCTGGAATATAGGAGGCAGGCTAAAATTGTTAATTTTTTATTATTTCCTATAAGAATTTCTCTTTTCTATTCCTAAAGTGAAAAATCAACATGTAATAATGAAGATCTAAGATAGTAACCCTAGTATTTCCAACTTCATCAAATAAAACTTATTTGAAATAAAAAATAAAACTAGGATGGACATATTGAGTAAAAAAAAAAAAAACCCATTAATTTGTATTAGCCTGAACTAAGATAAGCTTCAAATAACTAGTTAAATTTGAATTTCAGAAAACAACAAATGATTTTCCAGAATAAGTATGTGCCATGAAATATTTGTCTGAAGTCCAAATTTAACTGTGTGTCTTGTGTTTCTGTTTGCTAAATATGGCAACATTATACTATAGCCCTAGACATAGGGTGGAAGAAGTGGGTAAGAGGATCCCCCAAGAAAATCTGTGGGAGAAATCTAAGATCTAATAATCTAATATAAGCAAACAGACTATGGGTTAAATATGGTACATAAACCCACAAGTCAAGCTCAACTCTGTCCAGAAAATTCTCCAGAATAACAAAGAACAAAAACTCATCCAGTCTCAGTGGCACACCCCTGTCATCCCAGCAGCTCAGGAGGCTAAGGCAGAAGGATTGCAAGTTCAAAGCCAGCCTCAGCAATTTAGCAAGGCTCTAAGCAACTTAGTAAGACACTGTCTACAAATAAAAAGGGCTGGGGATGTGGCTCAGGTGTTAAATGCCTCTGGGTTTAATCCTGGTACCAAACCAAATCAACAAAAAACCATAAAGAAGTGAGAATAGGACAAGATAGTAAATGACAGGTTTCAAAAACTTTTGGAAGATAGTAGTATATAAATGATAATTAACTAAGCAAAATGAAGAAAGCTTGACAGGGGAGCTTATTAATGAGCAAAAATCTGGAAAATCTTAGAAATGAGGGGTAATAAGAGTCTAAAAATTCATTAAAGTGGGAGGGTTTAGTTTAGAGATGTTATAAGAAGTAGGTGGCACCCAGACCCCTTCCCTGCCTCATGCTCAGAGGGGCTGAGAGGTTTACTGGGAAAGATGAACCTGATGGGTCCTAAAGGTAAGCAATCAGGTTCAGGAATGAAATTACTGTGCTAAAAACAGTAAGTAAAAGTCTACATAGCAAGTCATAAAACATGCATGCTTGTCCTTCTCTGGCTGGGTTTTTAGATTGCTGAAATATAGCTGAAGGAAGTCCACTGATACTTGCCAACAATTCACCAGGAAAATTACCAGGTCCCTGACTGATTAAACCAGTTCTATCCATGCCTAGAGATGGTCCATTCAGCTTCCCAGGAACACTTTCTTAGCCAAGAGCAAGTAGCCAGCCACTGATATTTAAGGAAAACCACCGAAAGTGAGAAAGAGACCCTCAAAGCAGCAAACAGGATAAATTAAAAGGTTCATGGAATAAAGAAAGGACTTATAAGAACACTTCAAAATATTACAACCAGTCATAGTAGAACAGGTCTCTAATTCAAGCAGTTCAGGAGGCTGAAGCAGAAGGATTGCAAATTTGAGACCAGCCTCAGAAACTCAGTGAGACCCAACTCAAAATAAAAAGGGCTGAGGTGTAGTTTAGTGATTAAGCACCTTTGGGTTCAAACCTCCATTATAAAAATAAATAAATAGGGTGGGGGTATAGCTCAATGGTAGAGAACACCTGGGTTCAACCCCCAGTGCCACAAACAAAAGAAAAGGAAAACCACAAGTATTACACGTGGAGAAATGATATCTTGCATCAATAGGAAAATGGGATGCCGTTTAAAAAAAAATAAAGATCAGAGTAAGAAACAACAAATAGAAAACTAAAATAATGGAAATAAAATCTTCTGTGAAGAATTAAAAGACAAGGTAAATCTCATAAACTAGAACAAATAATCAGAGTGGAATAATCAGAGGTAGGACACAGAATTAGAAAAACATTCAAAAAATCAAACATCAACTCAACAGAAGTTCTAGAAAGAGAGAGGAGAGAAAACGGGGGGGGGGGGCGGTTATTTAAAGAAATAAAAAGTGCATCTCCATCTTGTAAGAACCCATCAATCGCTTAAGACCCTGAGTTGAAGAATAACAGAAGGCATATAAATATACTAACGACACTGAACTGCATACTTAAAAACGGTTCAGGTGATAAATTAGGTGAGATGTATTTTATCACAAGTAAAGCAATTATGAAACAAAATACATGGAGGCAGATTTTCATTGATGGCAAAGGAAAAAGAGAATCCTAAAAACTTTGGGGGTGAGCTGGGAAGAAAAAAGAATCTCACATATCAAAAATCATGGCATGGCATCTGACTCCAGCCACAGTGAAAATGAGACATGATTGAGAAATGCCCTCAGAATGCCGAGGAGAAATTACTACCAGCTATGAACTTCACCTCCTGGCAAAGTGTCAAGCACATCATCAGTAAAGGTAGGAAAAAGGCATGTTCAAATATGTAAGGTAACAAAGGAATCAGGTCTGGAATGTAGAAAGGGCGCATCCTAAGTCAAAGCAAGACAAAACAGCTGGCTGGTGTTCAAAGTTCCTTGCTTTGTTCTTCAAATTGCAGGGCACGTGGTCCCCCTGGGCTGCCTTCACTCTATGATACTTCTCTGCTCACTTTGCTTCTCCTCCCAAACCTCTAACTCCAGCTACATCATTCCTTAGTCAACACTAAAGAGCTCAAGATCCCTTGCCTCATGACATCAGTGTTTGTCCTTGTGATAGAATCGGCTTTTATTCCCTGTGCCCTCACCCCACCCTAACAGAAAACTCATAACACTTTAACCCACTTATCCTTTTAGGAGTTGGCCCTCCCATTTGGGGTGTCAGTCCATCTCTGTTTCTCAAGTACCAAGTAGGGATTATAGCAAACCCTAAGGAAAGACTTTGATGAATGGATAAATGTATGGATAGAGTTCAGGGGGGAAAAAAAGGTTACACAGATTTGTAGCCACAGAAAAGTAAGGCTCTCAATATTAGTAAGTGTGTGTGTGTGTGGGGGGGTCAATTTCATCCTGAATCTCCCTCAAGGGGCAAAATGCCTATGTTCATCCATTCAACCAGTATTTACTGAGTGCTCTGTCCTATACTTTACTGGGGTCTGAATAGAATATTAGATAATGGATTCCGTCACTTAGTGCTTTTCAATTTTAGTGAGAAAAGAAAAATGCATGTATTAAATCAATACTAGAAGAGCTTTATAGCAAAACAGACTAAGCATCTCTTTTATGAGAATCTGAAATCCAAAATTTCTAAATTCTGAAAATTTAATTTCCCCTATATGACACAGTTAGAAAATTCCACACCTGACCTCAGGTGATGGATTGCAGTCAAAACACAGCCACATTATAAATATTTTATAAAATTATCTTCAGGCTATGTGTATGAGATGTACATGAAACAGATGAATTTTGTGTTTAGACTTGAGAGGCATCCCCAAGATAACTCATTATGTGTACGCAAATATTTCAAACCCCAAAATCTGAACTCTGAAATGCTTCTGGTCCCAAGTGTTTGGATAAGGGATATAAAGATGTCAAAATGCAGGATAAAATCAAAACCAAAAAATGAGGCAAGAATGGGCACATCACCATAGGCAGGAATAATCAGGTATGGCTTCATGGAGGAGGTGGGACTTCAGCTGCTCTTCAACAGATCAGATTCAGATCAGTAGAGAAAATGGCAACATTCCAGTCAGGAAACAAAGAAGACAAAGCTGAGAATCATGCAGACTGCATGAGAGTTGGTGTCGGGCACAGTGAGTGGGAGATTGGACTACTAGAAACATAGATAGGAGGACCAAGAATACCTCAGTAAGAAAGTAGGGTTTTATAACAGGGAGCCATATATGAAGCCTTCCCCAAATTCCAGTTCCTCCACAATTATAACCACAGTGAAAGATTCCTTTGGCCAAATTGCCATAACCACACACATTTTCAATAGCATGCCTTTCAACAGTGGATGATGATGATGATCTGTTTTGTGGCTCCCTTCTCCATCAGACCAGGAGATCTGAAGATCCAAAGCTGCCATTTTTGCCATTAGTTCTGCACTACTTAGCACAGCACCATAAATATAGTAGAGGTCTTGCAGGTACTTGTTGAAGAAACAGAGGATGGTGGGGGCTGAGGTGGACTCAGTGCAGGGAGTGGGGGATGTCAGATGGCTTCTCTGTGCCATCTCCTAATGCCACCTCCCATGACCTCAGCACTCTTTCCTATACCCTGTGCTGTACAAACTTCAGCCCTAGGGGTGGGAGTGGGGGACATTGATATTTCATGCTTCTCAATACTCAAGTATCATCCCAGAATTGAAGCCCAAAGGAATCCCACAGTCTGCATGTCCTGTGCTGTGCTTTGTAGATAGGACTACATGACTCTGAGTATTTCTGCCTGTCATGCCATGAGCTTCAGTGAAATCAGCTCATCAACTCTTGCAAAAAATAGCTTCATAAAGGCAAATTTATCCTTTATCCTCTTGGTCCTGAAGAAAAAAGAATTCACTCCTCTCTCTCTCTCTCATGCGCATACATATATTTATATGTTTGTATAAATTTATACAAATAAATCTCAGTAGTTCAAGCAAGCATTAGTTTTAACTCCTGGATTGCAGAATCGTGCTTCCAATTTAACATCTGTGAATTTACAATCCTTTTCCAAGGCCACCTAGCATTAGGAGCCAAGTGCCTGTTTTATATTTCCAAAGCAGTCTGCTCTGTTCTGCTAGGAGCAATGCCTACTCCTGGGAAGTGACAGGAGCTTCATAAAAATGGCTCAGGTGACATTGTACCTGCTGTGCCGGGAGAGCTGAGCAGATGATTTCTCCACATCTCTTAATTTCTGTAATTGCCACTGGGGGGATATGATCTAGATTCAGTTTCATTCCTAGAAGATATACTACAACATAGTCCTTCAAAATCTCTTAAAGATTAGCATATTATCTTGTTTCCCCCTACATAATAAACACGCAGCTTCTTGCAGTCACAGCTTTGTGAGTTCCATCCTGCAATGGCGCCCCAGTCAACTGTAATTAAAATGAAGAAATGATGTTTTGTTTCTCCCCTACCTCCACCTCAGAATTATCTCTCTTTCCCTGTGAATCAGGAAACCGCTGGCAAACCAGTTCATTGTTTTTATTCATTTTAGCTCATGCTCAAGCTGGGAAGTCTTTATAAACATGATCTTTTTAAATGATTAGAACTCTGGGTTTAGTCTTTCAATGATTTCCTGTTACCTTTAGGTAAAAAGGTTTTCTTAGACACCAAAAGAAGTAAGACATTGTTTCTGCCCCTGGGGGAATGCAGACATACATGGGGAAATGCAATATAATGTGGTTGTGTCGCTAGAGAAATGTCTACATTGTGTTGGGGAATCCCAGTGGCCAGAGACAAGCCATGTGCAGGGATGTTAGAGAAGCCATCCTAGAGGAAATGACATTTAGTTTGCTTTGGGGTGTGGGTAGAAGGTTGCTGGTGCCAAAAAGTCCTTCAAGGGAAAACAAATAATTCGTGGGGCCTGAGGAAAGGTTAGTGAAAAATCAGCTAGTGGAAAAATGATGTTACTCATTGAAATCCTTATTGAAGATGATGTTTTCTGCCCTTGGCTTTTTGATCACTCTGCTGGCTGTACTTAGAACTTAAAAGACTTAAAAGCCTTGATTATATGCTATGAAATTCACATTTATACATGTCCCTATCTGTAAGGTATTCATACAGTTTGTCCTGGAAAATATCAGTTTATTCGTTGTCCTGGTATAATTAATAGCAGTGCCTTCTTTAACTCTCCAACATCTCTATGCTTGGATAATATATAATACAGCTATTCTACCTAGTAGAAAAAAAATAAATCCACAAAATATTTGTATGACCAAGGGGATACACATTTCTAACGGAAAATCCAATCATCTTGCTTCACATACCAAAAATGGCTTCATATCTTCTGAGAACAAAACATATTTTTCAAGATGGGTTTCTTGTATTCAGAGTAGTAGACTCAATAATTGCCAAAAGACTTCCCAAATAGAATTCTGTGTTCAGAAAGTGTTATTCCTCTTATTCTTTCAAATTAAAAAACAAAACATTGCCTCTTCCTCTGCTTAGCTCTATTTCTTATAGGTTAACAGAATAGAATATCTAGTGTTTACAGGACATGTAGTAATAGATTACCCACTGAAAGAAATGCCCATCATCTTCCTTTTCCAGTGGGTTTTGTACCAAACAAAATGATTTTCATTTGTAACTATGTCAAATGTTCTTCTCGCTCACTCCAGATGAAAAGATGGAAGGAATGTTTTGAGGATTTGAGACCAAATATGAGAAAAGATCAGAAAGCTTCTATATTGACACTGTTACCACAGGAGTTAAGAGTTCTGCTTCTAAAATTTGACTCAGTAAATCACAAACACTGACTGTGCTAGCCTTTGTGCTAAACTATGGGGAATACAATGGAAAATAAGCTGCCCCACTTGTTCTTGTATCAATCAAGAAGGGCTAAATTATGCTGCCGTAACAAGCAACCCCCAAAACATAAAAAACAAAGGTTTATTTTCAGTGAGATTCCATGTAAGTTTTAAGGTGGTTAGAAACACCACTCTGCATGTTTCTCATTCTGGGACCTAGGCTGAAGAAGCAATGCTATAAAGAACACTGTCAACATGTGAAGGAGGGAAAAGAAAATGTGGTGAAGCCCACACTACTAACTTTTGAAGCTTCCACCAGGAAGTGGTATCATCTACTCATACTTCAATGACTGATGCCAGTCTGGGGGTGGGGGCGTGCAGAGTGACAATCCTACCATAGGCTTCAAAGAAAAAGAGAGGTGGCATAAACCTAAATAGACTTAATGACATTGACTACAAATGCAGAAATCATATTTTGGAAAAAAAAAGATAGACAAAGAACTGGTCATGCATTTTCCATCATTCATTGAGACACTAATATGGAACTGAACTTGAATCTAGCACCTTATGAATGTAAATCACAAAATGTAATACTTGTAGAAATTCTTCCGATAAGAGTATCTGGTATTTAAGGAATTAGTAACAGGTAAAAACTACAGGAATTCATTATGAATGTTCATACACGAAAGTCAATAGTACTGAAAATAGTAGAACTTTTAATACATAAGGGACATTAGACATTATTGTGTCCCTTTGTATTGGTGTAGGACTTAAGAGTTCCAGCACCATTTTGAACTGAGTATATATTTTTATTCTCTCCCTGATACAAATATGAATAAATGCAAAAAAATAAAATTAATGTGGCTGAACTTAATAGAATGAGAAATTCCTCATTTCCAAGCAACAGAGTATATCCCCAGAATGCTGAGTGCAGAAGCTAATGCCAGGACAGGCATCCCAAGGGGATGTTAGACTAGGTTGGCGGTCCTACAATTGTAACATACATGCAGGGAGAGGAGACTTGGTTAGTGCCCAGGCAGAGTAGAAAACTGTGTAAAAACAAGAGCCCAGATAGTTATATGTATCTTTTGCTTTGTTTTGTTTTGTTTTGTTTTGTTTTCCTCCAAAAATGATATTAGAAAACTCTAAGTCCTGGACCAGGGAAATGGCTGGGAATTTCTTCTCTTCTTGTACTTGGGATTGGGCAAAAAATTTCCTGTTAAATATTTTTTATAAAACCTAAACATAAATGCTATTCTAATTTAGATTGCCCAGTTGGCATAGAAATTTTACATAGCAAATCAATATGTACACTAGATGTGGCATAATAATAAACCCAGCCTCAGGACCTAAACAAAAATTGTACACTTCAACTAAAGCAAGGTTTTTCGTTTGTTTGTTTGTTTGTTTCTTGTTTTTTCTGTAGTAGTAAGTATTGAACACAGACTTCGCACATGCTCGGTAAATATGACACCACTGGGATATATTCACCGCCCTTTTTGTTTAAATTTTATTTTGAAACAAGGTCTCACTAAGTTTCTCAGACTGGCCCTCAAACTTATGATTCTCCTGTCTCAACCTCCCAAGTAGCTGGGACTATAGACCTGTGACCACCACACCCCACTTAAAGAAAGATTTTTTTAACTCAATGCATATTGATCTTCTAAGGGAAAGCAAAGGAAATGCTTGTGATAAACTCACCATAAAACTTAGAAAATACCTGATAAAAAAATCCACCTACAACAAAAAGGAATTGATGATAGCATAAAATGGAATTGGTATTCCCCCCAAAACTGAAATAGTAAATTTAAGAAATTATAAGATAAACATGTTCCTAATTATGATAAAGAAGAAAACCAAAATGAGAGAAGAGTACACTCTTAGATAAAGACAAAGCAGACTTGGAAAAGAATACAAAATTGTGAAACTAATTTATCAAAGTACAATTTTTAAACTAACTGGAAAAATAGAAATAAAAAAGAATATGATATGTTAAAATTCAAACATGTAGTAATTATATTAAATATAAATGAACAAAATATTTCAATTATAAAAGACTGATTATCAAATTATATTTTAAAACATCTCAACCTAATTGCTGTACATTAAATATAAGGACAGCAGGAGTTTAAATGTTAAAAAGAAACAGGAAAAATATATATGAAAATAACAATGAAAAAGAAATCTAGTGTAGCATTGTTACTATCAGAGAAAGTATACTCTTTATACGTTTTGTACGACAGATATGTTAAAAAGAAAGAGGATCACTTTATATTTATAAAAGACTCAATCAGACCTTTATAATAATTTAAATATGTGAGCACTTATTAACATAATTTCAAAATATCCAAAGCAAAAAAGTAATAAAATTCACCTCACCATTAATATGGCTACTATAAAAACAAACCCTTGACAATAACAAAGTAAGGATACAAAAAAAAAAAAATTAGACCCCTTTTCAACTTGTGGTAGGATTAAAAAATTGTGTAGTCACTATGAAAGGCAGTATAGCATTTCCTCAAAAAATTAAATACAGAATTAACATATGATCCAGCAATTCTTCTTCTGGACATACATCCAAAAAAAAAAAAAAAAAAAAGAAAGCAGGGTCCTAGAGGTTTTTACATCTCTGTTCATTGTTCACAATAGCAAATGCAACCCAAGAGTCCATGAACAGATGAATGTGGTAGAAATAGTATGTATCTAAAAATTCAACGTAGCATATGAATACAATGGAATATTATTCAGCCCTAAAATGGAACAGAACTCTGACATATGCTACAATAGGCATAAACCCTAAGGGCATTTGTTAGGTAAAATAAACCACTCAAAAAAGACAAATATTGTATGATTCTGTTTACCTCGGGTAACTAGTATAGTGAAATTCATAGATAAAGTAGGATTGAGGTTACATGGGGCAGCAGGGAGAGGTTACTGGGGGGGTTATTGCTTAATGGACATAGAGTTTAGTTGTGAAAAATGGAAATATTTCTGCAGATTGGCTACAAAATAATGTGAATGTACTTAATATTGCTGTACACTAAAAATTAGTTAACATGGGAAATTTTATGAGATATATATATATATATATATATATATATATATATATATATATATATATATATATATGAACTATAAATACTTTTGTCTCAGTTTCAGTAGATTGTGACTCTTGGAAGGTACCCACATCTTAATAAGTCTTATACAACAACCTTATCTTAAAGATCATCTTAGAAAACATCTGTTTCCAATATTGTTGTTACAGTATTTGCTCATTCCTTTGAAAGTCAATGGACTTGTAGGGTCTCACTTCTATGTGGTTGACCAAAATTCATCTTTATTTCTTGCAACAAGAGCCCCTCCATAAGGCTACTTAGTGCATGGCAACTGACTTCTATCACAATGAGGAAGCTAATGACCAACAGAAGTTATGAATATTTTTTGTATTAGAAGCTCCATCCTATCACTTTTCCTTAGAGGTAAGTCACTAGGTTCAATCCTGTTCAGGAAAGATCACAGAAGAACACTGCTACCCAAAAAATGAGAATTTTTAAGAGGCATTAGCACCTGCAACATTTTTAAATAACTTATAAAAGAAGCAGAGAGAGCAGAGAGAACAGAGAGGATATGAACAACAAAGCTTACAAACGTGAGTGTGTATCAAATGTTGCACTTGACAATTACAGAATACATTATTTTCAAACAAACATGGACTGTTTACCAAATTTAGCTTTTTGCTTGGCTATGAAGTAAGAAGTGACATATTTTAACTATTTAAGTGATTTATTTTCTTATCATATTATAAGCAATCTAGAAATCAATTAGAAAAGATAAATTGACTATCCCCAAATGTTTTGCAATTCAGCAGTATTCTTTTAGATACCCAATAGATCGAGGAAAAAGTAATCAGTGAACTTTAGAAAATATATTAACTGAGCATAATGAAAGTGGAACAATATGAAAACTTAAGAGACATAGCTAAATTATCCTTGGATAAAATTACAAAGACAAATAAAAAATCTTTATAATAACAGCTATAAAATGTAGTAATGAACCTTAAATCTTTACCATATTAAACATCAACAATAGCCCAATAAATGAATAATAAACAGAGTAAAATACTATATTAAAATTTTAAGGAAAATAACTCATCATGGAATTCTAAACAAAAGGAAAATTAAGGAATAATAGCTATTTTACCATTCTAGAGTAAAAGTGAGATTTCTTTTTCTGTTAATACATTAGGATTAACATCTATACTAACCTTTCTAATGTTAAGAATAAAAAATAACTAATAAAATATAGAAAACTATTTTGAAAATAGTTGAGAGGTAAGAGGAAAGGAACAAGATATTTATGAGGATTAAATCCAAAGTCCAAAGTGGAAACTGAGAGACGTAAGAGACGCAAGGAAGTTGTTTCTGACCTGAGGACATTTATCAAATGTTCGTGTCTTTTAAAAAAACTATTAATTAATTAATTAATTTTAATTAGATATATATGCCTGCAGAATGCATTTTGATTCATTGCACACAATGGCAGCACAACTTTTCATTTCTCTGGTTGTACATGATGTAGCATTGCACTGTATGTGCAGTCATACATGTAATGATGTCCATCTCACTCCACCATCTTTCCTGCCCCATGCCTCTTCTCCCCTACCTCCCCTTTGCCCAGAGTTCCTCCATTTTTTCCCAAGCCTCCCTTCCCATTATGGATAAGCATCCACTTATCAGAGATAACATTTGATATTTGTTTTTTTGGGATTGGCTTACTTCTCTTAGCATGATATTCTCCAGCTCCATCCATTTACTTGCAAATCCCATAATTTTATTCTCTTTTAATTCTGAGTACTATTCCATTTTGTATATATACAGTTTCTTTATCCATTCATCTATTGAAGGGCACTTAGGTTGCTTCCACAGTTTAGCTATTGAGCTGCTATAAACATTGACTTGGTTAATTACTATGATATGTTATTTTTAAGTCTTTAGGGTACAGACCAAGGAGTGGGATAGCTGGGGCAAATGGTGGTTCCATTCCAAGTTTTCTAAGGAATCTCCATACTCTTTTCCATATTGGTTGCACCAATTTGCAGTTCTACTAGCAGTGTATGAGTATGCCTTTTTCCCCCACATTCTTGCCAACACTTGTTGTTTGTATTTTTAATAGCTGTCATTCTGACTGGAGTGAGATGAAATCTTAGAGTAGTTTTTGATTTGCATTTTTCTAATTACTAGAGATGTTGAACATTTTTTTCATATATTTGTTGATCAAATGTATATCTTCTGAGAAGTATCTGTTTAGCTGCTTAGCCCATTTATTGATTTGGTTGTGGGTTTTTGTGTGTGTGTATTAATTTTTTTGCATTCTTTACATATCCTGCAGATTACTGCTCTATCTGACATGTGTGTGGTAAAAATTTTCTCCCAAAATGTAGGCTCTCTCTTTACCTCATTGATTGTGAATTTTGCTGAGAAGAAACTTTTTCGTTTGAGTCCATCCCATTTATTAATTCTTGATTTTATTTCTTCCATTTTAGGAGTCTTGTTAAAGAAGTCAGGGCCTAATCCAATGTGATGAAGATTTGGGCCTATTTTTTTCTCTGTTTGGTGCAGGATCTCTGAACTAATTCCTAGGTCCTTGATCCACTTTGAGTTGAGTTTTGTGCACAGTGAGAGATAGGCATTTAGTTTCATTTTGCTGCATATGGATTTCCAGTTCTCCCAGCACCATTGTTGAAGAGGCTATCTTTTCTCCAATGTATGTTTTAGGCTCCTTTGTCTAGTGTGAGATAACTGTGTTTTTGTGGGTTTGTCTCTGTGTCTTCTATTCTGTACCATTGGTCTACATGTCTATTTTGGTGCCAATACCATGCTGGTTTTGTTACTATAGCTTTGTAGTATAGTTTAAGGTCGGGTATTGTGATGCCTCCTGCATCACTCTTCTTGCTAAGGATTGCTTTAGCTATTCAGGGTCTCTTATTTTTCCAAATGAATTTCATGACTGATTTTTCTATTTCTATACGGAATGATGTTGGGAATTTAATTGGAATATATTAAATCTGTATAGCACTTTGGGCAGTATGGCCATTTTGACAATATTAATTTTGCCTATCCAAGAGCATGGGAGATCTTTCGATCTTCTAAGGTCTTCTTCAATTTATTTCTTTAGGGTCCTTTAGTTTTCATTTGTAGAGATCTTTCACTTCTTTTGTTAAGTTGATTCCCAAGTTTGTTTTTTTTTAGGCTATTGTAAATGGGGTAGTTTTCCTAATTTCTCTTTTAGAGGCTTCATCACTGATGTATAAAAATGCATTTGATTTATGGGTATTGATTTTATATCCTGCTACTTTGCTGAATTCATTAATTAATTCTGGAAGTTTTCTAGTGGAGTTTTATGGATCCTCTAAGTATAGAATCATGTTGTCAGCAAATAATGATATTTTGAGTTCTTCTTTTCCTATTTGTATCTCTTTAATTTCTTTTGTCTGTCTAATTGCTCTGGCTGGAGTTTCAGGAACTATGTTAAATAGAATTGGTGAAAGAGAACATGCCTGTGTTGTTCCAAGTTTTAGAGGGAATACTTCTAATTTTTTCTCCATTTATAATGGTGTTGGTCTGGGGTTTAGCATAGATAGCTTTTATAATGTTGAGGTTATGTTCCTACTATCCCAGGTTTTTCTAGTGTTTTCAATATGAAAGAGTGCTGTATTTTTTCAAATGCTTTTTCTGCATTAATTGATATAATCATATGATTATTATCTTTAAGTCTATTGATGTGATAAATTATATTTATTGATTTCCACATGTTAATCAACCTTTCATCCCTGGAATGAACCCTACTTGGTCTTAGTGCACAAGTTTTTCAATATGTTTTTGTATATAATTTACCAGAATTTTATTGGGAATTTTTGCCTCAATGTTCATCAGGGATATTGGTCTGAAATTTTCTTCCCTTGATGTGTCTCTGCCTAGTTTTGGTGTCAGGATGATACTAGCTTCTTAGAATGAATTTGGAAGGGTTCCCTCTTTTTCTATTTCATGGAATACTTTGAGGAGTATTGGTATTAATACTTCTTTGTAAGTCTTATAGAACTGAGCTGTGAATCTGTCTGGTTCTGGGCTTTTCTTGGTTGGTAGGCTTTTGATGGCATCTTTTATTTTCTTGCTTGAAACTGATCTGCTTAAGTTGTGTATGTCCTCTTGACTCACTTTGGATTGATCATATGCCTCTATAAATTTGTTGCTGTCTTCAAGGTTTTCTGTTTTACTGGAATATAAATTTTCAAAATAATTTCTAATTGTATTTTGTATTTCAATAGTGTCTGTTGTGACATTTCCTTTTTCATCATGAATTTTAGTAATTTTAGTTTTCTATCTCCTTTTCATTAGGGTTGCTAAGAGTTTGTCAATTGTATTTATTTTTTCAAAGAACTAGGTTTTTATTGTGTCAATTTTTTGATTTGTTGCTTTTGTTCCACTGATGTCTACCCTGATTTTAATTCTCTCTGTCTTCTGTTACTTTTTTTTATAATTTATATTGTTGGTTGTTCAAACCATTACATAGTTCTTGATACATCATATTTCACATTTTGATTCAAGTGGGTTATAAACTCCCATTTTTACCCCGTATACAGATTGCAGAATCACATCGGTTACACATCCACTGATTTACATATTGCCATACTAGTGTCTGTTGTATTCTGCTGCCTTTCCTATCCTCTACTATCCCCCCTCCCCTCCCCTCCCTTCCCCTCCCCTCCCCTCCCCTCTCCTCTTCTCTCTCTACCCCATTTACTGTAATTCATTTCTCCCCCCTTTTTTTCCCTTTACCCTCATTTCCTCTTATATGTAATTTTGTATAACCCTGAGGGTCTCCTTCCATTTCCATGCAATTTCCCTTCTCTCTCCCTTTCCCTCCCACCTCTCATCACTGTTTAATGTTAATCTTCTTCTCATGCTCTTCTTCCCTACTCTGTTCTTAGTTACTCTCTTTATATCAAAGAAGGCATTTGGCATTTGTTTTTTTAGGGATTGGCTAGCTTCACTTAGCATAATCTGCTCTAATGCCATCCATTTACCTGCAAATTCTATGATTTTGTCATTTTTTAATGGAGAGTAATACTCCATTGTGTATAAATGCCACATTTTTTTTATCCATTCGTCTATTGAAGGGCATCTAGGTTGGTTCCACAGTCTTGCTATTGTGAATTGTGCTGCTATGAACATCGATGTAGCAGTGTCCCCGTAGTATGCTCTTTTTAGGTCTTTAGGGAATAGAATGAGAAGGGGAATAGCTGGGTCAAATGGTGGTTCCATTCCCAGCTTTCCAAGAAATCTCCATACTGCTTTCCAAATTGGCCGCACCAATTTGTAGTCCCACAAGCAATGTACAAGTGTACCCTTTCCCCACATCCTCGCCAGCACTTGTCGTTGTTTGCCTTTATAATGGCTGCCAATCTTACTGGAGTGAGATGGTATCTTACGGTGGTTTTGATTTGCATTTCTCTGACTGCTAGAGATGGTGAGCATTTTTTCATGTACTTATTGATTGATTGTATGTCCTCCTCTGAGAAGTGTCTGTTCAGGTCCTTGGCCCATTTGTTGATTGGGTTATTTGTTTTCTTATTGTTCAATTTTTTGAGTTCTTTGTATACTCTGGATATTAGGGCTCTATCTGAAGTGTGAGGAGTAAAGATTTGTTCCCAGGATGTAGGCTCCCTATTTACCTCTCTTATTGTTTCTTTTGCTGAGAAAAAACTTTTTAGTTTGAGTAAGTCCCATTTGTTGATTCTTGTTATTAACTCTTGTGCTATGGGTGTCCTATTGAGGAATTTGGAGCGCGACCCCACAATATGTAGATCGGAGCCAACTTTATCTTCTATCAGACGCCCTTACTCTGATTTGATATCAAGCTCCTTGATCCATTTTGAGTTAACTTTTGTGCATGGCGAGAGAAAGGGATTCAGTTTCATTTTGTTGCATATGGATTCCCAGTTTTCCCAGCACCATTTGTTGAAGATGCTATCCTTCCTCCATTGCACGCTTTTAGCCCCTTTATCAAATATAAGATAGTTGTAATATTGTGGAATGGTTTCTGTGTCCTCTATTCTGTACCATTGGTCCACCCGCCTGTTTTGGTACCAGTACCATGCTGTTTTTTTTACTATTGCTCTGTAGTATAGTTTGAAGTCTGGTATCGCTATACCGCCTGATTCACACTTCCTGCTTAGAGTTGTTTTTGCTATTCTGGGTCTTTTATTTTTCCATATGAGTTTCATGATTGCTTTCTCTTTTTCTACAAGAAATGCCATTGGGATTTTGATTGGCATTGCATTAAACCTATAAAGAACTTTGGGTAATATCGCCATTTTGATGATGTTAGTTCTGCCTATCCATGAACAGGGTATATTTTTCCAACTTCTAAGATCTTTTATTTCTCTCTTTAGGGTTCTGTAGTTTTCATTGTATAAGTCTTTCACCTCTTTTGTTAGGTTGATTCCCAAGTATTTTTTTTTTGAGGATATTGTGAATAGAGTGGTTGTCCTCATTTCCATTTCAGAGGATTTATCGCTGATATACAGGAATGCCTTTGATTTATGCGTGTTGATTTTATATCCTGCCAGTTTGCTGAATTCATTTATTAGCTCTAATAGTTTCTTTGTAGACCCTTTTAGGTCTGCTAGGTATAGAATCATGTCACCTGCAAATAGTGATAATTTAAGTTCTTCCTTTCCTATTTTTATGCCTTTAATTTTTTTCGTCTGTCTAATTGCTCTGGCCACTGTTTCGAGAACTATGTTGAACAGAAGTGGTAAGAGAGGGCATCCCTGTCTTGTTCCAGATTTTAGAGGGAATGCTTTCAATTTTTCTCCATTCAGAATGATGCTAGCCTGAGGCTTAGCATAGATAGCTTTTACAATATTGAGGTATGTTCCTGTTATCCCTAGTTTTTCTAGAGTTTTGAACATAAAGGGATGCTGTACTTTGTCAAATGCTTTTTCTGCATCTATCGAGATGATCATATGTTTCTTATTTTTAAGTCTATTGATGTGGTGAATAACATTTATTGATTTTTGTATATTGAACCAGCCTTGCATCCCAGGGATGAATCCTACTTGATCATGGTGCACAATTTTTTTGATATGTTTTTGTATCAGATTCACCAGAATTTTATTGAGGATTTTTGCATCTAGATTCATTAGAGATACTGGTTTGTAGTTTTCTTTCTTTGAAGTATCTTTGTCTGGTTTAGGAATCAGGGTGATGTTGGCCTCGTAGAATGAATTTGGAAGTTCTCCATCTTTTTCTATTTCCTGCAATAGCTTGAAAAGTATTGGTATTATTTCTTCTTTAAAGGTTTTGTAAAACTCTGCTGTATACCCACCTGGTCCTGGGCTTTTCTTAGTTGGTAGTCTTTTGATGGCTTCTTCTATTTCCTCAATTGATATTGGTCTGTTTAGGTTGTCTATATCCTCCTGACTCAATCTGGGTAGATCATATGACTTAAGAAATTTATCGATGCCTTCACTATCTTCTATTTTATTGGAGTATAAGGATTCAAAATAATTTCTAATTATTTTCTGTATTTCTCAAGTGTCTGTTGTGATATTGCCTATATCATCCTGTATGCTAGTAATTTGAGTTCTCTCTCTTCTTCTCTTCGTTAGCATGGCTAAGGGTCTTTTGATCTTATTTATTTTTTCAAAGAACCAACTTTTAGTTTTGTCAATTTTTTCAATTGTTTCTTTTGTTTCGATTTCATTAATTTCAGCTCTGATTTTAATTATTTCTTGCCTTCTACTTCTTTTGCTGTTGTTTTGCTCTTCTTTTTCTAGGATTTTGAGATGAAGTGTGAGATCATTTATTTGTTGGTTTTTCCTTTTTTTAAGGAATGAACTCCAGGCAATGAATTTTCCTCTTAGAACTGCTTTCATTGTGTCCCATAGATTCCGATATGTTGTGTCTGTGTTTTCATTTATCTCTAAGAATTTTTTAATTTCCTCCTTGATGTCTTCTATAACCCATTGATCATTCAGTAACCTATTGTTCATTCTCCAAGTGATGCATGATTTTTCCTTCCTTCTCTTATCGTTGATTTCCAGTTTCATTCCATTATGATCAGATAAGATGCATGATATTATCTCTACTCCTTTATAATGTCTAAGAGTTGCCCTGTGACATAATATATGATCTATTTTTGAGAAGGATCCATGTGCTACTGAGAAAAAAGTGTAACTGCTTGATGTTGGGTGGTATATTCTATAAATGTCAATTAAGTCTAGGTTATTAATTGTATTATTGAGTTCTATAGTTTCTTTATTCAACTTTTGTTTGGAAGATCTTTCCAGTGGTGAGAGAGGTGTGTTGAAGTCTCCCATAATTATTGAATGGTGGTCTATTAGACACTGGAACTTGAGAAGAGTTTGTTTGATGAACATAGCTGCACCATTGTTTGGAGCATATATATTTGTGATTGTTATGTCTTGTTGGTGTATGGTTCCCTTGAGCAGTATGTAGTGTCCCTCTTTATCCCTTTTGATTAACTTTGGCTTGAAATCTATTTTATTTGATAAGAGTATGGACACTCCTGCTTGTTTCCAAAGTCCATATGAGTGATATGCTTTTTCCCAACCTTTCACCTTGAGCCTATGTATGTCTTTTCCTATCAAATGCGTCTCCTGTAGGCAGCATATTGTTGGATCTTTTTTTTTTTTTTTTTGATCCACTCTATTAGCCTGTGTCTCTTAATTGGTGAGTTTAAGCCATTAACATTTAGGGTTATTATTGAGATATAGATTGTTCTTCTAGCCATATTTGTGTATTTATGTTACTTAACATGGTTTGTTTTCCCTCTTTGATTATTTTTTCCTTTACTGTACTACCTCCCACTGTGTTGTTTTTCATTGTTATTTTCCATTTCCTCTTCCTGTAATGTTTTGCCAATGATGTTTTGAAGAGATGGTTTTCTAGCTGCAAATTCTTTTAGTTTTTGTTTATCGTGGAAGGTTTTAATTTCATCTTCCATCCTGAAGCTTAATTTCACTGGATACATAATTCTTGGTTGGAACCCATTTTCTTTCAGCGTTTGAAATATGTTGTTCTAGGATCTTCTAGCTTTCAGAGTCTGTGTTGAAAGATCAGCTGTTATCCTGATTGGTTTACCCCTAAATGTAATCTGCTTCCTTTCTCTTGAAGCTTTTAAAATTCTCTCCTTATTCTGTATGTTGGGCATCTTCGTTATAATGTGTCTAGGTGTGGATCTCTTATGATTTTGCACATTCGGCGTCCTGTAGGCTTCTAGGATTTGGGATTCTGTCTCATTCTTCAAGTCTGGGAAGTTTCCTCGTATTATTTCATTGAACAAATTGCTCATTCCTTTGGTTTGGACCTCTATACCTTCCTGTATCCCAATGACTCTTAAGTTTGGTCTCTTTATGTTATCCCATATTTCTTGGATATTCTGCTCATTGTTTCTTAACAGTCTCGCTGAGCTGTCTATGTTCTTTTCAAGGTGAAATACTTTGTCTTCATTGTCTGATGTTCTATCTTCTAAGTGTTCTACTCTGCTGGTAGTATTCTCAATTGAGTTTTTAAGTTGGTTTATTGCTTCCTGCATTTCTAGGATTTCTGTTTCTTTGTTTTTTATAACCTCTATCTCCCTTATAGTTGATCATTTGCTTCCTGGATTTGTTTGTATAATTCATTGTTGAAGTGATCTTTCATTGTCTGGTTTTGCTGTCTAATGTCTTCCTTGAGACTCCAGATCATCTGAAGCATGTAAATCCTGAATTCTTTATCTGACATTCCATCTGCTGCAGCTATTACCTCTTCTAAAGTTGAGTTGACCTGCATTGCTTGTGGTCCTTTCTTTCCTTGTCTTTTCATACTGCTCGCATTTCTTTCTGCTTGGTGAAACTGTTGTGCTATTGAATTTTTTCCCCCTATATATTTATATTGCTCTTGTATAGTTGCAAAGTCTCCCTTGCAGGGGCGGGTGGCGTCTGTGCTCCTCCTCCAATAGGGGTGATCTGTCTACCACGCTGGCGGGCCGCTGGGCCTGTTCTCCAGGTTGCAGGTCTGCCTACCTTGCAGGCGTGGGCGGCGGCTGTGCCCCTCCTACAATTGGGGTGATCTTTCAACTAGGCCGGCGGGCCACTGGGCCCCTTCTTCGGGACGCGTGGTCTGCCTACCTTGTGGGCGGCAGCTGGGCCCTTCCTCCAATTGGGGTGATGTGTCTACCACGCCGGCGGGCCGCTGGGCCTGTTTTTCTTGTCAGTCGCAGGTCTGCCTACCTTGCAGCGCGGGCGGAGGCTCTGCTCTGCCCCTCCTCCAAATGGGGTGACATGTCTACCACGCCGGCGGGCCGCTGGGCCTGTTTTGCTGGTCAGTCGCAGGTCTGCCTACCTTGCAGGCGCTGGCGGCGGGTGGTGGCCTTCTGTTACTTTTGTGTTGCTTTGTTCTTCTTTTTCTAGGGCTTTCAGATATAATGTCAGGTCATTTATTTGTTGACTTTTTCTTCTTTTAATGAATGAGTTTAATGCAATGAACTGTACTCTTAACACTGCCTTCATAGTGTCCCAGAGATTTTGATAAATTGTTTCAGAGGTCTCATTTACCTGTAAGAATTTTTTTTTATCTCCTCCTTGATCTCTTCTGTTATCCATCCATCATTTAGTCTCCAGGTATTGGAGTAGCTTCTATTTTTATTTTTATCATTGATTTAAAATATCATTCCCTATGGTCAGATAGAATGCAGGCTTTATCTCTATTTTTTTTTTCTTTTTTGGATTTGCTAAGAATTGCTTTCTGGCATAATATATGGTCTATTTTAGAGAAGGATCCATGTGCTGCTGAGAAGAAAGTGTATTTGCTTATTGATGGATGGAATATTCAATATATGTCTGTTGAGTCCAAATTATTGAATGCATTATTGAGTTCTAAATTTCTTTGTTTAGTTTTTGTTTGGAAGATCTATGTAGTGATGAGAGTGGTGTATTAAAATCACCCAGTATTATTGTGTTATGGTCTATTTGGTTCTTGTATTTGAGAAGGGTTTGTTTGACATACATAGATGCATCATTGTTTGTGGCAGAATTTTTTATTATTATTAATTGTGTGATATTATTAATATAATATTAACCATAATATTTATGATTTTTATGTCTTGATGTATAAACCCTTAAGCAGTATGAAATGTCTTTCTTTATTCCTTTTCACTAGCTTTGGTTTGAAGTGTACTTTATCTGATATAAGGATGGAAACCCCTGCTTGTTTACATGGTTCGTGTGAGTGGTTCTTTTTTTCCAGCCTTATCACCTTTAGTCTGTGAATATATTTTCTTGTGAGATGGGTCTCTTGAAGGCAACACTATTGTTGCATCTTTTTTTTTTAAAATCAAATTTCTTAGTCTATGTATTTTAATCAATGAGTTCAGGCCATTCACATTCATGTTTATTATTGAAATATGATTTGTATTCCCAGACATTTTGGTTTATTTTTGTGTTTTCACTTGACTCGATTTCTCCTTTGGTTGGCCTTTCCTTTAGTATAGTTCCTCCCTTTGCTCATATTCATTGTTGTTTTTCAATTCCTCCTCCTGAAATATTTTGCTGAGGATGCTCTGTAGTACAGGCTTTCTCACTGTAAATTCTTTTAACTTTTGTTTATCATGAGAGGTTTGTATTTTATCATCAAATCTGAAGCTTAATTTTGCTGGATATAAGATTTTTTCATTGGCATCCATTTTTCTTTCAGAGCTTAGTGTATTTGTTCCTGGATCTCCTGGCTTTGAGGGTCTGGGTTGAAAAATTTCTGCTGAGATCCCAATTGGTCTCCCCCTATATGTGATCTGATTCTTCTCTCTTGTGGCCTTTAAGATTCTATCCTTATTCTGTATGCTATGCATTTTCATTATAATGTGTCTTGGTGTAGATAGGTCATAATTTTGTACATTTGGTGTCCTGTAAGCCTCTTGTATTTGATTTTCCAATTTATTCTTCATGTTTGTGAAATTTTCTGATATTATTTCATTTAAGAGATTGTGCATTCCTTTGGTTTGACTCTCTGTCCCTTCCCCTATCCCAATAAATCTTAGATTTGGTCTTTTTATGCTATCCCATAATTCTTAGATGTTCTGTTCATGGTTTCTTATAATTTTCACTATGAGGTCAACTTCATTTTCCAAATTGTATACTTTATCTTCATTATCTGACATTCTGTCTTGCAAGTGATCTAGTCTGTTGGTTATGCTTTCTATTGAGCTTTTATTTGGTTTATTCTTTCCTTTATTTCAAGAATTTCTCATTATTTTTTCCCAGAATCTCTCTCTTTCTTGAAGTAATCTTTTGCTACCTGTATTTGCTCCCTTATCTCTTTGTTGGTATAATTGATGGTTGCTTATATGTGCTCTCTTATATCTTTGTTGGAATGATCAGTTTTTGCCTGTATTTGCTCACTTAGGTCATTCTTTAGTTCACAGATCATTTTAATTATGAATCTTCTGAACTTCTTCTGTGACATTTCATCAACTGTGTTGACCATGGATTGTATTATTATAGTATCTTGGTTTGTTTGGGATACTTTCTTCCCTTGTTATTTCATGTTGCTTATGTGACTTCATTTCTTGCAGTGTGAATCTGAGGTATTATAGCTTCTACCCTATAATCTTGCAGTGTCTGTGTAGATTACCTGTACCCCACCTTGGTGTTGGACTTCCAGTACCTGATAGTGTCACATGATAGATGCTACTGCAACTAAAGGTAGTGGTGGCAATAGCAGAGGTAACTTGAGATACGAGGGGGGAGTGCCCAAGATGGATGCAAACAGTTTCAGAGATGGGGCTGAAAGGATGGGCCTTACAGTGGCTTTGGGCTGCTTGTTTCAAGATGCAGCTGCCTCTAGGACTTGTCTGTTGTCAGAGGTGGAGGCGGCTGCATGGGGAGGGCTATAGCAATGACTGCAATGTCCCAAGATGGAGGCCTGGGCTCCAAGGTGGGCCCACTAGGTGGTGCTGGGCCTGAACTGGGCCAGGGCTCCCTCATCGGTTGGGAGGTGTTCGTAGGCCTGAGCCTGGGCTCCAGAGTGTGTCTGCCAGTCAGTGGGGGTGGTCTTAGGCTAGCGCCTGAGCTCTGGCATTGTTCTGTCCAAATCTGCCTGTCTTTGAGCTTGAGAGGAACTACTGGATGCACCTATGGTCTGTAGAAATTTTTGTTTGGAGCTATTATCTGGGTATTGTGATCACCTCTGATTGGGCAGAGTTACAGGCTTTTTCTAGGCTACCACTTGGAATCTGTAATTGGGCAGGGCCATACATTGGGTTCTAAGAATGGATGAGGTCTGTGGAGTCATTACTCAGTCACTTGGGATGGGCCATGCCAGAGGCAATGGTTCACAGATAAACAGAACTGATCTTGTCTTCTGGCTTGGGAAAACATTAATCAGAACACCGAGACTTTGTGGGGTCACTGCTTTGTACCAGTGGTTGGGCAGAAGCAGATGCTCTTCTTTGCAAGTAATTACTGACCTGTACTTTCCCAGAAAAGCCTTAAGCTGAGTACCAAGACTTGATGACTTTACTGCTTGGCTGATGAAGTTACACTCTGCAGATACTTCATGTCCTGTGCTTGCCTTCTCTCTAAAGAAGGTTTAAGGAGAGCACTGGTCACTACTCAGTCACTGGGTTTGGGTAAAGTCAGATGTTCCCCTCTCCAGATAGTCTATGACCTGCAATCCTTCCTGGTCTGAGCAAGAGTTACATGAGTTATGTAGAGTGCCAGGGCTGAGTTGGGGAAACTGGCTAGGAACTTGAGTATGGCAGACTTCTCACCGGTGCTTACTACAAAGTCATGTATGGGGCTGATTTCTCTGGTATAGCACCTCCATTTTTGGATTACAAAGCCACTACCAAATCTGTGCACTGGTCATTGTGAGCCCCTCCTCCATCCTTTGTTTTTAATTGAACCCAAGTAATCTAATCCTGCTGGCGCTCTCAGTGGTTCTCATGGCCTTCTGCAAGGAATCCCAGAACAGTGGGGAAGCTGATAGCTGCCCCTCATTGCCAAAATTGTCATCCTAGGAGAATTCTTTGTGGGTAGTACGGTCCTGACTAGGGGGATGAGTGACAGGATCAAAGTTAAATCATTTCTTTTCCCATTGAATATGATTTTTCTCAGTACTGTGGCCTAAAGGGGTATCTTATCCTCTCTCTTGCTTTTAGAGATATTCATGAAGATATTCTTATCTGGGAATAGTTGTTATTTGGGTTTCTGTGAGGGAAACTGAGAACTCCTATTTTGCCATCTTGCTGATATTACTTTTCTAAATTGAATAGACTTGAGTCTAAGTGTCCATGGAATCTGTGTGTAAGGTAGAGAGGATAAAGCTTAACCTTGCCAACGTAGGGAGCCTAATGGTAGTCTCCTATGATGTTAGAACACTGTCTGTGATTATATTTTTTAATAAGGGCAGCCAAGAAATAAATTACTTCACATGGATTTATAGCACAAATTCAAATCACCAAGTAACTACTAGTTTCTTCTTATTTTTCCTCCGCTTAACATACCACAAACGTACAGTACTCACAGATTCATGACAGAGGAAAAGAAAATTCTTTCCAGAGAAATGTGCTTTTATCATATCCTCAAAGAATTCCTAGAAATAATTTTTCCAGGGAAAATATTCAATAAACATAAAAATTTAAGCACACAAGAAAATAATGTTCATGAACAAGAAAAATAGCAACAACAGATAGCAAAATATCCTTAAATATTTCAAATATTGGCATTATGAGACCTGGAATACAAATAAGTATGCTTATTTTGTTGAAATTATAAAGCATAAAAATATCTACACAGAACAAAAAAAAAAAATATAAAGACTAACCAAGTGAATATTGAAAAAAACAGTCAAGATTCAAGAAATAAAAAATATAGTACTTGAAATTTAAAATGTCATTCAGCAGGTGGAATAACAAACCTATTTGAAATGGAAAAAGAGTAAATGAACTGCAAGATAAGTAAAAAAAAAAAAAAAAAAAAAAAAACTATCCAAGATGAAACATAGAAAGAATATAAAAGGGAAAAATGAAAATGAGATTAAGTATTTGAAGAAAAAGGTTATGTGTGTGTGTGTGTGTGTGTATAAAATTTTTAATATATATATATATATATATATATATATATATATATATAATTTTTAACTTTTTAATTTTGCAGATTCCTTGACTTTCCTTGAAATAATAAAATTATTGTCATTTCTATCAAAACATAACTTTATTCTTCCCATTACTATATCGGTTTCCAAAACTGTTCTGAGTTACTTTCTAGTCCCTGGCTGGTTGCCCACAAATTTTAATTTATTTTTTGCTTTCTTTTCTTTTTTATGCTTTTATTAGTACATTATATTTTTTCATAATAGTGGGGTTAGTTTTAATATTTCATACGTGCGTGGAATTTGGTTTTATCTATTTTAGTCCCAGTGTTTCCTCTTTCCCTCCCTGTTTCCCTTCTCCATTCCCCTTTCTCAAGTTTGCTTGTCTTTCTTCTTTTTATTTATTTATTTTAATTGATACTTTATAGACATATAGAAAAGTGGAATTTGTTGTAGTTTATATATATATATATATATATATATATATATATATATATATATATATATATATATATATATATATAGCATACTTTTCTCAAAAATCATTCCCGATTTCTTTCCCTTTCCTATACTCTTTACTTCTTCATGATTTCTTTCCTCTACTCAACTGATCTTCCCTGAATTTTCATGAGATTCAACTCCACCCAACCCCTGCCACTTCTTGTGCCTTACTTGTCTCTAGCTTCTGTATAGGATAGATAACATTTGACCCCAGATTTTCTGACCATTAGTATTTGGGGATTGACTTATTTCACTTAGCATGATATTATCCTGTTCCATCCAATTGCCAGCAAATGCCATAATTTCATTCTTCTTTATGGCTGAGTAAAACCCCATTGTGTGCATATATTATCCATTTTAATCCATTCACATTTTATTAATCCATTCATTGTTTGATGGACACCTGAACTGGTTCCATAACTTGGCTTTTATGAAATGTGCTGCTACAAATGTTGATGTGCCTGTATCACTACAGTATTCTGATTTTAGTACTTTGTGATACATAACAAGAAATGGGATAGTTGGGTCACATGGTGGCCCTACTGGAGTCTTTTGAGGAACTTCCATAATGTTTTCTGGAATGGTTTACTATTCTGTAATCCTATCAAACAATGTGATTACACATTTTCTCCCATGATCTTACCAGCATTTTTTATTATTTTTATTCTTGATGATTGCCATTCTAACTGGGGAGATGGAATCTCAATATAGTTTTGATTTGTATTTCTATGATTACCAGGGATGTTGAGCATTTTTTCATGTATTTGTTGATCGTTTGTGTTTCTTCTTTTGAGGAGTATGTTTAGTTCTTTTGCCCATTTATTGATAAGGGTTTTTGTTTTGTTTTGATGTTTTTGTTTTGTCTTTGTTGCTAGTTTGTTTTTGGTGTTAAGCATTTTAAGTTCTTTATGTATTATGAATATTAATCCCTTGTTGGAGGATTACTTGGCAAAGATTTTCTCTCATTCTGTAGTCACTGTCTTTATACTCTCAGTTGTTTTCTTTGCTATGAAGAAGTTTTTTAATTTGATGCTGTCCTACTTATTGATTTGGGTTTTATTTTCTGATGTTTAGGAGTCTTGGTAAGAAAGTTAGTGCCCATATCAATATGTTGAAGTGTTGTGCCTATGTTTTCTTTCAGTAACTGCAAAATTTGGGGTCTAATTTCCAGGTTTTTATACACTTTGATTTAACTTTTGTGCAGGATGAGAGTGAACAGTCTAGTTTTATTCTTTAGCATATGGATAGTTTCTCAGCATTTGTTTAAAAGGATACCTTTTCTCTCACATATTTTTGGCACCGTTGTCAAATAACAGATAACTGTAACAATTTGTTTTGTCTCTGTGTCTTCTATTATGTTGGTCTTTATGTCTATTTTTCAGTCAATACCATGCTGTTTTTGTTACTATAGCTCTGTAGTATAATTTAAGTTCAGGTAATGGGATGCCTCCAGCATTACTCTTCTTGCTCAGAATTGCTTTGGCTATTCTGGGTCTTTTATTCTTCCAAATGAATTTTTCAAGACTGTTTTTCTAGTTCTATGAAGAATTTCATTGGTATTTTGAAGGGGATTGCCTTAAATATATGTAATGCTTTTGACAACATGGCCATTTTGACAATAATATTTCTGCCTATCCAAGAATATAGTTTATTTTTCCCCCATCTTCGACGATCTTCAGTTTCTTTCTTCAGTGTTCTGTGGTTTTCATTGTAGAGGTATTTTAACTTCCTAGTTAGATTTATTTTTCAAGGTTCTGTTTTGTTTTATTTTTTTGTTTGGGTTTGTTTTTGTTTTTATTTTGAGATTATTGTGAATGGAACAATTTTCCTGATTTTTTTTTCTCAGCAGATTTACTACTGGAGTATAGGAAACTTTAATTTATGAATGTTGATCTTGTATACTGCTACTTTGCTGAATTTATCAGCTGCAGAAGTTTTCCAGTGGAGTTCTTTGGGTTTTCCTAATAAAGGATCATGTCATTAGCAAACAGATACTTCAACTCCTTCTTTTTCTAATTTTAAGCTTTTTATTTTATTTATTTATTTTTATTGGTTGTTCAAAACATTACAAAGCTCTTGACATATCATATTTCATACATTAGATTCAAGTGGGTTATGAACTCTTATTTTTATGCCAAATACAGATTGCAGAATCACATCGGTTACACATCCACATTTTTACATAAAGCCACATTAGTAACTGTTGTATTCTGCTACCTTTCCTATCCTCTACTATCCCCCTCCACTCCCCTCCCAACTTCTCTCTCTACCCCATCTGCTGTAATTTAATTCTCTCCCTTGTTTTTTTCTTTTTTTTTCCCTTTCCCCTCACATCCTCTTATATGTAATTTTGTACAACAATGAGGGTCTCCTTCCATTTCCATGCAATTTTCCTTTTCTCTCCCTTTCCCTCCCACCTCATGTCTCTGTTTAATGTTAATCTTTTCCTCCTGCTCTTCCTACCTGCTCTGTTCTTAGTTGCTCTCATTATATCAAAGAAGACAATTGGCACTTGTTTTTTAGGGATTGGTTAGCTTCACTTAGCATAATCTGTTCTAATGCCATCCATTTCCCTGCAAATTCCATGATTTTGTCATTTTTTAGTGCTGCGTAATACTCCATTGTGTATAAATGCCACATTTTTTTTTATCCATCCATCTATTGAAGGGCATCTGGGTTGGTTCCACAGTCTAGCTATTGTGAATTGTGCTGCTATGAACATCGATGTGGCAGTATCCCTGTAGTACGCTCTTTTAAGGTGTTCAGGGAATAGTCCGAGAAGGGCAATAGCTGGGTCAAATGGTGGTTCCATTCCCAGCTTTCCCAGGAATCTCCATACTGCTTTCCAAATTGGCCACACCAATTTGCAGTCCCACCAGCAATGTACAAGAGTACCCTTTTCCCCACATCCTTGCCAGCACTTGTTGTTTGACTTCATAATGGCTGCCAATCTTACTGGAGTGAGATGGTATCTTAGGGTGGTTTTGATTTGCATTTCTCTGACTGCTAGAGATGGTGAGCATTTTTTCATGTACTTGTTGATTGATTGTATGTCCTCCTCTGAGAAGTGTCTGTTCAGGTCCTTGGCCCATTTGTTGATTGGGTTATTTGTTTTCTTATTGCTTAATTTTTTGAGTTCTTTGTATACTCTGGATATTAGGACTCTATCTGAAGTGTGAGGAGTAAAGATTTGTTCCCAGGATGTAGGCTCCCTATTTACCTCTCTTATTGTTTCTCTTGCTGAGAAAAAACTTTTTAGTTTGAGTAAGTCCCATTTGTTGATTCTAGTTATTAACTCTTGTGCTATGGGTGTCCTATTAAGGAATTTGGAGCGCGACCCCACAATATGTAGATCGGAGCCAACTTTTTCTTCTATCAGACGCAGAGTCTCTGATTTGATATCTAGTTCTTTGATCCATTTTGAGTTAACTTTTGTGCATGGCGAGAGAAAGGGATTCACTTTGTTGCATATAGATTTCCCGTTTTCCCAGCACCATTTGTTGAAGATGCTATCCTTCCTCCATTGCATGCTTTTAGTCCCTTTATCAAATATAAGAAAGTTGTAATTTTGTGGATTGGTCTCTGTGTCCTCTATTCTGTACCATTGGTCCAGCCTCCTGTTTTGGTACCAGGACCATGCTGTTTTTGTTACTATTGCTCTGTAGTATAGTTTGAAATCTGGTATCGCTATACCGCCTGATTCACACTTGCTGTTTAGAATTGTTTTTGCTATTCTGGGTCTTTTGTTCTTCCATATGAATTTCATGATTGCTTTATCTATTTCTACAAGAAATGCCATTGGGATTTTGATTGGCATTGCATTAAACCTATAGAGAACTTTTGGTAATATCACCATTTTGATGATGTTAGTTCTTCCTATCCATGAACAGGGTATATTTTTCCATATTTTAAGGTCTTCTTCTATTTCTCTCTTTAGGGTTCTGTAGTTTTCATTGTATAAATCTTTCACCTCTTTTGTTAGGCTGATTCCCAAGTATTTTATTTTTTTTGAGGATATTGTGAATGGAGTGGTTGTCCTCGTTTCCATTTCAGAAGATTTATCGCTGATATACTGGAATGCCTTTGATTTATGCGTGTTGATTTTATATCCTGCCACTTTGCTGAATTCATTTATTAGCTCTAGTAGTTTCTTTGTAGACCCTTTTGGGTCTGTTAGATATGGTATCATATCATTCGCAAATAGTGATAATTTAAGTTCTTCTTTTCCTATTTTTATGCCTTTAATTTCTTTTGTCTGTCTAATTGCTCTGGCTAGTATTTTTGAGAACTAAATTGAATAGAAGTGGTGAGAGAGGGCATCCCTGTCTTGTTCCAGATTTTAGAGGGAATGCCTTCAGTTTGTCTCCATTCAGAATGATGATAGCCTGAGGCTTAGCATATATAGCTTTTACAGTGTTGAGGTAAGTTTCTGTTATTCCTAGTTTTTCTAGTGTTTTGAACATAAAGGGATGCTGTACTTTTTCAAATGCTTTTTCTGCATCTATCAAGATGATCATGTGGTTCTTATCGTTAAGTCTATTGATGTGGTGAATAACATTTATTGATTTCCGTATATTGAAACAGCCTTGCATCCCAGGGATGAATCCTATTTGATCATTGTGCACAATTTTTTTGATATGCTTTTGTATTCGATTCGCCAGGATTTTATTGAGGATTTTTGCATCTAAGTTCATTAGAGATATTGGTCTGTAGTTTTCTTTCTTTAAAGTGTCTTTGTCTGGTTTCGGGATCAGGGTGATATTGGCCTCATAGAATGAATTTGGAAGAGCTCCTTCTTTTTCTATTTCTTGAAATAACTTGAAAAGTATTGGTATTAATTCTTCTTTGAAGGTTTTTTAAAACTCCGCTGTATATCCATCCGGTCCAGGGCTTTTCTTGGTTGGTAGTCTTTTGATGGCTTCTTCTATTTCCTCCTTTGTTATTGTCTGTTTAAATTGTGTGTATCTTCCTGACTCAATCTGGGCAAATAATATGACTTAAGATATTTATTAATATCTTCACTATCTTCTATTTTATTGGAATATAGGTTTTAAAAATAATTTCTAATTATCTTCTTTATTTCTATAGTGTCCATTGTGATATTGCCTTTTTCATCCCGTATGTTAGTAATTTGAATTCTCTCTCTTCTTCTCTTCGTTAGCATGGCTAAGGGTCTGTCAATCTTATTTATTTTTTCAAAGAACCAACTTTTAGTTTTATCAATTTTTTCAAAGGTTTTTTTTTGTTTCAATTTTGTTGATTTCTGCTCTGATTTTAATTATTTCTTGCCTTCTACTACATTTGCTGTTGTTTTACTCTTCCTTTTCTAGGGTTTTGAGATGAAGTGTGAGTTCATTTATTTGTTGTTTTTTTTCTTTTTTTGAGGAATGAACTCCAGGCAATGAATTTCCCTCTTAAAACTGCTTTCATTGTGTCCCATAGATTCTGATATGTTGTGTCTGTATTTTCATTTGTCTCTAAGAATTTTTTGATTTCCTACTTTATGTCTTATGTAACCCATTGATCATTCAGTAACATATTGTTCATTTTCCAGGTGATGCAGGATTTTTCCTTCCTTCTTTTATCATTGATTTCCAGTTTCATTCCATTATGATCAGATAAGATGCATGGTATTATGTCCACACCTTTATATTTACTAAGAGTTGCCCTTTGGCATAATATATGTTCTATCTTTGAGAAGGATCCATGTGCTGCTGAGAAGAACGTGTATCCACTTGATGAGGGTTGATATATTCTATATATGTCGGTTAAATCTAGGTTATTGATTGTGTTATTGAGTTCTATAGTTTCTTTATTCAGCTTTTGTTTGGAGGATCTGTCTAATGGAGAGAGCGGTGTGTTGAAGTCACCCATAATTATTGTGTTGTGGTCTTTTTGACTCTTGAACTTGAGGAGAGTTTGTTTTATGAACGTTGCAGCACCATTGTTTGGTGCATACATATTGATAATTGTTATGTCTTATTGGTGGATGGTTTCTTTTAACAGTATATAGTGTCCTTCTTTATCCCTTTTGATTAACTTAGGTTTGAAGTTGATTTTATTCTATATGAGTATGGCCACTCCTGCTTGCTTCCGAGCACCATGTGAGTGGTATGATTTTTCCCAACCTTTCACCTTCAGCCTGTGTATGTCTTTTCCTATCATATGAGTCTCCTGAAGGCAGCATATTGTTGGATTTGTTTTTTTAATCCAGGTTACTAGCCTATGTCTCTTGATTGGTGAATTTAAGCCATTAACGTTTAAGGTTACTATTGATATATGGTTTGTACTTCCAGTCATGCTTATTTATTTATTTATTTTAATATGGCTAGTTTTTTCTTTTTGGTTATTTTTTTTTCTTCCCTTTACTGAGTTATCTCCCACTGTTAGTTTTGGGTGCTGTTTTTCAATTCCTCTTCTCGTAGTGTTTTGCTCAAAATGCCTTGCAGTGCTGGTTTTCTGGCTGCGAATTCTTTTAACTTTTGTTTATCGTGACATATTTTAATTTCATTGTCAAATCTGAAGCTTAATTTTGCTGGATACAGTATTCTTGGTTGGAATACATTATTTTTCAGGGTTTGAAACACGTTGTTCCAGGATCGTCTCGCTTTCAACGTCTGTGATGAAAAATCAGCCGTTAACCTAATTGGTTTACCCCTGAATGTAATCTGCCTCATTTCTCTCATAGCTTTTAATATTCTCTCCTTGTTCTGTATGTTGGATATCTTCATAATTATGTGTCTTGGAGTTGGTCTATTACGGTTTTGTATGTTTGGGGTCCTTTAGGCTTCCAGGATTTGGCAATCCATTCCATCTTTCATATCTGGGAAGTTTTCTAAGATTATTTCATTCAATAGATTGTTCATTCCTTTGGTTTGAACCTCTATACCTTCTTCTATCCCAATGACTCTCAAGTGTGTTTTTTTATGACATCCCATATCTCTTGGATGGATTGCTCGTGATTTCTTAGCATCCTTTCTGTGTTGACTATATTCTTTTCAAGTTGATAAACTTTGTCTTCCTTATCTGATGTTCTGACTTCTATTTGATCTAGTCTATTTGTAATATTCTCTTTTGAGTTTTTAATTTGGTTTATGGTTTCCTGCATTTCTAGGATTACTGTTTGATTTTTTTTTAAATCTCTGTCTTCTGGTAGTGCTCATTCTTTGCCATTTGAATTTGCTTATGTAATTCATTTTCAAAGTATACTTTCATTGTTTAAACTTACTGTCTAATGTCTTCTCTACGATTCCGTTCCATCTGAGTTAGGTATGCCTTGAGTTCTTTCCCTGTCCATTTTTCTGATGCCTCTAGGTTCTCCTGTGAATTTAAGTTGTCCTGCATTGTTTGTAATCCTTTTTCCCTTGTTTTTTCATGGTGCTCACGTTACTTTCCAACTCTGTTTGACCGCTGTGGTTCTGTTTTCTCCTTTAAATTTGTTTTGGTTTTTATAGTTCCAATATCTCTCCTTTGTGTTGGGAGACAGTGTTTAGAGATGTTGGATTTAATTGTGATTTAAGGTAAATTCATTAGGTCCATTAAAGGCCTACAGATTTTGATGGCATATAGAGAATTGAGGTTTGAACTTAGGATTTTATGTTAACGTCGGGCGATTTGATGGTATGGAGGTTAGTATATGTTAGCTTCTTTGCAAGCAGATATTAACAAGAGAATAGACAGGAGTACTTGGGGGTAGTTAAGGGCTTAGGCGGACTATAGACCGATTCGTAGTTTTCATCTATTTGCATTTAGTAAGTTATACGTAATCTGGGTGGTCATGCTTAAGAGGAAAGATGGGGAAAAGGTAAGGAAGCAAACCAAGAAAGAGAGAGGGAGTGAAGAAAAAAAGAGAAAAGAATAGAAAAGAAAAAGAAATGATAAAATAATAACAAAATGCAGTAAAATAAAAATTACAATTAAAAAATAATTTTAAAAAATTAAGATTAAAAAATTTAAAAATTAAAAAAAAAGAAAGAAAAAAAGGCACTGTTAGGCTTCTATTTTCTTCACTTCCAGTAGGTGGTGCTGTGCCTTCTGGGCCAAGATTTTGACCTCAGGCTGTAGGAAACAATCCGTGTGAGGCCGGTCCCTCCTCCCCCCACCCGGTGTCTCTCAAAACCCGTTAGCTTAGGTTTATTCCTAGTCTCTAGTCTCTAGTCTCATCGCTTCTCCTGCCAGCCATGCCTTCCACAGTGTGATACCTCTCGGCAGTTCAAGCTACACTCTGGGCCTGCAGTTTCCTGGATGTGGAGCGCGGCTATTGGGAACCGGCCCCTATTGTTTTGATTCCCTCCGATAGACACTCCTCCGAAAGTTGGCGAGACAGGTTTCGTTTTCGCCACTGGTGGGAGGGGGGAGTTGGAGGTCAGGTGCCTTTACCTTTCCCCATGCCTCTGTTCACGCTCACCCTGTTAATCACACCCCGGAAAAGCCAGGGAGAGATTTTATGCGATTTCCCCGCTGTATGGGAGATTGGCTAAATGACACACACCTGTTTTATCCCTGAACTTGCTGCATTCTGTCGGAAACTGACGAAGTGACGTCAGCTCTCCAAGATGGTGGCCGCTGGCTTCCTCGGTGGGCTGTCCAGTGTGGAGGACAGAACTGGACCGCTTCCTTCCCCTGTCTCAAACTCAGAACTCAGCCTGGAACACAGTGAAGGCACAGCCAGCAGGACCCCACAGAGTCTGCAGCACCGTTCCTCTGCATTGCTGACATGCCGTTTCTTGGTGCGCCGCAGTCTCTAGCAGCAGGGCGGGCCGCTGATAAATCAGCCTGAATCTCCGGGCGCATGGTTCACTTGCGATTGAGCCCCAGTAACCGATCCTCGGGTGATGGAAATCCTTCCTCTAGGTTTCGGTGCACCCCAATTTTGCTGGAAATTCCTAACAAAATAGCTTTTGGCCATTCTAACTGGTTATTCACCTGCACAGTGACGCGGTACACGGGGGTGATGCACTCTATTCGCCACCATCTTCCCCTCCGGCCAAAGGGAAACTCCTAATTTTAAGCTTTTTAGTTTTCTTCTCTTGCCTAATTGATCTGGCAAGAGTTTTAAGAAATATATTAAATAGGAGTGGTAAGAGTATAAATCCTTGTTCCTGACTTTAGAGGAAATGCTTTCAGTTTTTCTGTTTAATATGATGTTGACTTTGTGTTTGACATATGTAGCCTTTTGCAATGTTGAGGTAAATTCCTTCTATGTATAGTTTTTCCAGGATTTTTAACATTAATGGATTCTGGATTTTGTCAAAAGCCTTTTCTGAGATGAATTAATTCTATTTATATGGTGAATGAATTAAATTTTTTGATTCGTGTATGTTGAACCAATCTTGCATCCCTGTTATGAAACACACTTAATCATGGTGCAGTATCTTCTTGATGCATTATTTATTGCAATTTGCTAATATTTTTGTTATTTTTTGCACTTATGTTCATCAGGTGTATTGGCCAGTAGTTTTCTTTCCTTGATGTGTCTTTGTCTAGTTTTGGTATCTGATTATACTGGCTTCATAGAATGTGTTTGGGTTTGTTTCCTCCCTTCCTATTTTGTGAAATCATTTGGGGAAGACTGATGTTAGTTCTTCTTTAAGAAGTCTGGTAGAACTCAGCCAAGAATCCAACTGGTCCTGAGCTGTTCTTTGTTAGAAGACTTTTAATCACTGTTTCCATACCATTGCTTAATCATGTTCTGTTTAGAAATTTGTCAATATCTTCTAGATTTTCTGATTTATTGGACTATAAATTTTCAAAATAGTTTCTAATGACTCTCCCAATTTCAGAAGAGTCTGTGGTGATATCTCCTTTGTTCATTTAGGTCTTCTCTCTATTTTTTTTTTTTTTTGGTTAGTTTGGCTAATGGTTTACCAATATTTTTTTATCTTTGCAAAGAATCAACTCTAGTTCATTGATCCTTTGTATTTTTTTTTGTATCTCCGTTTCATTAATTTTAGCTCTAATCTTAATTATTTCCTGTTTTCTACTGACTTTGAAGTCATTTGTTCTTTCTTTTCTACATCTTGAGATGGAGCATTAGATTATTTGTTTGGAATCTTTCATTTTTTAACATAGGCCCTCAATGCTATAAACTTTTCTTTTAGTGCTGCCTTCATACTATCCCAGATAATTTGTTGATGTGTTGTATTGCTGTTCTCATTTGTTTCTAAGAAATTATATATTTTTCTCTAATTTCTTCTATGATCCATTCCTCACTTAAGAGTATTGTTCAATCTCCATATGTTTATGTGATTCCTATGATTTTTTTCCATTTATTTCTAATTTAATTTCATTATAATCTAATAAAATGCATGAAATTATATCATTTTTTTGTATTTGCTAA
Organism: Marmota flaviventris; assembly: GCF_047511675.1. Taxonomy (NCBI): domain Eukaryota; kingdom Metazoa; phylum Chordata; class Mammalia; order Rodentia; family Sciuridae; genus Marmota; species Marmota flaviventris. The sequence continues at coordinate 38,265,615 of NC_092510.1, read as the reverse complement.
GACTTACATTGTGATGTGGAATATGGACTATTTTGGAAAATATTCCACGAGCCACTGAAGAGAAAGTGAATTTGGCTGTTTCAGAGTAAAATATTCCATAGATATCTATTGGGTCCATTTGATTTATAGTCATATTTAGATCAGAAATATCTTTATTGATTTTATATCTGAATGAACTATGTTTTTTTTAAAGAGAGAGAGAGAGAGAGAGAGAGAGAGAGAGAGAGAGAGAGAGAGAGGATTTTTTAATATTTACTTTTCAGTTGTCAGTGGACACAACATTTTTATTTTATTTTATGTGGTGCTGAGGATCGAACCCAGCACCCTGCGCATGCCAGGCAAGCACATTACCACTTGAGCCACATCCCAGCCCCATATCTGGATGAACTATCTATTGGTGAAAGGGGTGTGTTGAAATCACCCAGTATTAATTGTGCTGAGGTCTCTCTGGGGTTTAATGTCAATAAGTATGTATCTATCCCTATATATTATGTGTGTATTTGTGTGTGTATACATACACACACACACACACACACACACACTCTGACATTTAGGGCATAAATATTTACTATCATTATGTCATCTACTTGAGTTGTTCTCTTTACTGGTATGTAGTGACCTTGTCTCTTCTGATTTATTTTTGCTTGAAATCTGCTTTTTCAGATATGAGTTATTCCTGTTTGTGTATGGACTCCACTTTCATGGGATATATATATATATATATATATATATATATATATATATATATATATATCCCACAATCACACAAGATGGAAAAGAGTAAAAATATATATATATTTTTTTAATTGGGGAAAAATTCTTAATGAGAAATAACTTGTTTCTCAGGTGATTGAAACTGTTGTCAAGGATGGATTTTCATTGTTTATGCTATTATACCATTCTTTGCATTCTTTTTGGGGGTGCTCTGTAACTCTTTGATCAGGGTTGGGGGTTGTTACATCTGACTTATTTGTGTTTCTCACCAAGCTGCTAGCTGTTGTGGCTTGAAGCCAAAGCTGGTTGTAATGGTTCTCAGTTTCTCGTCTGACAGTATAGGATCGGGTTGGCTGGGGAGTACTGACAGTCAATGTACTCCCAGAGCAGAGCAGATACAGAGTTCTAAATGGGAAGCTCTTGTGTCTGGGGTTTAGTTCTCGCTATATCTTGGAACCTTGTCAAAAGATATTTGGGATTCGATCCACATTCCCTATTGCTGTCCAGATGCAGGCTCTGCTGGATAGCTGGGTCTCAGGGACCTCCCGCAAATTCTCCTCTTAGAATGGAGGAATCTAACCCTCCACAAAGTCTAACATATTCCATTGCTGTGGATGTGAATACCCAGGATCAGACCAGGAGTGTAGATGTGCCTGTTCAACTGGTTTCTAGTGTCTTCCCAGCTGCTCATTTGGGCTACCAGTAACAAAGGGAGCTCTCTTCCCTCAATATCCCCAGGCTGGATCACCCTATGCATAATCTTCTTTGAATGTTTCATCACACTGGTCCAGGACAATTCTGGACCCTAGAACAGGTAACTGCTCCATCAGACTGAAAATGCTAGTTTTAAGCTCCCGATCTCCTGCATCTTCTTGCTGCCATGAGGTCAAATGATTTTGGCTGCGACTCTCTGCTCATCAGCCAAGCAATTCTGATCACTCTTCAATCACCTACTTGCCCACCTTCTCTAGCTTAGTTAGGATCAGCCTCCCTCTCTATTCCACTGGTTCCCCCCAAGCCTATTTTATTGACAACACTTTCCTCTCTTTCTGCCTGTGCCCCTTTCCTCTGCAGGGGGCTGGTGGCATTGGTGCCATTGCCCCAAGCCAAGTTGGCACATCTCTAACATATTCTTTTTATTTTATGTTGAAATCCTCCAACTTTCTGTGTCTCTGATTATTTTACTGTCCAATGTTGAATTTCGATGAATTCCCTAAGTCACCCACATCACTGAGTAGCCATATTTCTTATGTTTGAATCTTAAGCTGAGGAGGAGTTAGAGAATGCACCCTTCTTCTAATCTGCCATCATTCCTAAGATACATATTTCTAATTTGATTTCATGGAGGAAAATCAAATCAGATTCAAAGAGAATCTCATAGTGGCAATATTTAAAGGTGTGATGAAGCTAGGTACAGTGGTGTATACTGGTAATACTCACATAGACCACATAAAAAAATTAAAACCATAAGGCAATAGGGTAGTTTCCACAACGATGCAGTGTCCAATTCTTGAGGATTTTGTTTTTTTTTTCAAAAATTCAATGAGTCCCCAAAAGGATACAAAAATTAAATCTAGAAGGATCCAACATGGCAGCAGTCGGGGAGGCAGAGCTTTCAGTACCTCCTCAATAACGGGGTCAGAGAGACGCATTGATACACTTAGATTCTACCTGCTGAGAAACTCCTAGCAAAATTCCACTGAAGAGAGACCGGCCGGGAATTAGTAAGATTTTTGGAGGTGACAGTTTGCCCCAGAGGAGTGAATCTCCACCATGTGGCACAGAGATCCAGACCCGCCAGCTGCCGCCCGCGCGGCTTGGTGACCATTGGCTGCCCGCCCACGTGGCCCCGGCCCGCGCGACTCAGCAACCAGCCTCCGAGGCGCAGCTCAGCAGGAGCGGTGCAGGAACTCTAGGAAGAGGTCTCTAGCCAAGCCTTCATGAAATAGCAAACCGGGAGCTGAAACCAACCGAGATTGGGTCAGACCAGAGACAGACCAGTCCCACCCCTCCCTTCGGACACTCCGGCAAGGAGCCTGGGGCCCGCCATAGCAGAGAGGTGATGTCACCGGAGTTCGGCTGATGGAATTCCTTCCCAGCTGAATCCACTTTAGCAGGTGTGTGACTCCCACCCCCACAAGATACAAGCAGCTGGGAAACCTCGGGAATCTCTCCGGGGGCGTGACTGTAGGGAAGCAGAGGGGATTCCCGATCCCCAACTCCCCTTACCACCAACGGCGACACCCAGGGTCTTAGCCGCCAGTTTCTGGGGGCCTGCCCAACAAAGGGGTCCAGAAAAATTAAACTGTTGGTTCCCAGATCACCGCTCCACAGCACTGGGGCTTAGATGAGTGACAGAGAGAGTGCTCAGTTGTTCGGGAAATAGGACACGCGGTGGGGCTGCAAGTGTAACCAGATCCTTGGGGAAAGGCCTCCGGTGAGCAGGACCTGGCCGGCTGGCAGGAGGAAGGGGGGAGGGGCCAGAAAAGTGAAAGGGCACTGGACTAACAGGATTGAGAGACTCCCAGGAGCTGCCTTATAGGGATTGCTGTCGGCACATAGAGGGCAGAAGCTTGGCTCAGAGGGCACAGCTCCGCCTACTGGAAGAGAAGAAAATGGATCTCTAAGACTTCAATTTTTTTTTCTTTTTTCTTTTCTCCCCTTTTCCTTCTTTCTTTCTTTCCCATTTCAAGTTTTATTGTTCTTTCCATTCTCCTCTAATCTATCTCTCTCTCTCTCCTTCTTTCTTTTTAAGAGCACCTTCCTTCCCCTACCCCCAACTTTCATCCCAAGCATTACGTCTTCCATTAAGTGTAATTGTCTAAATGCAAATAGGTGAATGTTTTGAGGCTGTCTATAGGGCTATTAAATACCTAGCTACTACCAAACACCCTGATCCAATCACCTGTTAATATCCCCCTTCAGTAGAGCAATCTTCCAAAGTAGCCAAGACATACTAACCCTCATACCATCATAGCACCTAACCTAAACATAAAGTCCTAAGAACAAACAACAAATCACTATATGCATACAGAATCCGGAAGGCTTTTATGAATTTAATGAATCAGCTTTAAAGTACAATAAAGCCCAACATTTCTAGGCATAGTCTCCCACCACAAAGGAGAGACCACAGAGATATATACAAAACCAAAACAAATTTATAGGAGAAAACAGAACCACAGCAGTTAAACAGAGTTGGAAAGTAACGTGAACAACATGAAAAAATAAGGGAACAAAGGATTACAAACAATGCAGGACAACTTAAATCTACAGGAGAACCTAGAGGCATCATAAAAATGGACAGAGAAAGAACTCAAGGCATACCTGACTCAGATGGAATGGAATCTTAGAGAAGTCATGAGACAGCAAGTCGAAACAATGAAAGAATACTTTGAAAATGAATTGCATAAGTAAATTCAAATTGCAAAGAAGGAACTCTAACAGCAGATAGAGATCCTAAAAAAAAAAAATCAAACAGTAATCCTAGAAATGCAGGAAAACATAAACCAAATTAAAAACTCAAATGAGAATATTACAAATAGACTAGATCAAATAGAAGTCAGAACATCAGATAATGAAGACAAAGTTTATCAACTTGAAAAGAATACAGTCAATGCAGAAAAGATGTTAAAAAATCACGAGCAATCCGTGCAAGAGATATGGGAAGTCATAAAAAAACAAACTTGAGAGTCATTGTGATAGAAGAAGGTATAGAGGTTCAAACCAAAGGAATGAACAATCTGTTGAATGAAATAATCTTAGAAAACTTCCCAGATGTGAAAGATGGAATGGATTGCCAAATCCTGGAAGCCTAAAGGACCCCAAACATACAAAACAGTAATACACCAACTCCAAGACACATAATTATGAAGATATCCAACATACAAAACAAGGAGAGAATATTAAAAGCTACAAGAGAAAGGAAGCAGATTACATTCAGGGGTAAGCCAATTAGGTTAACGGCTGATTTTTCATCACAGACTTTGAAAGTGAGAAGATCCTGGAACAACGTATTTCAAACGCTGAAAAATAATGGATTCAACCAAGAATACTGTATCCAGCAAAATTAAGCTTCAGATTTGACAATGAAATTAAAATATGTCACGATAAACAAAAGTTAAAAGAATTCACAGCCAGAAAACCAGCACTGCAAAGCATTTTGAGCAAAATACTACGAGAAGAGGAATTGAAAAATAGCACCCAAAACTAACAGTGGGAGGTAACTCAGTAAAGGGAAGAAAAAAAAATAACCAAAAAGAAAAAACTAGCCATATTAAAATAAATAAATAAATAAGCATGACTGGAAGTACAAACCATATATCAATAGTAACCTTAAACGTTAATGGCTTAAATTCACCAATCAAGAGACATAGGCTAGTAACCTGGATTAAAAAAACAAATCCAACAATATGCTGCCTTCAGGAGACTCATATGATAGGAAAAGACATACACAGGCTGAAGGTGAAAGGTTGGGAAAAATCATACCACTCACATGGTGCTCGGAAGCAAGCAGGAGTGGCCATACTCATATAGAATAAAATCAACTTCAAACCTAAGTTAATCAAAAGGGATAAAGAAGGACACTATATACTGTTAAAAGAAACCATCCACCAATAAGACATAACAATTATCAATATGTATGCACCAAACAATGGTGCTGCAACGTTCATAAAACAAACTCTCCTCAAGTTCAAGAGTCAAAAAGACCACAACACAATAATTATGGGTGACTTCAACACACCGCTCTCTCCATTAGACAGATCCTCCAAACAAAAGCTGAATAAAGAAACTATAGAACTCAATAACACAATCAATAACCTAGATTAAACCGACATATATAGAATATATCAACCCTCATCAAGTGGATACACGTTCTTCTCAGCAGCACATGGATCCTTCTCAAAGATAGACCATATATTATGCCAAAGGGCAACTCTTAGTAAATATAAAGGTGTGGAGATAATACCATGCATCTTATCTGATCATAATGGAATGAAACTGGAAATCAATGATAAAAGAAGGAAGGAAAAATCCTGCATCACCTGGAAAATGAACAATATGTTACTGAATGATCAATGGGTTACAGAAGACATAAAGTAGGAAGTCAAAAAATTCTTAGAGATAAACGACAATACAGACACAACATACCGGAATCTATGGGACACAATGAAAGCAGTTTTAAGAGGGAAATTCATTGCCTGGAGTTCATTCCTCAAAAAAAAAAAAAAACAAAAACCAAGAAATAAATGAGCTCACACTTCATCTCAAAACCCTAGAAAAGGAAGAGCAAAACAACAGCAAATGTTGTAGAAGACAAGAAATAATTAAAATCAGAGCAGAAATCAACAAAATTGAAACAAAAAAAAAACATTGAAAAAATTGATAAAACTAAAAGTTGGTTCTTTGAAAAAATAAATAAGATTGACAGACCCTTAGCCATGCTAATGAAGAGAAGAAGAGAGAGAATTCAAATTACTAACATACAGGATGAAAAAGGCAACATCACAACAGACACTACAGAAATATAGAAGACAATTAGAAAGTATTTTGAAACCCTATATTCCAATAAAATGGAAGATAGTGAAGATATTGATAAATTTCTTAAGTCATATGATTTGCCCAGATTGAGTCAGGAAAACAAACACAATTTAAGCAGACCAATAACAAAGGAAGAAATAGAAGAAGCCATCAAAAGACTAACAACCAATAAAGCCCTGGACCGGATGGCTATACAGCGGAGTTTTACAAAACCTTCAAAGAAGAATTAATAACAATACTTTTCAAGCTATTTCAAGAAATAGAAAAAGAAGGAGCTCTTCCAAATTCATTCTGTGAGGCCAACATCACCCTGATCCCGAAACCAGACAAAGACACTTCAAAGAAAGAAAACTACAGACCAATATCTCTAATGAACTTAGACGCAAAAACTCTCAATAAAATCCTGATGAATCGAATACAAAAGCATATCAAAAAAATTGTGCTCCATGATCAAGTAGGATTAATCCCTGAGATGCAAGGCTGGTACAATAAGGAAATCAATAAATGTTATTCACCACATCAATAGACTTAACGATAAGAACCATATGATCATCTCAATAGACGCAGAAAAAGCATTCGACAAAGTACAGCATCCCTTTATGTTCAAAACACTAGAAAAACTAGGGATAACAGGAACTTACCTCAACGTTGTAAAAGCTATATATGCTAGCCTCAGGCTAGCATCATTCTAAAAGGAGAAAAACTGAAAGCATTCCCTCTAAAATCTGGAACAAGACAGGGATGCCCTCTCTCATCACTTCTATTCAATTTAGTTCTTGAAATACCAGCCAGAGCAATTAGACAGACAAAAGAAATTAAAGGCATCAAAATAGGAAAAGAAGAACTTAAATTATCACTATTTGCAGATGATATGATTCTATACCTAGAAGATCCAAAAGGGTCTACAAAGATACTACTAGAACTAATAAATGAATTCAGCAAAGTGGCAGGATATAAAATCAACACACATAAATCAAAGGTATTCCTGTATATCAGCAACAAAACTTCTGAAATGGAAATGAGGAAAACCACTCCATTCACAATATCCTCAAAAAAAATAAAATACTTGGGAATCAACCTAACAAAAGAGGTGAAAGATTTATACAATGAAAACTACAGAACTTAAAGAGAGAAATAGAATAAGATCTTAGAAGATGGAAAAATATACCCTGTTCATGGATAGGCAGAACTAACATCATCAAAATGGCGATATTACCCAAAGTCCTCTACAGGTTTAATGCAATGCCAATCAAAATCCCAACAGCATTTCTTGTAGAAATAGATAAAGCAATCATGAAATTCAAATGGAAAAACAAAAGACCCAGAATAGCAAAAGCAATTCTAAGCAGGAAGTGTGAATCAGGCGGTATAGTGATACCAGATTTCAAACTGTACTACAGAGCAATAGCAACAAAACAGCATGGTACTGGTACCAAAACAGGCGGGTGGACCAATGGTACAGAATAGAGGACACAGAGACAAATCCACAAAATTACAACTTTCTTATATTTGATAAAGGAGCTAAAAGCATGCAATGGAGGAAGGATAGCATCTTCAATAAATGGTGCTGGGAAAACTGGAAATCCATATGCAACAAAATGACGCTGAACCCCTTTCTCTCGCCATGCACAAAAGTTAACTCAAAATGGATCAAAGAGCTTGATATCAAATCAGAGACTCTGCATCTGATAGAAGAAAAAGTTGGCTCCTTCTACATATTGTGGGGTCGGGCTCCAAATTCCTTAATAGGACGCCCATAGCCCAAGAGTTAATAACAAGAATAAACAAATGGGACTTACTTAAACTAAAAAGTTTTTTCTCAGCAAAAGAAACAATAAGAGAGGTAAATAGGGAGCCTACATCATGGGAACAAATTTTTACTCCTCACACTTCAGATAGAGCCCTAATATCCAGAATATATAAAGAACTCAAAAAATTAAACAATAAGATAACAAATAACCCAATCTACAAATGGGCCAAGGACCTGAACAGACACTTCTCAGAGGAGGACATACAATCAATCAACAAGTACCTGAAAAAATGCTCACCATCTCTAGCAGTCAGAGAAATGCAAATCAAAACCACCCTAAGATACCATCTCACTCCAGTAAGATTGGCAGCCATTATGAAGTCAAACAACAATAAGCGCTGGCGAGGATGTGGGGAAAAGGTACACTTGTACATTGCTGGTGGGACTGCAAACTGTTGCGGCCAATTTGGAAAGCATTATGGAGATTCCTGGGAAAGCTGGGAATGGAACCACCATTTGACTCAGCTATCACTTTTCTCGGACTGTTCCCTGAGGAACCTTAAAAGAGCGTATTATAGGGATACTGCCACATCAATGATCATCGCATCACAATTCACAATAGCTAGACTGTGGAACCAACCTAGATGCCCTTCAATAGATGAATGGATAAAAAAAAAAATGTGGCATTTATACACAATGTAGTATTACGCAGTACTAAAAAATGACAAAATCATGGAATTTGCAGGTAAATGGATGGCATTAGAGCAGATTATGCTAAGTGAAGCTAGCCAATCCTTAAAAATCAAATGCCAAATGTCTTCTTTGATATAAGGAGAGCAACTAAGAACAGAGCAGGGAGGAAGAGCATGAGAAGAAGATTAACATTTAACAAAGACAAGTGGGGGAAGAGAAAGGGAGAGAGAAGGGAAATTTTATGGAAATGGAAGGAGACCCTCAATGTTACACAAAATTACATATAAGAGGTTGTGAGGGGAAAGGGGGGGAAAAAACAAGGGAGAGAATTGAACAACAGCAGATGGGGTAGAGAGGGAAGATGGGAGGGGAGGGAAGGGGAGATTGTAGGGGATAGGAAAGGTAGCAGAATACAACAGTTACTAATAGGGCATTATGTAAAAATGTGGATGTGTAATCGATGTGATTCTGCAATTTGTATTTGGGGTAAAAATGGGAGTTCATAACCCACTTGAATCAAATGTATGAAAGATGATATGTCATGAGCTTTGTAATGTTTTGAACAACCAATAAAAAAAAGAAATCCAAGAAAAAAAATTAAATCTACACTATGCATAGCATAGAAAAACTGTAAGACACTTAAACAAGATCTGAAAACAGCCTGAGAAAAATTACATATTACCATGCAGGAGTAACAGACAGCCAACTCCACAACAATAAAAATGAAAGCAAGAACACACTGGAATGATATCTTTAAGGATTTGAAAGATAATAATTTCCAACCTGGAATTCTAAATGAATGCAAAATATATTTCAATAATAATATTTTCATAGATCAAAAAGTGAGAATATGGTACTAGGAAATATTCACTAAAGGCATTTTATAGGATGTTCACTAGTAAAATTAAAAAGAAAAACGTGCTAAAACATAGGAAATCTGAAAATATATTAATCACATAAAATAACATTTCAGAGCAAACATTCGGCCTTTGATTTTGGGGGATTGGCTTACTTCACTTAGCATTATATTCTCCAACTCCATCCATTTACCTGCAAATGTCATAATTTTATTCTCTTCTAATGCTGAGTAATATTCCATTGTGTATGTATATCACAGTTTCTTTATCCATTCATCTATTGAAGGGCATTTAGTTTGCTTCCACAGTTTAGCTGGTGTGAATTGTGCTGCTATAAACATTGACATGGCTGTGTCCCTGTAGTATGCTGTTTTTAAGTCCTTTGGGTATACACCTAGGAGAGGGATAGCTGGGTCAAATGGTGGTTCCATTTCAAGTTTTCCAAGGAATCTCCATAGTACTTTCCATATTGGTCGCAATTTGCAGTCCTACCAGCAGTGTATGAGTGTGCCCTTTTCGCCACATCCTTGCCAACACTTATTGCTTGTATTTTTAATAGCTGCAATTCTGACTGGAGTCAGATAAAGCCAAATGTTTTCTCTGACATGTGGATACTGATCCATAAATGGGGGGGTTGTGTGGGGGGAATGGAGAAACTTTAGATATGGCAAAGGGGAGAGAAGGGTAGGGAGGGGGCATGAGGGTAGAAAAGATGATGGAATGAGATGTACATCAGTACCCTAAGTACATGAAGGAAGACACAAATGGTGTGACTGTACTTTGTGTACAACCATAGACATGAAAAATTCTGCTCTATTTGTGTACTATGAATTGAAGTGCATTCTGCTGTCATGTATAACAAATTAGAATAAGTAAATAAATTTAAAATAAAAAAATAACATTTCACTTATGGATGTGGTAATTAATTAAATTAAGGCCTAAGATCTTGTAAGGAAATCATAAGGGCATTGATTAAGTTTGCTAAGTTAATATGCATATTGAAAATTATAGTTTTACTCATCAAGTGAATAGAATCAGAGTATATAACTTTGAAACAAGTATGGGGACAAAAGGGAATAAAGAAAATGCCTCATAAATGCAAAATAAGGCAGAAATGGAGATAATAGGAGATAAAACAGATGAAACAACAGAAAATACAATAGTAGACAGATAGAAATATGTGACTGGTTATGCTAAATATAAGTGGACCAAGTACTCTAGTTAAGAAAAAAAGGAGCCGCCCCCCACCCCCCGCGCCTGCCAGGTAGGTGGAACTGTGACCACCGACAGAAAAGGCCCAGTGGCCTGCGGCGGGACAGAGCTTCCAATCACTCCTGCAAGGTAGGCGGGCCTGCGACCCACAGGCAGAAGAGGAGCAGCCGCCTGCTGAGAGGCTGAGCCGCCCCCTCCCCCTGCGCCGGCATAGTAGAGGGAACTGGGACCAAACACAGAGCAGGCCCAGCGGCCTGCTGAGGGGCAGAGCCGCCCCCCACCCCCCGCGCCTGCCAGGTAGGCGGAATTGTGACCACCATCAGAACAGGCCAGACCTGCAACCGACAGACAGAACAGGCCCAGTGGCCTGAGGAAGGGTAGAGCCGCACTCCCCCCCGCACCTGCAAGGTAGGCGGACCTGCGACCCACTGGCAGAACAGCCCCAGAGGCCTGCAGAGGGGCAGTGCCACCGCCTGCGCCTGCAAAGTAGGCAGAACTGCGACCACCAACAGAACAAGCCTAGCGGCCCGCAGAGGAACAGAGCCGCCGCCCGCGCCTGCAAGGTAGGCGGACCTGCTACTGACCGGCAGAGTAGGCCCAGCGGCCTGCCAGCGTGGTAGGCACATTGCCCCAATTGCAGGAGGGGCAGAGCCGCCACCCGCGCCTGTGAGGGAGACTTTGCAACTATACAAGACCAATATAAATATATAGGGGAAAATTCAATAGCACAACAGTTTCACCAAGTAGAAAGGAACGCGAACAGTATGAAGAGACAAGGAAAGAAAGGACCACAAGCAATGCAGGTCAACTCAACGTTAGAAGAGGTAATAGCTGCAGCAGATGGAATGTAAGATAAAGAATTCAGGATATACATGCTTCAGATGATCTGGAGTATCAAGGAAGACATCAGACAGCAAAATCAGACAATGAAAGATCACTTCAACAATGAATTACATAAACAAATCCAAGAAGCAAAAGATCAACTATACAGGGAGATACAGGTTATAAAAAACAAACAAACAGAAATCCTAGAAATGCAGGAAGCAATAAACCAACTTAAAAACTCAATTGAGAATACTACCAGCAGAGTAGAACACTTAGAAGATAGAACATCAGACAATGAAGATAAAGTATTTCAACTTGAAAAGAACATAGACAGCTCAGCAAGACTGTTAAGAAACCATGAGCAGAACATCCAAGAAATATGGGATAACATCAAGAGACCAAATTTAAGAGTCATTGGGATACAGGAAGGGACAGAGTTTCAAACCAAAGGAATGAGCAATCTATTCAATGAAATAATACGAGAAAACTTCCCAGACTTGAAGAATGAGACAGAATCCCAAATCCTAGAAGCCTACAGGACGCTGAATGTGAAAAATCATAAGAGACCCACACCTAGACACATTATAATGAAGATGCCCAACATACAGAATAAGGAGAGAATTTTAAAAGCTACAAGAGAAAGGAAGCAGATCACATTTAGGGGTAAGCCAATCAGGATAACAGCTGATCTTTCAACACAGACTCTGAAAGCTAGAAGATCCTGGAATAACATATTTCAAACACTGAAAGAAAATGGGTTCCAACCAAGAATTGTGTTTCCAGCGAAATTAAGCTTCAGGATGGAAGATGAAATTAAAACCTTCCACGATAAACAAAAGTTAAAAGAATTTGCAGCTGGAAAACCATCTCTTAAAAACATCATTGGCAAAACATTACAGGAAGAGGAAATGGAAAATAACAATGAAAACCAACAGTGGGAGGTAGGACAGTAAAGGGGGGAAAATAATCAAAGAGGAAAACAAACCATGTTTAGTAACATAAATAAACAAATATGGCTGGAAGAACAACCCATATCTCAATAATAACCCTAAATATTAATGGCTTAAACTCACCAATCAAGAGACACAGGCTAGTAGAATGGATCACAAAACAAGACCCAACAATATGCTGCCTACAGGAGACGCATTTGATAGGAAAAGACATACATAGGCTGAAGGTGAAAGGTTGGGAAAAATCATATCACTCATATGGACTTCAGAAACAAGCAGGAGTGTCCATACTCATATCAAATAAAATAGATTTCAAGCCAAAGTTAATCAAAAGGGATAAAGAGGGACACTACATACTGCTTAAGGGAACCATACACCAACAAGACATAACAATCATAAATATATATGCCCCAAACAATGGTGCAGCTATGTTCATCAAACAAACTCTTCTCAAGTTCAAGAGTCTAATAGACCACCATACAATAATCATGGGAGACTTCAACACACCTCTCTCGCCACTGGACAGATCTTCCAAACAAAAGTTGAATAAGGAAACTATAGAACTCAATAACACAATTAATAACCTAGACTTAATTGACATATATAGAATATACCACCCAACATCAAGCAGTTACACTTTTTTCTCAGCAGCACATGGATCCTTCTCAAAAATAGATCATATATTATGTCACAGGGCAACTCTTAGACAATATAAAGGAGTAGAGATAATACCATGCATCCTATCTGATCATAATGGAATGGAACTGAAAATCAACGATAAAAGAAGGAAGGAAAAAGAATACATCACTTGGAGAATGAACAATAGGTTACTGAATGATCAATAGGTTATAGAAGACATCAAGGAGGAAATTAAAAAATTCTTAGAGATTAATGAAAACACAGACACAACATATCGGAATCTATGGGACACATTGAAAGCAGTTCTAAGAGGAAAATTCATTGCTTGGAGTTCATTCCTTAAAAAAAGAAAAAACCAACAAATAAATGATCTCATACTTCATCTCAAAATCCTAGAAAAAGAAGAGCAAAACAACAGCAAAAGAAGTAGAAGGGAAGAAATAATTAAAATCAGAGCTGAAATTAATGAAATCGAAACAAAAGAAACAATTGAAAAAATTGACAAAACTAAAAGTTGGTTCTTTGAAAAAATAAACAAAATCGACAGACCCTTAGACATGCTAGCGAAGAGAAGAAGAGAGAGAACTCAAATTACTAGCATACGGGATGAAAAAGGCAATATCACAACAGACACTTCAGATATACAGAAGATAATCAAAAATTATTTTGAATCCTTATACTCCAATAAATTAGAAGATAGTGAAGGCATCGATAATTTTCTTAAGTCATATGATCTGCCCAGACTGAGTCAGGAGGATATAGACAACCTAAACAGACCAATATCAATTGAGGAAATAGAAGAAACCATCAAAAGACTACCAACTAAGAAAAGCCCAGGACCGGATGGGTATAGAGCAGAGTTTTACAAAACCTTTAAAGAGGAAATAATACCAATACTTTTCAAGCTACTTCAGGAAATAGAAAAAGAGGGAGAACTTCCAAATTCATTCTACGAGGCCAAGATCACCCTGATACCTAAACCAGACAAAGACACTTCAAAGAAAGAAAACTACAGACCAATATCTCTAATGAACCTAGATGCAAAAATCCTCAATAAAATTCTGGCGAATCGGATACAAAAACATATCAAAAAAATTGTGCACCATGATCAAGTAGGATTCATCCCTGGGATGCAAGGCTGGTTCAATATACGGAAATCAATGAATGTAATTCACCACATCAATAGACTTAAAGATAAGAACCAAATGATCATCTCGATAGATGCAGAAAAAGCATTCAACAAAGTACAGCATCCCTTTATGTTCAAAACTCTAGAAAAACTAGGGATAACAGGAACATACCTCAATATTGTAAAAGCTATCTATGCTAAGCCTCAGGCTAGCATCATTCTGAACGGAGAAAAATTGAAGGCATTCCCTCTAAAATCTGGAACAAGACACTGATGCCCTCTCTCACCACTTCTGCTCAACATAGTTCTCGAAACACTGGCCAGAGCAATTAGACAGACGAAAGAAATTAAAGGCATCAAAATAGGAAAAGAAGAACTTAAATTATCACTATTTGCAGATGACATGATTCTATAACTAGCAGACCCAAAAGGGTCTACAAAGAAACTATTAGAGCTAATAAATGAATTCAGCAAAGTGGCAGGATATAAACTCAACACGCATAAATCAAAGGCATTCCTGTATATCAGCGACAAATCCTCTGAAATGGAAATGAGGACAACCACTCCATTCACAAAATCTTCAAAAAAAATAAAATACTTGGGAATCAACCTAACAAAAGAGGTGAAAGACTTATACAATGAAAACTACAGAACCCTAAAGAGAGAAATAGAAGAAGATCTTAGAAGATGGAAAAATATACCCTGTTCATGGATAGGCAGAACTAACATCATCAAAATGGCGATATTACCAAAAGTTCTCTATAGGTTTAATGCAATGCCAATCAAAATCCCAACAGCATTTCTTGTAGAAATAGAGAAAGCAATCATGAAATTCATATGGAAAAATAAACGACCCAGAATAGCAAAAACAATGCTAAGCAGGAAGTGTGAATCAGGCGGTATAGCGATACCAGATTTCAAACTATACTACAGAGCAATAGTAACAAAAACAGCATGGTACTGGTACCAAAACAGGCGGGTGGACCAATGGTACAGAATAGAGGACACAGAAACCAATCCACAAAACTACAACTACCTTATATTTGATAAAGGGGCTAAAAGCATGCAATGGAGGAAGGATACCATCTTCAACAAATGGTGCTGGGAAAACTGGAAATCCATATGCAACAAAATGAAACTGAATCCCTTTCTCTCGCCATGCACAAAAGTTAATTCAAAATGGATCAAGGAGCTTGATATCAAATCAGAGACACGCCGTCTGATAGAAGAAAAAGTTGGCTACGATCTACATACTGTGGGGTCGGGCTCCAAATTCCTCAATAGGACACCCATAGCACAAAAGTTAATAACTAGAATCAACAAATGGGACTTACTCAAACTAAAAAGTTTTTTCTCAGCAAAAGAAACAATAAGAGAGGTAAATAGAGAGCCTACATCCTGGGAACAAATCTTTACTCCTCACACTTCAGATAGAGCCCTAATATCCAGAGTATACAAAGAAACTCAAAAAATTAGACAATAAGAGAACAAACAACCCAATCAACAAATGGGCCAAGGACCTGAACAGACACTTCTCAGAGGAGGACATACAATCAATCAATAAGTACATGAAAAAATGCTCACCATCTCTAGCTGTCAGAGAAATGCAAATCAAAACCACCCTAAGATACCATCTCACTCCAGTTAGATTGGCAGCCATTATGAAGTCAAACAACAACAAGTGCTGGAGAGGATGTGGGGAAAAGGGTACACTTGTACATTGCTGGTGGGACTGCAAATTGGTGCAGCCAATTTGGAAAGCAATATGGAGATTTCTTGGAAAGCTGGGAATGGAGCCACCATTTGACCCAGCTATTCCCCTTCTCGGTCTATTCCCTAAAGACCTAAAAAGAGCATGCTACAGGGACACTGCTACATCGATGTTCATAGTAGCTCAATTCACAATAGCAAGACTGTGGAACCAACCTAGATGCCCTTCAATAGATGAATGGATAAAAAAAATGTGGCATTTATACACAATGGAGTATTACTCTGCATTAAAAAATGACAAAATCATAGAATTTACAGGGAAATGGATGGAATTAGAGCAGATTATGCTAAGTGAAGCTAGCCAATCCCTAAAAAACAAATGCCAAATGTCTTCTTTGATATAAGGAGAGTAACTAAGAACAGAGTAGGGTCGAAGAGCATGAGAAGAAGATTAACATTAAACAGGGATGAGAGGTGGGAGGGAAAGGGAGAGAGAAGGGAAATTGCATGGAAATGGAAGGAGACCCTCAGAGTTATACAAAAGTACATACAAGAGGAAGTGAGGGGAAAGGGAAAAATAATACAAGGGGGACAAATGAATGTCAGTAGAGGGGGCAGAGAGAGAAGAGGGGAGGGGAGGGGAGGGGAGGGGGGATAGTAGAGGATAGGAAAGGCAGCAGAACACAACAGACACTAATATGGCAATATGTAAATCAATGGATGTGTAACTGATGTGATTCTGCAATCTGTATATGGGGTAAAAATGGGAGCTCATAACCCACTTGAATCAAAGTGTGAAATATGATATATCAAGAACTATGTAATGTTTTGAACAGCCAACAATAAAAAATTAAAAGAAAAAAAAAAGAAACAAAGACTTGGGGCTAGGGATATAGCTCAGTTGGTAGAGTGCTTGTCTTACATGTACAGGCCCTGGATCCAATCCCCAGCACCACACACACACACACACACACACACACACACACACACACATATATATATATATATATATATAAACATACACATATGAAACAAAGACTGTCATACTGAATTACTAAAAATAAAATACAACCATATATTATTTATGAGATACACCTAAATATAAGGATATAGAAAGAGTAAAAATTAATGGCTAAGAAAATGTTATGCTAATAGCAAGCAGAATAAAAATGTTTGCATATATTTACATCAGACAAAATTATCTTTAAGGCATTACTTTAGTTAGAAATTATGTCACAATAATAAAGGTTCAATTTACCATAAATATCATTTTAAAATTTGTATAAGCATAATAATATTTTCTTAAATAAATTATAAAGCAAAAAAGCATAATAATATTTCCTTAAGATAAATAAAGTAAGAAACAAAAGAATTCCAAGAATAAATAAGTAAACCCATGACCATATTAGGAGATTTTTAAAAATACATCTTTCAGGAATTCACAGAAACACACACACACATACACACACACACAAACAGAGCTCTAAGTATATAGAAGATTTGAACAATTTGACCTAAAGGATATTTATATAATATTGTACTCAAGAATTATAACAATGTTCTCACTTTCCTTCTCTTTCTCCCTCTTGCCCTCTTTCTTTTTCTAAGAAAACATGTAACGGTCATAAAAATTGACCATATTCTGGGCAAGACTTCAAAAATTTCAGAAGACTAAAACTGTTGTCCAAACACAGTACAATAAACCCAGAAGTCAATAACAAAGACACTTAGGAAATTTTTCTATATGTCTGGAAATTGAGATATACCCTTCTCAGTGGCCCAAGAATCAAAATGGAAATTATAATGAAAATTAGAAACATATTTTTTCAAAATAACCACAAGTAGAATGCAATTTTAAAAGTACTTAAAAATTTATAGTTTTGGATGCTTGTGTTAGAGTGGAAGATCGGTTAATTAATGAGCAGGACAATAATCTCAAAAACAGAAGAAACTGAAATAGAAGGAAGGATATCATAATGATAACAGCAAAATTTAATGAAATAGAAATAAACACAAAATCAAGAGAATTAATAAGACCAAATGTTGACTTATTGAAAAGCTAATATAACTGACACATCTCTGACAGTACCAAGATACAGCACAAATAGTCAATACTAGGAGTGCAAAAGAGGCTAGCAGTATAGAAGTCACAGATATTAAAAAGATAAGTTACACTGAATGACTTTATATGAATAACTTACAAAGTTTTGATGAAATTCATAGAAATGAATAATTTACTAAAGCTATCTTTGACCTCAGAGACAAGCTTATACTCACTATTTCTCAGGCCTTATTCTAAATTATCTGAAGAATTTAATTGACTACTCTGCAGTTTATATACATGCCAGACAGAATTAATTAAAACAAGGATGTTGTATTAATTTGTAATATTTTCTGCACTAAGGGGACAGTGGAGAATTCTCAAAGAAATTGGGTCATTATTAGGGGCAATCAAAACCTGCTATAGTACTTATCTATATATCTACAACTATCTATCTATCTAATGTATTTTTACTTATATATTTGTTTCCCATCACCAGAGTTCTCCAAGGAAGTTCCTAGCAGAGTATCTGGCATATGGTTGTGTTTAGTCTATGTTCATTGAATAAATGCTTTAATGAAAAAATTTAATCTTTGAGATTTCTTATTTCTAATTCTGGAATAATAATAATACTTTATGTCTAAAGTCATGAACTTGGATCCAGTAACACTGAGGTTCTTTTTTAGACCTATGGTCAAATTTGGGACTCTTAAATATGTATTTTAAAGAACACAGATATCTATCTGCAAGACTGAGCTGAATTGGGCAGGCTGGCTTGGTGTTATACCTTGAACTCTCTCGAGGACATGCCTGATATTGGCCTCCATCTCTTCTCTCTCATTCCTTAGACACAAATTTTAGATTATCTTCCTTCCATCTGGGAAGGGCTGACCGCTCTTAAAGTCTTATATTTTGTTTCCTTTATGAACCTCTCTGCTCCCTGTCCCTCTTTATTTATTTCTGGAAAGATCTGATTTCCAATTGCAATAAAATTCATGGATGCCAGGTGGATTTTCTCAAATATTATCCTTCCAAAAGCACAGTTTGATCCTATTATTTTCCTTTATAAAACACTTTGTTGTGACTACATAAATATCACTCCACAGACTTGGATCTTTGAGAAATACCACATTTTAAAAAATGTCATTAAATCTAAATCTCTATTCTTATAGCTGTCCAAAAATTCAATCATAGTACTTAGTGAGGGTCCTTTCCTCTCCCTAGAGTAGTCCACAAATTCAGGATGTATACATAGTGCCCAGAAAATAAAAGTAGCTTCCAATGTTCCATCTGTCCTGACTGCCATTCATATCCTCATTTTCCGGACCTGCATGGCTTCTGAAATGTAGGCATCTCTACAGCTATTTTGCCCCACAGAGATATAGAGGTTTCTGACTAGATGGGAGTATCAGTGCATGGGATACACCTATGAAGGAACTCTCCAAGTTCTCACTATTCACGTCACCAGATTTTGCCAACTTATTCCCTTATCACCTGAAGGAATGTCTCTCACTCATCTGCCTCTTGCTTCCAGGATATCTATCTATCTATCTATCTATCTATCTATCTATCTATCTATCTATCTATCTATCCTCTCTCTCTTCTCTCTCTCTCCCCCTCTCCCTCCCTCCCTCCCCCCCTCTCTCTCAGAAAATGCAGATAAATAATCACAATAAATCATTCTGCCACATCTTCAAATACTCATATATTTTTTTCTTACAGAGTCAAAAATTCTCAACCTGATTTTTAAAGTCTCCATAATATGGATTCTGTCTACTTTTCTACTTTTTATGTTTCTCTGTATCTCTGAAGTCCTACAGAAATTCTGATAATCCCCTCCACATTCTTCTAAGACACCCACATGCTAAAGTGATTGCTTGCAAGTGTCTCTCTGTTGGATACCTCTGTTGTCCATTTGTTCAGATGCAGCTCCAGGGTTGTCCCATGGGGAGGCTTGTTCTGGATTCTTCAGGTAGGAAGAGCCACTTTCTTCATATAGACCCCATATGCCCTGTAACATTTTCATACACTTTTAAATATAGATATCTGTCTTCCCTCACTATTCCATTGATTCCTTGAGGACAGCAATCATATCTATTTGTTTATCCACTATTTAGCCCATCTTGGCTTATGAATGGTGCTCCATAAATAAATACTCAGAACCAAGAATAAAGAAAATAAAAAAGAACAGCATATAGACCTGGAGGCATTAACCCCTGAGGTTGTAAGTATCCATGGATGTATTTTCTCACTAGCTAGGTGACAATCTAGGGTAAGTCTATGTGTAGGAGGCACATCCTTCCAACAGTTTATGCTAACCCTGTTTTTTCCTCCTCCTCCAATATATTCTACCTTAAAATACATTTGAACTCCTTGCCATTGGGTTCTGGGAACTGCTGTGGGAGGTTTTCCAAGAGTCTAAACCAGAGGTCCCAAACTGGCAAATAGTCAGTGAAACAGAGAAGTCGGCCATGGTTTTCTTGATAATCAATTTTTTTAAAAAAAGTCTAAGTTTTAATGCTCTTCACATAGTTACAGCTACTGTTTCACTCTAAAAGATACTTAAACCCAACTCTCCTAATCTAAGCCAGGTCTCCATATGAGTGAGCCAGTCAGCCTCAAAATCCGTCCACACTCTGGCCAGAAGTTGGTCCAGTGGCCAACTGGCCATTTTACTTTGGCGGGTGTCTGAGGGTGCATGTGTGCTGAGAGGGTGCATGTGTGCTGAGAAGGTGCATGGAGGGCAGAGTAAGGGGAGTGATTAAAGGGCAAGAAACAAGAAAATAAGGGGGGGGATGATCCTACCCATTCTGCTTCTTCTGTCTCCAATGCAGGTGTGTATCATGTTGACACATAACCTGTCCAAGTGGGAATTTGCCCAGCATTGGAAGAGTCAACTCAGTTTCCACTCCACTTGGGTAGGTTTTAGCTATCTGCATAAAGGAAGTGTTTTAATGATTGCAATTCTGTTCAGTCTAACAAGTAATTCTTTTGAACTTAAGCTGTGTTGGGCCACATCCTAGAGCTACAGAGATGATATAAATAGTGTACATACTCTTGAAGGGTATACAGTACAATGAAGACAACAGACTTGTGGATGATAAGAGCCATGCAGAGGTGATGTGGGGATTGAGCAGAGAGTCACTAGGCCCAGTGTGAAGATTCACGGTAGATTTTTTTCTAAAGGAGGTATCATCTTTCCTTGGAAAAGGAAGGTAGGCTTATGGGGAGGTTGTATAGGAGACAAGGTTAAAGAATGAATTATAAAAGATACAACATGCCAAGATTTAAGCATCAGTCCAAATTCAATGAGGATTCTCAGATGTTTCTTAAGTACACAAATGAAGTAATTAAATTTGAATTTTAGGAATTCTGACCCTTTAAATGATACCCCACTTAAACTATACTAAGGCATTTTAATAAGTTAAATCTTACTTTAATCTGATGGAAGTATTTTTGTGTGCTTATCTTCCAGTACTTGTGTGGATGAATGCACATTCTTGGGTTTGTCTAGAAAATTCTATATGTTCCTTTTCTTCCATTTTATTTGTTTTCTTGCTTTAAACCATGAGATAAAGTCCCTTGGAATGAAAGACTACAAACCAGCCAAAGATAGTCAAAGCTTCCAAAAGGGACATAAAACCTAAGACATCCTGGTTGCAAGTTGGCAAGTCAATAAATCCTATGGAAATATACTAGGTAATGCCAGGAATTTTTTTCTACACACCCACAGAGTCTTTGTGCCAATTCAGCTCTAACTTTTTATATATATATGAAATTTATATAGATAATATAATTGTGAATTGTGTGTTTTTGTCACTATAGTAAAAGTACCTTTATAGATTTTTAAATGAACACCATTACTTGCAAATTGATTCTGCATCTGTTTTCCATTAAGGTTTACATGAATGATTAACAAATAGAATCTCAATGGGGGAGAAATTACAGGGCTTATTTATAAGGATGTCACATTTTAGCTTACCTCCAAGCTGTGGCTTTTACCCCCATTGCTCATATTTCTCAGCTTGCTGACATTCTAGCTTTCACAAAACCAAGATTTCAAGCAGCTAAATGTTGCCTAACAGAGAATGTCCCACTAGGATACTTTCTGTAAATCAGAAAATAAATAACAGTATGAGTAGGTGAGTGTTCAGGGCAGGATCTTTCTCTGTAGAGGGATGCTAGGGGAGGGACTTCACTTTGTCTTTGTCTCCCAGCTCCCAAATGGGACTGGGCATGTTATTTGTCACTTCCATAGTTAGTGCTGCAGGCTCTTGGCAAACATTTTTAATATGCTAAGGGTCTTATACATTTCTCTTTATAAGAACAATGAATAGAATTATGAAATCAGCAAAGCATGTCTTCTCAGCTTTCCTACCTTCATTTTGACCCTCCTAGGTACCATTTTTGATCACTGAATGACACCCATATTTGTCCCAAACCACTCTTCCTGATCTTCCTTTTACTGGTGTCTCTTCCTTTTTTTCTTTCTTTTTTTTCTGTCACAGTTGCAATTTAGAAGTCAGTTGGTTGAGAGATTTATTCCCACTACCCTATTAATGGCTGAAAGGTATTTCATATGTTATTCCTTCTAGAGATATTTGTATTTTTACTACAACTAGCTTACCCTATTTCAAATAAATAAATCTGCAAAGATCGTGGCAAAACTGATTTATTTTCTGAAGAAATTTGCTCTCAGTTTTTTCATTTGGCAAATAGCTATGGTATTAAGTTACTACTTTGACAGAGGTGCTTTGCTGGAGCTGATGGATACTCAGGTGGGACAGACACGGATCTTGTTTTTAAGTAGTAGTTTACAGGTGAATAAGCAGTTTTCAGACTGGAGGCACCAAGCTAGTAGAAGTCTTATTTACTGCTATAACCCTACACCTAAAGAAAGCCTGTTCTTTGTAGATATTCAATAAAAATTTGCTGAGGGATTAAATAGCTAATTGAGAGATGAAGAGACCAGAGGCAAATTAGCTTTTCCAACTATTCTACAACTTTGTAGGAAAGGGAGGGGAAGTCATTTTTAGAAGTACAAGATTTATTGAACTTGTGTTGGACACTTGTAAAGGCAAACAAACCTTTGATTGGCTGACCCTGTCAAGAAAGCAGAGCAAAAGCCCCAATAAAACAAAACTGTGAGTACATCATCAATAAAAACATCAGAACCTGCTTCTAGGAAGTGATAGGGAAATTCTATTGAGGTCTTTAAAATCCTATTTGGAAGCTCTAGGGTTTTGGCTCCAAGCCAAATATTAACAATTTATTATATAGTTAACAATATATTCACCATAGTAGTTACTATATCAGGAAAACCACATAGCCATTGAAATCACAGTGTATACTTTGTGACTAAAAATAATATATATGCCTAGAAACAAATCTGGAAGAAAACATACCAAAATGTCAATTAACAAGGATTATCCCCAGAGGATGGAATTATAGGTGATTCTCATTTTCTTTCCTGTACTGTCTTTATTTACCAAAACAATTTAAATAATAAAAATGTAAAGTCATAAAATGTTTTTTAAGAGTGGTAATCATTTAATGTAGCTTAAGTATTTTAAGTGCCAAGATGTGTATACTAGTCTATTTTCTACTGCTATAACAAAATGCCACAGGCTGAGTATTTTGCAAAGAAAAAATGTTTATCTCACAGCTTTGGAGGCTAAAATTCTAAGATCAACTAGCTCCCTTGGTTTGGCCTCTGGGGAGGGTGTCATAGCAAATGGTGTCATGATGACAAGAGTACTTGTGATGGTCATCACATGGCAAGACATAAACCCAGAGAGTGGGAAAGGGCCAGTCTTGCTCTTTTATAATGACCCTCTTTTGCAGGAACTAAGTGGAGTCCCATGAGAGCTCTACTAATTTCTTCTGAGGTCAATGTCCCCAGTGACCTAACTGCCTTGCAACTAAGCCCGGCCTCTTAATGTCTTCAGCACCTCCCGATAGCATCACACTGAGGGTCAAGATTCCAATATATGAGCCCCTAGGGGACTGTAGCAATGTGTGTGTAAGGCATGGAAAATTCAATATTAAAATCTCTGTGTTAAAAAGGCCCAAAGATATCTACTTAAATGTCAGTAAAACCAACATCTTGCTATCAAGCAAGAAATTCCACATCTGACCTAAAAGTGTGATCAAGTTCATTTTGTTTTTAAATAATTAAAAAACAAAATAAACGACATGAAAGATGAAAGAGCCGTGCGTGTCACATCCTCTGAGAGGCCCCTGGATGGAGGAAGGCTTTCAGAGAAGGAGCTGGGGAGTGGGGAAATGGGAGAAAAACAGGTACTTTCTCCCAATTCGGATCCAGTGATGATAGAAGGATTGAAAACTACCCTTTCAAGACACAATCCAGAGCCATTTGTAGATGTCTTACATGATAAAACGGTATTGAGGTTTTGACAAATCGAATCAGGTTTTGTTGGTGGTATTTATATGTTATGGTGGAAACCGAAATACAATATTTTAAAAATTCCTTGGTGGTTTCTGTGCACCCTTTCAAATGTGCTTTGCATGTGACCTAGAGAGGAAGTCTGAAGCTGTGTAGCTCTGCTGTCTCCACTGGGGCTCTCACTCAGGATCTTAGCCCTTTAGACAATTTTGAATACATTTAAAAATAAATATTTTTCTATAGAAATAGTCCCATTTTTTTCAGCACAGTAGATATCTAGAAAGACTTATTTTGGAGTCTCAGATTTTTATCTGTTATATAAGAGGTGATAAGATCTATTATTATAAGCTATCATTTTGGCTTATTTTTGCTTTTGAAAACCAGACTGTTGGGTGAATAGTGCTATTTATACCATTCATATTTGTCCCCTTGTGCCTAGATGCAGAACAGAATTAAAATCTACACAGGTCAATAATTTTAATAACCTAAGCCCTAGCAAATTCTTCATGGCATTTCCATTTATTGTGTTGAGTTTTTTTTTTTGTTGTTGTTGTTGTTGTTTGTTTGGCTTTGTTGGTTGGTGCCAGGAATTGAACCCAGAGGTGCTCTACCACTGAGCCATATCCCCAGCCCTTTTTATTTTTTATTTTAAGAAAGGGTCATATTACTAAGTTACTTAGGGCTTTGCTAAATTTCTGAGCATGGTCTTGAACTTGTGATCCTCCTGCTTTAACCTCCCAAGTCTCTGGATTACAGGTGTCCACCACTGCACCTTACATGTATTGACTTTTAAAAAGAATTTTGTTGTTGTTATTGTTTATTTATTTTTATGTTTTTTTTTATTGTACTGAAGGTTGAACCCAGGGGTGCTTTCTCACTGAGCTACATCCCTATACCTTTTTATTTTTTATTTCAAGGCAGGGTCTTGCTAAATTGCTGAGGTTGGCCTCAAATTTGTGATCCTCCTGCCTCAGCTTCCTGTGTCATTGGATGTACCATCAGACCTGACTAAGAATTGCTTTTTAACAACTGGAGAAGTGTCCCTTATAGAACTGTTTTCGATAGGAATATAATATTCAATCATGTAGTTTTGGCACTGAACAGTTTCAATACCTGTGCTGTTGTGTCTGCTGTCTGTATTTACACAATAGCTGGACTTAGGTTACCAGGAGTAATGAATGCCAGCAGCTGGTCAGAGATTGGGAACCACCTGAATTCTTATAATTGAGAAGTCATTCTCTTCTCATTCTCTCTCCTCTTTATTATTTGCTAATTTTTCAGACTATTTCATCTTGCTTCCTTTCTCTCTCTTTTTTCCTGTTCTAGGTTGAATTCTGCTCCCCCCTCTTCCAGGAATGAAGATAAGCTTGGAGTCCTAACTCTCAGAACCCCAAAATGAAACCTTCTTTGGAGATAAGGTTTTTGCAAAGCGAATCAAGTTAAAATCAGGTATCTGTGGGGTGCTTTTATCTGAAGTGGCTGATGTCCTTATGAAAAGAGAAAAGTTGGACACAGGAAACACAACATGAACCCACAGGGAGAAACCATCTATAGGCCAAGGGATACCAGAGGCTACCAGAAGCCAGGAAGAGGCAAAGAGGATTCCCTGCAAGTTTCAGAGGGAGCATAGGCTTGCTGACACCCCCTTAATTTGGGGCCTTTAGCCCCTAGACTATGAGACAATAAATTTCTATTGCTAAAGCCCCCAGTTTATGGTACTTTCTTATATCAGGACAGGGAAATTGATAAATGCCTACCCCTTCCTCCAGCTTTTTCCAATTTCTCTTTCCATGCCTTTCTTCTCTACTTCTTGTCTCTGAACTGTCCTGCTCCTTGGAGACTTGTCTTCTGTCCTCTGTTCTGGGTTTCATTGGCTGGTCAATCATGTGGTGTGTGGGCTCATTGAAATGAACCAGACCCAGGGAATGTCCAAGGAAGAGGAATTGCCTGTTTGGACAATCATTGTCTCTGTCATAGTGTTTGTTTTTGGATCACTTGAACTTCAAACACTACCAAAGCTAGTGTGTCCATTCTATCTGTAAAATTTTAATTCCAGGTAGAGAGGAGTGTATATCCAAAATCATACCTGAACAAGTACCTTCTAAAGAGAAGTTTCTGTGCATTCGAACATTGTTTGCATCAAATCAAACTGAATTCTGTGTGCCTTACATATGGTCACTTGTTGGCCATTGTCTGTGATAATCAAGAACATCCTCTGTGTTTGTTTTACCATCTGTCCAGAAAATAGGCATTTTTTGTGATCATGGGAATTGATTTTTATCTTAGCAGCCATAACTGGATGTAAGATTAATTTGATGTGGCAACCTGTCAATAAGATAGATGAAACAAACTCACAGCAACATACCAAGCAGTCCAGAAACCAGTATTTTACAAGAAGTGCTGTGTCTTTTCTTATCAATATGAAATCCCAGAAAGCTGAGTTTCCAGCCAGGATTAGCCTGCACTGCTCCAGTGACCCAGTTTACTCCAGATGATTAACTTAGGCTTTTTTTTCTTTGGGGAATAAGAAAAAGAGGCATCAGTAAGCTATTTTCTCTGAAAATTATGTGTAGTATCTTGACATTTTGCAACTTGTTCATTCTTCATTGTGAAGGTCATTTATGCCTCAATTCCCAAAGGTTTTATAGGGACATCAACCGTTTCAGGTCAGGTTCCTCCTGCACACCAACAGTAGTAGCATGCAGAAACCTCCTAATTGCCATCAAGGACCACCCAGGCCTCATCAACTGCTATGCATTTGATGATGTCATTATTGTACTTATTTTTAGGGAACTATTGATAATGAAACCTGGCAGTTAAAGGTTCATATCCTTACTGCTGGTATATACGCTATTTTAAAATGCATCTTGAGTTATGTTTGAGAATTTTACACACCAAGTCTGCTTCGTGGTACTTGATTGTAAGTGGGGGATTTGTTACTAATTTCCCATTTAATACCTCTTATATAAAAAGGGCACAAGAAACTGACAGACCTAGGTTCTGGGCCATAGCCCTCACTCATTACTTAGGCTCTCTGAGCCCCAATTCCTCTCTCAGGGAATGCTATACAGAATCTCCACTTCCTTTTGGAGTGGGTTGATCAAGGTAATAGAAAGACCTTTATTTCAAGGCACCCATGGGTCCTTTGTCCTGCTATAGACATAATGGCTGTTTTGTTTAGATAAGTTTACGTGGGACTTTTTGTTGTGTTTTTTTTATAATGGCCCTAAAAGTGTTATCCCAGACCATTGACATTGATCACTTGGGAACTTGTAAGAGTAGCAGATTGACAACCACAACTGTAGAATCAAAACTAGGAAACGGTCATAACAAGGCCCCCAGGCAAAAGATGCATACTCAAGTTTGAGGACCCTCCACTCTAGCTAAAGGAAGGCCTAGAATTGAATTCAGATGTAGAGTCTTGAGGGAACTGAATGGCTTCCGAATAGACTGAGAGGAATCTGAAATTCTTGTACAGTCTGGGAAGGGGTTACACGAAGACTGGAGCCAGCAGATTGGTGAAAGACAATGAAAGAGTCCAGCCCTGTGTGGCTAAAAGGACTTTAAGAGCAGGGCTGTTACTAATTATGCTATTTGATTCATTTGCTGTATAATGTGATGTTTTTACTCTTCTACCTCATACATAAAAAAAAATTTCAGCAAAATTTCTTCTGCATGCAATAGGCTTACATTGGGGGTACCCTCTTTTTGGAAGAGAGGAATGGGAGTTTGGATATATACCAAGGTGAGATAAGAACTTAGTGGATAAAGAATAGGGCAAAATGTATTAATGTCAGCAGGAAATCAGAGTCAGATTATTATATGCTAGGGCAGGGTTTCTCAACCTCAGCAATACTGGCAGTTTGAGTTGGCTAGTTTTTTGTGTGGCTGTCATATTAATTATACAATGTTCAGCAATATTCTGAACTTTAACCACTAAATGCCAGTAATGGCCCTACCCTGAGTTGTGTCCACCAAAATATCTTCAGCCATTGCTAAATGGGTGTGGTGGGGAATATCACCCCATTTGAAAACCATTCATCTGGAGTCTTCTGGGGGCATTGAATTTTCTTACAGACATGTAAGAGTGAAGTCATTGGGATGTGATGAACCATTCTTATCTGAATCATAAGTGGTTAGTTATCTTAGCTAACATCTGGGTGGACATTAAAATATCAGGCAACAGCTCTCTTACAGAATAATGTAAGACTTAATGAGACATGTATAAAGGGTCTGATATAATGCAGTATCACTTTCTTTTCCATTTCTGTTATAAATATTTTTAGTAAATCCTGACCCAGGGTATTCATAGAAATGTGTTTTGTGTACACTGTTAGAAAACAGCAAAGCATTTGATTTTACCCTGATATCTGTAAGCTAGCAAATTAACCTACTTCAATTTATTGGATGCTAAAAGAATGAATGAAACATCTGGATTAGATTCAAAGAACTACTTATAATGAGAGCAGTAAACAGAAAAGCAGCATTTTCTTGAGCTGATTTTTCCAATCCCATTTCCCACAGGATGACACAAAGATGGCAAGATGATACATTAACATGAAATGGACTACCTGACAAGAGAGGACATGTAAGCTTAAGGAAACTGAATCTAAACTGTAAGCATGTCTGCCCTTGAAGGAAGACAGTATCTCTACCATCCCAAGGATGTTTATTTCACAAACAGACGTCCTTTAAAAGATAGGCTTGAAAAACAGCTACTCGCAAGATGTGTAGAAACAGAAGACAGTTTCCCACAGTACTATATTGTAAGCTTAGGAACTAGAGCCATGTTTATTCATCTTTGTAACCCTAATGTCTGGTATCTAGCAGGTCATTAATAAGCACCTTTTGTGTAAATTATAAAAATATATAATATGAAGTATGGGGGGGGACATTTTGAGTTATGCTTAGCCCAATTGGATATTCTCTATCCATTGAATGTACAGTGCTATTAGTTTCTGATTGCTGCTGTTATAAATTGCCACAAATATAGTGGATTAAAACTACACCAATTTGTTTTACATTTCTGGAGACCAGAAGTCTAATATGGGCATAACTGGGTTAAATTTAAGGTTATAGCTGGGTTGCATTTCTTTTGTACCAGGAGAAAATAATTTCTTGACTTTTCCAGGTTCTATAGACCTTATGTTCCTTGGCTTATGATCCCTTTGTTCATCTCTAAAGCCAGTAGCATAGCATCTTCAAACTCTGATCTTCCTGCCTTCCATTTTCTCTTATAAGGACCCTTATAACTACATTGAGGACACCCAAGTAATCTAAAATATTCTTCCCATTTCAAGATTCTTCATTAGAGCTGCAAAGTTCATTTTACCACATAAGGGAACATATTCATAGTTTCAGGACACTCATATATGGAAATCTTTGAGGGACCACTGCTCTGCCTGCCACAATGTTCTATCCTCTTGTAGACAGTCAGATTTTATTCCCTCAATGAGACCTCCCTAAAGTATAAAACATAGTCATTCTGGTTAGGGAATGAGTAATGAATGTTTTCCTTTACACTATTTTTTCTCTTATAATTTATGTTTGGAATGCATGCAAAAATATTTTCATAAATCCTCTGTTTAATGCCCAAAGTATGCTACAAAAAAAGCACTTTCCAAAAAAAGTAGATAGCATACAACGTCTACATATGATATTTCAACATTACATACAGAGAACATAATGTATATTTTCTATTCTTCTATAAATTTCTTTCCAAGGAGATAATTTTTGCCAACACCATTTAGCTTCTTTCAAGTCTTGGTAAGAGTAGTTGAACATACTTTAATGACTATCTTTTATCTGACAGGAAAATAAAAATCCCTGAGCTAATATGTGCTAGGATCTCTACTAAGCACCTAACCTGACACCTCAATTATGTCTCAAAGCAAATAAGATGGATACTAGCATGACCCCAGTGTATAAGTATGCCTGATGTTGCTAAAGGTCCTGGACCTTGCGCAATTTAATGTACATATCACATGCAGACTTTCTGACTCTGCAACCCTAAAACTTAACAGTTGAGCTAAATTTCTTTCTTTAGTCTGAGCTCTTCTTTTGTGTTCGTGAGATATGACATACTTACAAAAAATGCATGAAACAGATGATTATAAAGCAAGCACCCATGGTAACCATCACCTAGAACAATGGTTGGCAAATATGGTCCATGGACTGAATGCAGCCTGACATCATTTTTTGTAAATAAAGTTTTATTGAAACATACCTATGCCAATTCCTTCATGTATTGTCTATGCCTACTTTCAGGCTATAATGGCATAGTTGCATAGTTGTGACAGAAACTGTATGGCCCATAAAGCCTAAAATAATTACATCTGACCCTTTGCAGAAAGTTTATTGGTTGAGATTGTTAATCTCTGTCAGCTTGGCTGTGCCACATGGTACTTAGATTAAATATTATTTCTAGGTGTGTCTGTTGGTGTATTTCCACATGAGATTAGCATTTGAATCAGTTTGACTCAGTAAATTGCCCTTCCAAATGTAGATGGGCATAATCAAATCCATTGAAGGACTGAGTAGAAAGGTAGAGGAAAAATGAATTTTCCCTTTTATTCTTCCAGCTTGCCTGCTTGCCTGCCTGAGATGGTAAACCAGTCTTCTCATGCCTTTGGACAAGGATTTACATCATTGGCTTCCTTAGTTCTCAGGCCTTCTCACTAGGAATTGGATTACACTCATCAGCTTTCCTGGAGCTCCAGTTTGTGCAAGGTAAATGGTATGATTTAACAGCCACCTGCATGTACCAGTTCCTCATACCCAGTCATTCTGTCTCTCTCTCTCTCTCTCTCTCTGACTTACATCAGGAAAAAGAACTTTTCCAGCCCCCAAGGAAGACTCCTATATGCCTTTCCTGTCCATAACCATCCCTCTTCCCCCATCAGTTACTGCTATCCCCCACTGCCTATGGTATCAGAATTTCTTAAAAATTGCTATAAAACCTAAATATTGTTAAAGGGTAGAGTTGTCTATTTTGGAACTCTATCCAAAAAAGTCTCATATCAGATGTCCTGTCCATATGCCCTGTTGCACAAACCCATTTTTGTTGGGTACATATGTAGGAATGGACTTGCTAGATCATAGGATACAGGTGTTACTTTTGTAGATACTTAGAGTGATTTTTCCAAGGGTTTTCTTAAATTTACACTCCAACTTGTTGGTCCACATTCTTACCAACACTGACACTATCAAATATCTAAGGTTTTATTTGCCTGTTTATTAAGCATATCTGTAGGTATAGTTATCACAATACAGTTTAATTTGCATTTTTACAATAACTGTAGACCTTGAGATCTTTTCATGTTTATTGCCCACTAGAATTTCCTTATTTTCTGAAATGCCTGTTCAAGTTTTCTGCCTTTTTTCCTTTCAGGTTCTTTGTTTTTCTTATCGATTTCTAGTTTTTTTTATGTTCTGTACACTAGTCCTTCTTAAGTTATATGTGATACACAAACAGCCACGCTGTGGCTTTCCTTGTCATTGTCTTCTAATGAAAAGAAGTTCTTGATTTTAGGCGCGGGGGTGGGGGGGGGCGGGGGGGGCGGGGGGGTGGTATTGGGGATGGAACCCAGATGCACTCGACCACTGAGCCACATGCCCAGTCTTATTTTGTATTTTATTTAGAGACACGAGTTTCACTGGGTAGCTTAGTGCCTTGCTTTTGTTGAGGCTGGCTTTGAACTCCTGATCCTCCTGAGATGCTGGAATTACAGGCGTGCATCACTGTGCCCAACTTGATTCTTATTTTTTTTTAGTTATAAATCACAATACCTTTATTTTTTATTTATTTATTTTTTATGGTGCCAGGGATCGAACCCAGTGCCTCACTCATGCTAGGTAAGTGCTCTACCACTGAACCACAACCTTGGCCCTTGATTTTTTTTTTTAATTTAAATTTGTCACACTGTTCTTTTATGTTTAGTGCTTTCTAGCATCTTCCATTCTGCCTCAGCCTGAACATACTCTCCTGTGTTAACTTCTTAAAGCTTTGTAGACTTTCTTTTCACAGATTTTTAATGGAACTAGGATTCATGTTTTGCATGATATAACATAGAAATCCAATAATATTTTTTTCTAGTTTGCCACCCATTTATCCTAACACCACTTATTGAAGATAATTTCCATCTTACTTTTCCTCGGGGCTTCTCTTTCATGTACGTAGACACCATTATGCATGGATGTGTTTTCTAGGTTATCTGCTCTGTCTCAGCATGTTTGTATATTTCCTTACACATATACTGTCTAAATTCTTATAAAATATGTGGCAAAAACCAGTAGAATAGTATTTCCTACTTTGGTTTTCTTCGAGGGTGTATATAGCTATTTTGGTCCATCTGTATAAAATTTTTGGAATTAACCTGTTAAATTCCATTAGTTCTATTGAATTTATAAATTACTTGGGGAAAATTTGACAATTTTCACAATATTGAAACTCTCAGTCCACAATCACAGCATCTGTATATTTATTAAGTCTTTAAGTTTTCTTAGTAAAGATTAATCTTTTTGTCTCTATAGGTCTTACATGTATTTTGTTAGATTAATTCCTACGAGTTTCATATTTTTTTTAAAAAAAAATATCATCTAGACATTATTATTGCTAAATGTATATAGGTGACTGTATGACCAATGTAATTTTGCAACCTGTACAATCAGAAAAATGAGAAATTATACCCCATTTGATTCAAATGTATGGATTGTCAAGATCATTGTATTGTCATGTGTAACTAATAAAAAAATAAAATAAAATATCATCTATAAATAGTGGAAGTTTTATTGTCAATTGTTAATTTAAAAAAAAAATTCCTGGCATATTTCACTGACTAAAGCCTCTAGTACACGGTGAAATAACAGATATTGTAATAATAGTCATTTTCTTGCTTCTGATTTCAAAGGGAAAACATAAAACATTTCATCATTAAGCATGATATCTGCTGAGTGGTGTTTTTGTACATACTATTTTTCTGAATTAGTTATTTCCCTCTTTACTAATGGTTCACTAAGGGATTTTTTAACATAAATAATACTGCATTTTATCATTAGCTTTTTTATCCTTTGACATCATTATTTAATTTTTCATTAACATATTAATGTGGCTGATTACATTAATTGGTATTCCAAATTAATTTTTGAACTAACCTTGTATTCTTGGAATAAAACCAGTTTGGTCCCAATGTGTTTCTCTTTGTATATATCACTACATTTGCTAACATTTTTTAGGATTTTTTTACCTTCATTAATATGAGAGATTGGTTTATTGTTTACTCTTCATATTACTGACTTTGTGAAGTTTTAGTTAAAGAGTTGTGTTGGCTCATAAAATGTGACTATGTGGCATAGACACTATGTGTGTGCTACACCCTTTCTACATCCTCTACATTCCTAAGATTATGCTTCCCAGTCTCCCTTACAGTTATGCTGGCCAATGGAACCATTAGTACAAAGAATGCTCACCACCTGTCATTTAAGACTGGTGGTACCTTCTCCATATTTTCTCATATAGACAACTTGCATTGCAGATGGAATAATTATATGATGGAGGAAGGCTAAAGCATGGCAAAAATTACCCTTACTAGAATCTTTTTTAAATCTGCTTTTTTACAAAAGAACTTATAAAATTAAATTTTGTTTTCCCTTAAACTAGTGATAGAAACTACCAGTGGTTTTCTTTAGAAGATTCAGGAACTCTGATTCCATTTCATTAATGGTTATAAAAACTGTTCAGGTTTTCTATTTCTCCTTAAATTAGAACAGTGTTTTTAAATAATTTAATTATGGTATCAATTTTTTAATTCACATATAGTATTTAAAGTATCCAATTAGTTCATTTTTAAATGTTTGTAAGATTTCTGGAATATCCATCTTTTCATTTCTGACATTCATTTTTTGTGTGTGTGTGCCCAGTGTTTTTACTCAGTCTTGCCTGAAATTTCTCAGTTTTAAATTATCTTTTTAGCAAATCAACTTTTGCCTTTGTGGCCTCAATTTATTTTGTGTATGTCTTCTGTTAAATTGATTTCTGTTCTTATCTTTTATCTTTTTTTTCCTTTTCCTTTCTTTGAGTTTATTTGGTTTCTATTATGATTGCCATTGATAAATGCTTAACTCATTAATTTTCAGCTTTTATTTCTTTCTTTCTAATATAACTATTTACAGATATAAATTCCCAAATACTGTTATGTCTGCCCATTAACAGAAAATAGTCATTTTCTTTGTTCAAAATGTTTTCTAAATTTTTGTTTATAATTTGTTCTCTGACCTATAGATTACTCAAAAGTAGCTTTTTAATTTCTGAATTAATAAGGATTTTCTAATTATCTTTTTGCTAATGATTTCTAGATTAATTGTAATATGCCAAAGAACATGTTATATATAATTTCTGTCTTACTAAAACTTGTTGAGTCTTTGTTGTCTGGGATATGGTCAATTTTTGAAAAATGTCCCTGTGTACTCCAAAAGAATATATATTTTCTATTTACTGATTATACTATTCCATATAAATTCAGTAAGTCAAATTGGCTAATCATTTTTTTAAATATTCTGTAATATCAGTAACATTTTTTGGTCTGCCTATTCTATCAATTTTCAAGAGCAATGTATTAAAAGTTTCCTACAGATAATTAA
Organism: Marmota flaviventris; assembly: GCF_047511675.1. Lineage (NCBI taxonomy): Eukaryota > Metazoa > Chordata > Mammalia > Rodentia > Sciuridae > Marmota > Marmota flaviventris. The sequence continues at coordinate 38,230,513 of NC_092510.1, read as the reverse complement.
TTTGATAATTCATCATGTGATTTGTCAATATTTTCTATATAGCTTGAATATAAATTATATAAACACATGTTTATTTCATTGTAAAATACAGGAAATGACAAATGTTTGTGGTGATAGATATGCTAATTACTCTTATTTAACCATTAGACATCCTATCCACATATCAGAACATCCCACTGTACCACGTAAATAAGTGAAATTATTATGTGTCAATTAAATATAAAATAGGAAATGAAAGTGTAAAGTAACTTTCTGGTTATTTGAACCATGTATGTGTATGAAGGACTCTGTGCATCCATAACAATATAATTTGTCATAAAATTTGTTGAATATTGAACCAGCTAACCCAATTATACTTTAGTTAGAAATCTTTGTGGGGACATTTCCTTCCTTTGCTGCCTCTCCTCATTCACAGCACTTTCTTGCCTTTGTGTTTGGATTTTTTTTTTCTGTGTAACGCTCATTTCTCTTAAATTATTTTCTTGTGGGGATTTTTTAAGGCTTAGAGTAAAAGTGCCTTTGTTCACAGAAGAGTTGTACTTGCTCCTGTTTGAAAGCGATATCAGTCATCAGTCACATTATAACAAGTCTGTGGGCTGAGGATGTAGGTCAGTGGTAGGAATGCATGCTTGGCATGCACAAGGCCATGGGTTCTATCCCCAGCACACACACACCCGAGAAAGATAAAAATGAGTTCACAACTTGAAGTTCCATGGGTCAAACTGGCTATGTAAACCCAAGTAACAGATCTGGTCATTCACTTGGGTATGGTCCACAACTTCTTAAGGATACACTTTCCATTTTGCACCTGCTCTGTCTAGCACCAAGGCATTCTGCTCTGCAATCATTTGGTAAAGGGTGGTGGTGGTGGTATCCATAAGAGTTTGCTTCAGGTTCAGGTCTACCTTGAATTTCCCTCTGAGATCCAAAAGAGATGTGGTCACCTTAACTTCTATCCTCCTTTATTTGAGGGGGATTTTTGTTTTAATTGCCTGAATTCTCAATGCCTGAAAGATAAAAGTGGCTTTAATGTTCAGGCTATTTTTTTTCCCAAATTTCACTTTTACTTAGATTCAAGTTCCTTTTATTATGTGAGCTGTTTAATATTATAAAGAATTTTTAAAATTTTAAGTATTTATCTAAAGTTCTGGTTCAAATAACTTAATTTCCTATTCTCAGAACCAAATGTGTGTGTGCATGTTTGTTTTAGGAATGTTTCATACAACACTGTTGAGTCTTTGAAATGACAGATTCTAAAATGTCCAGAGGATATTATATTGGTACTTGCTTGTCAGGCTTGAAATCCAAAAGGACACATTCTGCATCTCCAAATGCTGTGTGTATCTCATGGTTTGTCCTTTTGTTTTGGTAGAGCTCAGCAACATCTACAAAATCTTTAAGTGAAAATAATTATCAGGTAGGTTTTTACCTCTCTCAAAGGAATTTGGCTTGATTATATGAAGCCTGGGTCTTAAAATCTCAGATGAATTAACATTATAAAACACTTCATTTTAGTTCACTTTTTTACTGCTGTGGCTATAAAGATCTGACCAGAACAATTTTAAAGGAGGAAAAGTTAATATTTGAGAGGCTCATGGTTTCAGAAGTCTTAGTCCATAGAAGGCAGGCTCCACTCCTCGGGCCTTGGGGTAAAGCAGAGGAGTGTGACAGAGAGAAGCAGCTTACATGGTGATCAGAAAGCCGAGAGAGAAAGAGACTCCACTGGCTAGATGCAGATATATATCCCTAAACCATTCCCCAATTCCCACCTCCTCTTGCCACACCTACCACTTCAGTTATCACTCAGTTAATCCCTGTCAGGGGATTAATTCACTGCTTAGGTTAAGACTCTCACAGCCCAACACTTCTCCTCTGAACCTTCTTGCATTGTCTTACACATGAGCTTTTGGGTGACATCACATTAAATCATAACACACTTTTTAATCATCATCTTCTAATTTGATTCATCATCTTTGTCAGCTAAGCAAAGCAGGGACAGTTAGGGCTCTTTTTCAGAGGAAGCAACTGAGACCTATGAGCCAGGACTTTGCTTTCATGTACTGGTCTTCAAACACAATGGCCAGTAAGTAACTCTAATGTAAAATAGTCTCAAAATTAAAATTTTGACAGGTGTGCTGAAATATTCCAACACTTTTAAATGGACTATGAGGATGATGCTTTTTAACAACTGTCAACAGCCTATCATCTCACAAGTTATATAATACCCATCCTGAAAATAAAAATAGTCATTACTCTTACCACATTACCATTGTTAGTTCTGATGATGATGATGATTTTAAGAATTATGACTTTGTTTCCCTCGTCCTTATACCTTCCTATCTGCCTCTTCTGTACACCTCCATTTATCTCAGGGTCTTGCTTATCTTCTTTCTTTTCTATGAAAAACTTTCTATTTGATTGGATGAAACTGAGCAGGGAAGTTTAGAATAAGGAAAATGGCAAAGTGAAATTCATTTGACTTGAGTTGTGTTTTCAAGTCTTCAGTATTTGAGCAAATAATAGAATTCAGCTGAAACCTGTGTAAACCCTAGTATAACCCAAATATCCCCAGGCATCCATATGTTTGCGAATAAATGACAACTTACTAACAGTCAAATCTGAAAGTTACTTTGATATCCAGACCACTATATACTGAATTTCCAGTCCCATGAAAACAGCCTGTCAATAATATGAAAAAGCTTATCCGGGAGTATCCTATATACATGGCTTGGTGTTGCTCTCTGTCCCTCTGCTCCTACAATGCTGCCTTCCCTGTCTGCCTCCGTGAGGCACACATCCCTATAGATCTCCCTGGTGTCACAAACTTAGTCATCATGTCACCTGAGTGATTCAACAATGACTCATGAAATAACAGTAAGAAATGATTTCCTTCCTTCTGTGTTATACTGAGTTATAGGAGCTCCACAGTGGGCTGTGCCAGACATGCTATTGAGCTTAAAGATAGAGTCATGTGAGCTGACATGCAAAGCATGCTTGTCCCCACAGTGACAAGCACACAGAGTGGGGGGGTTCGGGGGTGGGGTCTTAACATCAGCCACCAAGCTTTGCTCAGAGTCCAGCTCACCTCACACTCAGGCTTGCAGACTCCTTCCTCCTCCTGGTGAATTCTCTCTCAAGGTCCTGCCATGTCCTGACAGGTCTCTGGGGTCTTCCTCACCTAACCCAGCCAGGACCATCAGACATGTCAGGAGCTAAAAGTCTGAAGTTCAGTTTAAACTAGTATGAAGTATCCCCAGGAGGCTCCTTGGCTCCCATGATAATCAAAGGATCAAGTAGACAAGTGGACAGTAGGGATGAGGGCCCACTTGTCTTACCCTGTGGTTGGTGTACCCAAATCTCCAGTGAAGCCACCTGGGACCCATGGCATATCCTGCAGGCTCCCCACCAATATCTATCCTCCCTTTCTTTTTGAGAAGGAAAATCTCATTCAAAGTAACAATGTATTCTGCTTAAAAATCCTATATCCCCATCTCTCTTGTAGGTGGGTGTGGCCATATAACTAATTTCAAGCCAGTAAGATGGAAATGGATGTGGTTGGGTGGGCCTTCTGGAAACTCTCCTTATGGGGGGAACAGAAAGCTGCTTGGGTATATTTTTGCTCTCTCCTTCCTCCTCTTTGCTTCCAGGAATTGAGTATAAGGACTGAGGTTCCAGTACTTTTGTATCCTGAAGTAACCCTAATATTTGAAGTTAGGCCTTGGTAAGGATGGTGGCCCAGGAAAGTAAAAAGGAACCTGTTAATCAATAATGAGGAGTTGCCTTACCAACCTTGGGAAATGGCTATCTCCTAAATTAACAAGTTAATCACAACCCCCTACACATATAAGAGAACACCTGAAATAAATCACTTCTTTAAAAACCCTCTCTATTCTCCCGGATGGGCTCACTGCTTCCAAAATTTTATTATCAGAGATAAAAATAAACCTATACATTTACTGGCTCTTGCTATTTTTACTTTGCTGTTATTATACAACTTTTCCTAGTGCTAAACTGCTAAGCCCTCTGATTATGAGCCAAGTTTGGAGCAAGCTTTCCTGGGATTCTGTCCTAGGTCTTCCATTAGCTCATGTTCTTCATTAATTTTTTTCATGGAAGAAATGAGATAATTAGAGCATCTACCTCATAGATAACTCTGATAAAGCTCTTGGAATTGTCCCTGGAAAAATATCTTCATTAAGCAGTTCTAAAAATTTTTTCATTATTAGCATTATGCATGAAAAAAGAAAATGTGTCTGTATATTGATTGACTTCATGTTGTTACATCTGCCATTTCATTTATAACTGTTTCAGTTTCACTGATCTGCATTCAGGTGACCCAGTACCTCCCATCTGGTAACCTTTGCTTCTTTATCACATGTATAGAGGTGAGAGATGTAGATGTGTCTTTGTGTACACATTGCCACCTTGGTTTCCGACACTGAAGAATGGTCTAAGTTTGATAAAAATTACAGATCTAGTACCTTGTCTTTAAGCTCAAAGTCAGTGACAACTCTTGCAAATCCACATTTCTTCATTCCAGATTTCAAACTGTTCTGCAAAGTTTGCATCAATGCAGTCACTTTCAGGCAGCATGAAAATACAGACATCTCTGTGACATGGGGCAGGATGGAGCCAGTGTTACAAAGCTTTGCAGACACATGTCCCATTCAACAAAAAAGTGAAAAGGCCCACTTCCATCCGGTGGTGGAAACCTCCCCAGAAATCAGTCCAGATGCCCCTCACACAACTCCCTTGGACAAGAAAATAGGAATAGCTGAAACTGAAAATAACTTGGCAAGAATGAGGAGGAGACCAAAAACAAGAAGTTTGTGAATGCTATTTGTTCCCACTCCATTATTCAGCATCTGCTGTTGACCCTTTGTCATTTGCATCCTTTTGTGCTGGGCCACCTCAGAGATTTCTCATTTTCTGAGACAGATGATAAGTTCCAAACCCACCCTGAATAGGCCATTTACTGACCATTTGTGTCTCCTGCAAGGGTGAATGTGTGGGTCTTGTTTGCAGCAGGATGGCTGCATCCATGGGACAGCAAGAAAATGGGCAGTCCACACGGAGATCCCCAGGCAGGTGCTGGGATGGAGTAGGCTGGTTCAGTTCTTTTTTAAAAGGGACTGCTTCAAATTTTCCTGGGTCTGCTTTTTTTGTTGCAAAGAAGAAACAAAATGAAAAGGTCAAAGAACAAACTATCCACAGAGAACCGGGATCTGAATTGACCACTCAGCATTCTGAAGATTATGGCCTCATGAGGCGGACCAAGTGTGCCAGGCATGGTTCAAGGGAGCAAGCTCCTCACGCATAGACACCAAATGCAGGCTTCACTCAGTCCTGAACCAAGTGCTCACTTTTGCAAGCCTGAATGGCCCTGGCAGCTCAGCTGGAAAAAAATTGCATCTCCTCTTAAGCCTGCAAAACACCAGGGAACTCCTTTGTGCTCAGGGAGGTCTGTGCATTCAAACAGAGCCCGCCCAAGGCCCTGTTTGATATGTGGAGGTCAATGGCAGCACATGGTTTAGTAAATGGGGAGTGAGGGGAAAATTCAAAACAGCAACCATGTTTTTCTGCCAGACTCTGTGTGTTCCTCTGAGTCTTATCCTTGCTGTCTTCCTGATGCTTTTGATAATTATTTAATTGGTCTTCAATCTGAATAGATGCTGTTTGAACTGCTTTTCAGGGCTGGTAGACAGAGTGACTGATTAAACCGCTCCCAGATGAATAAATACAAGGAATTTTTTCCTTCTTTCTGATCACAGAAAAGAGTACTTTGGATTCACTGATAGACACAGAGTTAAGGTGGAGAGCTGAAGCAGTTTTCCGTGTAGTTTTCAATATGCAAATACTTCTTTTTTGAATTAGCCAGGTATCTAATGACAAAGCAGGATTTTTGCTAATCATAATAATAACAACATCAACAACAACAATAATAATCAAATTAGAGACAGTATATGTAAAATAAAGATGGAGAGAAATACTACTTTATCCTTTTCCTGTATCATAAGAAAACCATGTGAAACTGTTAGATCTAATATTAAGTAATTTTACATTTCATATGAGCACCCTATCTTTAATTTTGGACTTGATGCTTCAAGTCCAAAATTTGGTGATCCTGTACAGTGGTCTACCTCAGGCTTTGAATTTAGCCCTTACTGCTCTGCCACTGAGGCTTATTTTTTTAATGGACATGTTTTCTTTCCTTCTTCTCCTTCTCTCCTTCCCTAACCTGGGGGTGGGAGGAACAGGATTACCTTTTGTTTCCCATCCTAGGCTGAGTTATCTGTCTTTGGTCACACACCTACCACAGAGACCAAGTAATTCAGACTTCAGGGATGGCCCCAGCAGCTCTAAGGAATGGGTATCTCCCAAATGAACAAGTGAATCACAAACCCACCACAAACACACAGGGAACATCTGGAATGAATGACTTCTTTAAAAACCCTATGTTCTCCCTGATGGGTAAGAATCACCTCGGGGCCAGGAGGTGTTTCTCCCATGCTATCAAAGCAGTAAAACTTTTTTTCCTTTTTCTCAAATTCATGTTCTTATTATTGAATTGGCATTGTGGACACAGACTGAGATTCTGGTAACAAACTGCAACGGAGACGATACCTGAGAATAGCCACCACTTTGGCTTTCTTTCTTTCTTTTTAAATTTTTCTTTGTTCTTTTTAGTTATCCATGACAGTAGAAATCATTCATGTGTGTGTGTGTGTGTGTGTGTGTGTGTATAAAATCTACTGTGTTGTGTGTGTGTGTGTGTGTATAAAATTCACTGTGTTGTATTCATGTATGTACGTAGGAGATTTTTCTCAGATCCAGATTCATTCTACTATCTTTCCCTCCCTTCCCTTCATTTCCGTTTGTCTAATCCACTGAACTTTTATGCCCCCGCCTCTGCAGTGGGTTTGCATCCACATATCAGAGAGAACATTTGACTTTCAGTTTTGGGGGATTGGCTTATTTCACTTAGCACGGTAGTCTCCAGATCCATCTATCAATGAATGTCATAAACTCATTCCTCTTTATGGAAGAGTAATATTCCATTGTGTGTGTGTGTGTGTGTGTGTGTGTATCTCACATTTTCTTTATCTAGTCATTTGTTGAAGGGCACCTAGATTGACTCTGTAGCTTAGCTATTATGAATTCATCTGCTATAAACACTGATGTGGCTGCATCACTATAGTATGATGATTTTAAGTCCTTTAAGTACATACTGAGGATTGGGATAACTGAATCAAATGGTGGCTCCATTCCAAGTTTTCTGAGGAATCTCTATACTGCTTTTCAGAGTGGTTGCACTAACACTAACAGTGCCACTAACAATGTATGAGTTTACCCTTTTCTCTACATCCTCACCAACATGTTTTGTTACTTTTATTCTTGATGATTGCCATTCTGGTTGGAGTAGATGAAATCTCAGTGTAGTTTTAATTTCCATTTCTCTAATTGTTAGGGATTTTGAGCATTTTTTCATGTATTTGTTGACTGTACATATTTCTTTTTTAGAGAAGTGTCTGTTTAGTTTCTTTGCCCATTTGTGGATTGGGAGATATATATATATATATATATATATATATATATATATATATATATATATATATATATATATATATATATATATCCCAATATATATGGTGTTAAGCTTTTGGTGTTAAGCTTTTTGTGTTCTTTGTGTATCTTGGAAATTAATGCCTTATCTGAGTTTCAGGTCGCAAATATTTATCCAATTCTGTAGGCTCTCTCTTCATGCTCTGGATTTTTTCTTTGATGCAAAAAAGCTTTTTAGTTTGATACCATCCCATTTATTGATTTTTTAATTTTGCCTCTTGTACATTAGGAGTCTTATTGAGGAAGTTGGTTCCTAAGCTGACATGATGGAGAGTTGGGCCTACATTTTCTTCTAGTAGGTGCAGGGTTTCTGGTCTAATACCAGGTCTTTGATCCACTTTGAGTTGAGTTTTGTGCAGGGTTCAATTTCATTCTGCTATGTATGAATTTCCAGTTTTCCCAGCACCAAAAAAAGAGGCTATTTTTTCCCCAATGTAGGTTTATGGTGACTTTTTCTAGTATGAGATACCTTTATTTGTATGATTTGTCTCTGTGTCTTCTATTCTGTTCTATTGGTCTTCCTGTCTATTTTGGTGCCAATACCATGCCATTTTTGTTACTACAGCTCTGTAGTATAATTTAAGGTCTGGTATTGTGATGCTACCTGCTTTGCTTTTCTTGCTAAAGATCATTTTGGCTATTCTGGCCTATTATTTTTCCAAATGAATTTCATGACTGCTTTTTCTATGTCTATTAATAGTGACATTGGAATTTCAATAGAAATTGCATTAAATATGTATAGCACTTTTGGTTGTATGGCCATTTTTGACAACATTAGTTCTGCCTGTCCATGAACATAGGGGATCTTTCCATTTTAATAATGTCTTCAATTTCTTTCTTTAGTGAATTGTAGAGGTTTTTCACCTCTTTTGTTAGATGGATTCCCAAGTATTGAATTTTTTTAGGCTATTATGAAGAGGGTAGTTTTTCTAATTTCTCTTTTGGCTGATTCATCACTAGTATATAAGAACATGATTTATGGGTATTCATTTTGTATCCTGCTACTTTGCAAAATTCATTTATGAAATCTAGAAGTTTTTGATGAAATTTTTTAGGTCTTCTAAATATAGAATTATGTCATTGGCAAAAAGAGATAACTTGACCTCTTCTTTTCCTATTTGTATCCTTTTAATTTCTTTCATTTGCCTTATTGTTCTGGCTAGAGTTTCAAGGACTGTGTTAACTAAAAGTGGTGAAAGTGAGCAGCCATCTTTACCAGTATTTAGAAGTAATTCTTTCAATTTTTTTCCATTTAGAATGATATCAGCCTTGGGTTTGTCCATATATAGCTTTTACAATCTACCATTAGTTTTTCTGGTGTTTTAAACATGAATGGATGCTATATTTTATTGAATTCTTTCTCTCAATCTATTGTGAGAACCATGTAATTATTATCTTTACGTCTATGTGATGAATTACATTTATTAATTTTCATACATAGAACCAACTTTGCATACCTGGGATGAAACCCACTTGATCATTGTGCACTAACTTTTTAAGATTTGCCAGTATTTTATTAAAACTTTTGCATCTATGTTCATCAAGAATAGTGGTTTGAAGTTTTCTTTCCTTGATGTATCTTTATCTGGTTTTGGCATCTGGGTGATACTAGCTTCATAAAATGAGTTTGCAAGGGTTCCCTCCTTCTATATTTTTTGCAGTAATTTGAGGAGAATTGATGTTAGTTATTCTTTAAAGGTCTGGTAGAACTCAGCTGAGTATCCATCCTGTCCTGGGCTTTTCTTTGTTGGTAGGCTTTTGATGGCATCTTCAATTTCATAACTTAAAATTGACATGTTTAAATTTTCTATATCCTCCTGGTTCAATTTGAGTAGGTCATATGTTTATAGAAATTTCTTGATATCTTCAAGATTTTCTAGTTTATTGGAGTATAAGTTTTCAAATAGTTTCTGATTATCCTCTCTATTTCAGTAGTACCTGTGGTATTTCCATTTTTATCATGAATTTTATTAACTTGCCATTCCAGCTCTGTTGGGCAGGTCTTGCACTCCAAGCAACTCCATTTCCATGCTGAGGATGTAAGGCAAACTTGTTAAGAGCTAACTTCTGGACAGTTAGGAGACAGGTGAGTTCGCCTTTGGTTGAATCAGAGGAGATATTCCTGTATGTAAAAGAACAGACTGAAGGATTGTTGCAGCAGCTACTGAAGCCCCTTTTGCTTTGGGGAACTCCTGTAGTCTCTCCATGAACTGTATGGAATGCTCCATCTTGGTGTACTTTGAGAAAAAGAAAACTGAACTTAGTTAAGTGGCAAAACCTTGGTCAACTAGTAAATTCCCCCAGTGTTCACACTGAGACCCTTGATTCTACATATCTGGTTCCCCTTTGTGGGAACATCTGGTCCCTCTTCATGGGGACATCTCTGGCACCACTGGTGTAAAATTCATGATTAAGCAAAAGTTGGGAACAAAGGGGATTTTCCCCTCTTTGTCTATTTTGAAGGTTTCTGTCTGTTGGCCATCATTTTTGGAGATCCTTTCTGGTTGTCTGTGTTTTTGTTTCTATCTATTACTGCCCCTTTTAAGACATTGACAATACTGCATTGATCCTACAGGCAGTCTCTTGGGAAAGATATTGGCTGAAATGGCCACCCATAGGTATAAGCCTTAGAAAAACACAATGTTTGACTGTAACAATCTGGCCTTTGAAATTTTTTTCTGAATTATTGTATAGTCCTAAAGTTGGAATGGGTCTGTCAGAGGTAAAGTAAGTGAAAAAAAAAATCTGTACAGGCCTTTACGCAGTTGCATAATAAGGAGTTGAAACAGTCCAAAATGATGTTGAGGGTATAAAAGGCACTGCCTCTAGTATGCAAAGACAGCAATACACCAGCAGAAAGGGTTAAAAAATGATTTAAATCCTTTCAAGCCAGTACTGGCAGTCCCAACACTGCTTCTCAGCCTGGCCCCAGGCAGTCACAAATCAGCTGGTCAGGAACACCAGCTCTGGGCTGGAAAAAAGAAATACCAGGAAAGCTGCCTGGGCTATAGAGAAATGGGCAAAGAGGACCTGGCCTCTGCCCTGCCTTCCAGCCCCTTTTTGTCCAGGGGAACAAAACTAGGGCTTGAGAACAAGAGTTCAATTTGCTCCTTGTGCTGGCAGAAGGAGGCTGCGGGCCTTACTGATTTCTTTCTGGGTTCCTGTTTCGTGGGTTCAAAGAATGAAATCCACAGATAGTACCAGAGGGAAAAAGTCAGAGGAATAAGATCTGTTTGAAAGAGGAGAAAAGATGGAACTCTGGCAATGAGAAGGGGAAACTGAGGGAGGGTTTTTTCCATGTGGGTGTACTAGTCTGGGGGGCTTATGGCTTCTGGATAAATGCATTGATCAGAGTTGATGCTGAACAGGTATTAAACTGTCAGGGTTGATGGTTGGAATCTGTGTTGTACAGGCATTGGGAGCACTCCAAGGCTATTTACTTGGCCTGTCACTTTCTAATTAGCTATGCTCTTTTAGTCCTTGAGTCTGAATTTTTCTGTAACCTGCATTTGGATCCACCCTCACTTTCCTTTCCCCAGAGCTCTAGGACAAAGGAGTTGACTGGAATGTTCAACTTCACAGGGTAGCCTTTACATTAAAAAAAAAAAAAAAATCTTAATCTGAGCCCATTACCCTGATTGCCTGATGACTAACTATCTTATTCAGGAGGTGAAAGCTGTCAGTCAAAAAAGCCATAGCAATGGGTTCCAGCATGGTTACATTATAACCTGGGGACAAAAATGTTCTCCCCTTTAAGACCTGGGTGGAATGCTAATCTTTTGCCCACAGAAGTAAAATATAAGTTCCCATGTATGCAGGTACTGTCTTGGTCCTGCTGACTTCTTCAGAAAGAGGTCCACAATCATCTCTGTATGGTCAATATGGCCTTCATTGGACATATACCCTGGAGATTAAAAAAAAAAAGAAAGTCTCTGGGTACAATTGATGGTGGGGGAACCTGCTTAAAGTTGATGAAATTGCGATAATAATAAGGGACATGGCATTTTAATAATGCTAAGAGATACAGGTAAACCCCAGCAACATCCCATGCTCCAACCACTTGAATGTAAACTGGGAAGAAAAAGAGTAAGGCACTGTTTTTTTGTATATGCTAGACCGTCCAATCCTCTCCTGGAATAAGATTTTTTGTGTAAATTAAATGTACAGGTAATATCCTCACCCAAAAGGCAACAACTTCATTTGCAAGCGCCTTCCAGGAAAAGTAAACAAAACCTGCTCTGCTGAAGGTCTGCTATAAATGAGTAAGGCCCTTTAGACCAAAAGGACCCTGAAAAAAAGGTTACCCATGTTATCTTACCCATGTTCTTAAAACTAACATCATATATAGCAAGATTTCCCCACAAAGAAAAAAAAATACTCCCTGAAAAGAGAGGCATTAGTGATTCAGTCTCTTCTTGACACTTTTTTAAAATGTGAATTGAGTCAGTTTCACCAGATACCTACAATATGCCTATTCTGCCAATTAAGAAACCTAATACTAATGAGTGCCAATTTGTGCAAGACTTCAGAGCTATAAAATGTATAAAATGTTGACCAGGCTTGATTTTCATGAATAACCTAAATATATGTGACTCTCTCTCTCTCTCTCTCTCTCTCTCTCTCTCTCTCTCTCTCTCTCTCTCTATATATATATATATATATATATATATACATACACACACTTATGTATACATCTGAAACTAAATATGTTTATCTAAGCCTGTAAAAGTTTATAAAATGAAAGTTCATATTGGTTTACAAGCAAGATAATCAAATAAGTGTTCTCTTTTACACATTATACCTGACATAAAAGGGACACACTTTTGGAACTGGCTTCTATCTGATTGATTTGACTAAATCTATTTCCAACCATTAACATTGTTTCCAAAGTGGATAAGAGATTTAAGACTACTCTGATTTTTGCTACTACTGCTAAACTGTGAAGACCTGTAATTGTTGTTATCATACACTGTGGATTCTGAATTTTGCTTTAAAAGTGAAAGCTAAGGCCATCTATGTAATTGTGACATTGGCTTCTCTGTATGTTAGATGTAATCATGTTCTTCAAATATACAAATTTTTAAAATGTAAAGCTTAAGAGAGCATTTTACCAAGTTGATGTTCTTAAAACTAACATCATATATAGCAAGTCTCCTTCAGATTTATATAGAAATATATAGCTAATTTAATTGGGTATTTATTTATGCCATTTAATGTTCTGTAACTGGATTAAGGTAACCTGTTATCAATCAATAAGATATACACAGAATTTTAGGTTACTTTTTATACTGGGATGTGATTTTAAATATACTTTCAAAAGATGATAAGCCTGACTTGTTTAAAGATTGACCATGTGGAACATGGAAGCATTTTACCACTTTTTCCACAAAAAGAAAGTTAGGAGTTCTCTTAGCTTTTGTTTGATTCATGTGTCAGATGTTGTGTTGTGTTGAATTTATTGTCAAGAGCCCCACCTTCCCTGAGATAAAGCTCTGTATCTCAACTTACTCCATGTTAGAATGGCTCCAAAATAGACCAAACTTAAGCTCATTTAAAGTTATGTTCAAATGATAGATTTTTGTTGTAATGAGTACCGTCACCTCAATGGAGATATAATACATAATAACTAAGTAAAGGTTTAAGATTATAAAAATCACATTTCTTGATTTATCGCTATTATACAAACTGAATATATTTTTACTCTGGTTAATTTTATTTTGTAAATTCTATAACTGTTGCCTGTTAATGTTTTGCAGAAGTACTCCTTCTAATATAACAACTTGAGTTAATTTGAGAAGCCATCACCTACAGGACAGACAAGATATAAGGCCAACTTCCAGTGCAAATACTAAATGGAAGGGATAACTATAAAATTCTAGACATTAAAGTTTAAAACCCATTACTCCTATTTTAAGACTAGTGAAGCTGGCCTGCTGGAAGTTTAAAACCAAGAACTTGGATACCAAAGTGAAGAAAGTAAAAGGGCCAAGGAAAAAGAAGCCAATGTTATGGACCTTGCCCTCCTCTAAGGTCAGTTAGGACACAGGGAAAGACAGAAGCCTTTAAGGGCCCTGCAACTCCAGTAATTAGCCCAACTTTCTGGTCAGGAGGATCATGAGGACCCTAGAGAACAGGAAGCCAAACAGTGCACACTCTGCAAAGAGGAGGCTCATCAAAGAGGGAAATGTCCCTGATGTTTCTAAGGGATGCCACATATTGTCAGCAAGACTTTGACCCATCCGGACATATGGCACAATAGATAGAGGAAGACTAGAGGAGCCAAGAGACTTCTCACACATTCCCAAGAATGATCTCTGAGGAATCTCAATTGACCCTAAGAGTAGATAAGAATGAGGTCAAATTGACCAACTTAGTCTTAAACACCTGGTAGGAGAGTATAACCAAAGCATACTCAAACCTGGACATTAAAAATGAAAGAAAAATTTTTAATGTTACTTAAGATGTACACATGGGTCAGCCGTACCCAAAGTAAGTACAGTTGAAAGCTATAAAGAAAAGGTTCTTATGTGGTAGTGCCTAATAATAACTATCACAAATGACTCTAAAGTCACAAGTTTGTCCTATGTTTCAGAGACTGACTGAAATTCTTTTGTTCTAATTGCTTACAAAAAAAAAGTAATGTATTGCTCTCTTGTTTTATTGTGTCCTAGCATAATCCCTATGCTATGTATGACTCATGAAGTCAACCACCACCTGCCACCATGGACCTCTGGACTGCCCTGATCCTAAATCACTTAGCTGCCCATGCCCCACCTGATTTTTTTTTAAAAAACAGAAAAGAAAAGAAAGGAGGCCTTTGGGTCACTTCCCCTTCAACTTCACACTCTCAGCAGGAAGGAGCTTAGAGATGTCATCACCCATTTTACCATAGAAATGGAATGTAGAAATTGACCTTGGGGAAATGTTCACCTCATGCTTTGATATAGCCCTTGCTGCTCTGCCATGATGCTTATTTTAAAGTGGACACGTTTTCTTTTCCTCTTCTCCCCACCCGCCAGGTTGGGGGGGCGGTGTATGTGGAGAACAGGATTACCCTTTCCCCATCCTAGGCTGGGTTATCTTTCTTTGAGCACACAACCACCATAGAAACTAAGAAATTAGAGTCCAGGGATGACCCCAGAAGATCTAAGAAAGGGATATCTTTCAAATGAACAAATGAGCTGGGTGCAATGGCACAGGCCTGTAATCTCAGGAGGCTGAGGCAGGAGGATCGAAAGTTCAAAAGCAGCCTCAGCAAAAGCAAGGTGCTAAGCAACTCAATGAGACCCTGTCTCTAAATAAAAGACAAAAAAGGGATGGGGATGTCTCATTGGTCAAGTGCCCCTGAGTTCAAGTCCCAGTAACCCCCCAAAAATGTTTCCCTCAAATGAACAAGTGAATAACAACCCCTGCCTCCCTACATACACACATCCAGGGAATGCCTAGAATGAATCATTTCTTTAAAAATTTTCTGTTCTCCTCAATGAGCAGAATCACAGCCACTGGGACAGGAGTTCTTTATATTTCTCCTTGCTAGGGAAGCAATAAAACTTGTTTTTCCTTTTCTTCAAAACATTGTCCTTATTATAGAATTGGCATCAAGGACGAAAACCAAGTCAGTAACAATCCCTGTAAGAGCTTTCAACTCAGGCCATTTAAGACTTTATGGAACAATATATGTTTTCCCTTTCTAAACTGAAACCCTGTACTATTATCAAATGGGAAATTTTACGAACACTATACAAATAACAGTGTTATAATTGTTTTTATTACTAGCCACATCTGTATAATGTATTTCATCCCAAAGGAGCAATGTATAAATGTCTTGGGTAATTATTTGAAACCAGCTCCTCTCTAGAGTATAGCAGAGCTGATAAACCCAACTGCTACCAGAGACTGGATTATACCCCTACCTTGGGATCTCATTAGGTGCCAGAGTGGTCCTTAGGAGAACTTGTATTTATGGCATAGGATTTCCACTTGGTTATATCCTACCAGGCAAAGTAATACCTGTGTCTTTCCTGCAACCACAGTGTCAGGAGGATTAGTGAGATAATCCCATTGTAAAACATATTGACATCAAAAGCAGAAATGGGAGAGGGTGAGGCCCACCGCCATGTTCTAAGCTACCCCACACAGACCTAGCTGCTCCCTCCCCTTCTCTTTGGATTATACCCTTTTCTCTGGTACATATCACAGTGTCACTGTATTCTTCAGTGCATTGGGAGTGTCTGACAATTCATGTCTTATACATCCTATTATCCCCAGAATTCATGCAGCTATAGGCAGAACAGAAGCTCAATAAATATTTGTCAAAGGAGTGATAATATGCCAATGATTTTTATTTTAGTTTGAGTGTTCTTTATCTAAAATTCAGGACCCGAAGTGTTTCAGATTCTGGATTCTTTCAGATTTTAGAATATTTACCTAGAATCCCAAAATGCTCCAAATTAAAACTTTTTAAATGTCATGTTGGCAACTCAAAAAGTTTCAGGGTTTGGAGCATTTTAAATTTTGGATTTTTGGTTTAGGGATGCTCAATCTGTACCAAAAATTATTACCTCAACTCAACATGACTTTCTTTTAGTTAATGCCACTCTATTTAGTTCAATAGGAGGGATACCAGTAGGACTAAGTGTGAATAAGGAAAAGCAGATAGTCATCTTTCCTCCCCTTGGTGACCAAAGTTTACTTGTTAAAGCAGTAATCCAGTGTTTTAATGGTCGTTATTGTCATTTGATGCCTCATAAGAGTTAGGAATTAAGACCTACAGAATCACCTTTGCCATTGGCTTTCACAGGATGGAAAGTGATACAGCTAATAGGAGAACATGCCACTCATCTAGAATATGTTAGCTAGAATGGTGTCAGCTCCAACGTGGACTGCGATTCTCTCTGGTTGGCCCATGTCTTTTTAAGTGACTTGATTGTGAATAATACAGGTTTAGCAGAGTGTGTATAGCTCATCTGGATCCCCATAACACTGCTTACTATCTCACATGTGACTCACTTTACAAATTAATGCAACCTACCAGGCCATGGCAGACAGATGAATTCCTGACCCTCATCTGGTTCAACCACCTTTTAAATTTTCTTTTCTGGTTAAGACTGTGGGAGGCAGCCTTCTAATGTACCTTCCAATGGTCCCCACCTCCTTTTATCCACATTCTGTGTAATTCCTGCCACTTGTGTGGGGGCTAGATCTAATAACATGCTTTCAATTTACAGAATACAGTAAAAATGATTTCTAAAGTGGCAGTTCCACACATAGGTTAAAAAAGACTATGGCTCTGTCTTGCTGGCACTCTCTCAGTCTCTTGCCTTCTTGGCTGGCATACTTTTATAAGCAAAGCTCCTACATGCAAGGAATGATGGTAGTCTCTAGCCAGTGGTTAGCAAGGAATTGAATGCTTCAGTCCAGCAACCCATGAGGAACTGATTTCTGATGACAACCACTAGGTGAGCTAAGAGGTGGATCCCGCTACAGTCAAGCCTTGAGATGCCTGGGGCTCCACCCACATCTTATTACAGCCTTTTGGACAGACCAGAAAGAAGAATATGGAAAACAACATCCCCTAAGCAAAGGGAAATGACAGCCCACAGAGAGAAAAGAGGACAGTGTGATCCGGGAGGGGAGGAGGGGAAGGCAAACAATGGGCTCCGGGCTCTGGACTTTCATCCTAGTATTGTGAGTTTCAAGCTTTTACAACTGTTTTCCTGAGTTAGATCTTTAACTTGCACCATTACTTTCCTGACTGCCCAATCAGCATATTCTCAGTCTCTAATGATTAAGTCACACTAAACATTCTGCTATGATTAACTGTCACTAAAACCTATAAAAAACAGACTCCTCTTGTAGCTAGTCACCATTTTCTCTCCTGAAAATGTGCCATGTGCCATTTCACTTCTGCTTAATACAGACTGCTTGCTGATCCGTTGAGGTCTGCTCCTGTTTCAGTTATTTTTGCTTATGCTGAGATGATGCTTTTATTGCAGCTAGGGAGAAACTTGGAAGTAGAAGACCCAGCTGAACCTTATCCAGACTCCTGACCTGCAGAAACTATGAGATAATGGAAGTGTGTTGTTTTACACTCTTAACTCTGTGGCAATTTATTATGAGGCAATAGATCATATAGTGCTGCATAATGAGAGTTGGTCAACAGTGGACCAAATCTAGCAGTCCCCGAAGACTACGATGAAACATTAAAGTAGCTCCAATTGACCTATTTCCCAGTGATGTCATACCTGTCCTAATTTCATAGCACAAGTACAGGATGTCATGTGTTTGTGGTGACGTGAAGAAAACAAACATACTGAGCCACCAGTCGTATAAAAGTATAGCACATACAATTAACCACATAATGCTTGATAATAATAATAACTACGCTACTGGTTCATGTATTTACTATGCAATTTATGATTATTTTAGAATGTATTCCTTCTACTTAGGAAAAAAGTGCACTGTAAATTTGTGTTGTACTACACCAGCAGCAGGCTCATTCGTCTCTTGTTTAGTGCCTCCTGTGACTGCAGTTGAGAAGCCAGTCTGAGTGACTGACATAGGCCATCTAGGTTTGTGTGAACACACTCATGCATTATGTTTTCAATATTATTTTAGAGAAAAATTGTCTAAAAATTTCTCAGACCATATTTCTATTATTAAGCAACACATTACTGACTATGTGATAGCAGAGTTAAGAAGTAGAACCTTGGTCTTCTGATTCTTTTTTCCATCTGGTACACTCACTAAAGGTACTATTGTCAAGGTCTTAGGCCAGGGGCTCAATCCTGGAGGTTCCAACAAATCAGTTCCAGTTATTCCAAAAACCAAATGGAACATGTAATGAATGGTATGAAGCAGAAAAGGAACTTTAATTGATATGGCGATATTGGGAAGGCAAGTAAGTGGCACAGCCCTATCTTCAGGTATACTAACATGAGCTTTAGGTTTAAATAGAGGAAGGAAAGAGTAGTAGGCATAAATGGGGGGTAGGAAAGAATAGTATGCATAAATAAGTAGTCTTGGTCAAACTGTGGTCTTGTTGATCATTATCTCAGTTCTGTTTCTATGCGTGACTCTGGAGAAGTCCTTACTGCTAAATGAGCAGTAAGTCTCCATTTGCTTTGGAGATGTTCTTTTATCAGACTTGTGATCCTAGGAGAGGGAAATTCAGTTCCCATGTGATGATCTGTCCTCCTCATCATGGGGTGTTTAAGGCTCCTCTGTTCCTGGAAGATTAATGGATATGACTGACGGCTTCTGTACCCTGTTTCTGGGGTTTGGAACAGGACATTGTAAAAGCTGGCAGTTGAATGTCCCTTCAAATCTTGCAAATGCCTGAGTCCCTGTTCTCTTGGTGTCTTCATCCTTGAAAGGGGTAGAGTACCAGCTTTAGATGAACACTCCTTAAATGAGTAACATGCCTATGTGAGAGCTGAGCAGGAATCTTAGTCAACATTTAAGATAATAAAGAAGACAGATATAAAATGAAGGCAGAAATGTCCAGCTTTATACCACTTTCAGTTACCCAATTGGGCTTTTTCAGGCCCAAGTGAAGAGACAGTGCTTTGTAGCAAAGGTGCCTCTGTAAGTTCTTGTTACAATATTGGCAGCACTGAGCCCTCTCATCAGCCACCAAATACCCACGCTATCAAGCTCAGTGGAAAAGGAATCCTCCTGAATTTTTGGCTTCACAAGCATTAAAATAGCTCCAATTGATCAAAAACCTAGCAAGAGAGAATTTAAAAATGAACACATGTCACTAGAGTGTTATGCTTGAAATTATTTCTGTTTCTGTTTAGGGAGGGAATTTGGTTCTTTAATGTTACTTCCAGAAGGTTGTCCATATTGGGGGGATACACACACACACACACACACACACACACACGATATATATTTATCTTTTCCCCTGCCTCCACTGTCCATCATACTGCAGAACACTACAGACCAGCAGGGAGCAGTGAGCGGGAAAGCTCCGTGTGAGACTACTCAGCTGATGATGACATTGCTGGGTCCCTCCTGTCCCTCCGACATGATCTAGAAGGACAGAGTCGTGGTCTCCACATCAGGAGAGCTCTCTGGCTTCCTGGCTTTATCATTCATCCTGACTTCCTTTCCCAGTCATGGGTTGGGGCCAGTTCTTCGTCCTGCCATCTTCTGAGATTATGAATAATTCCCTCCCTTCATTTATATTGCTTCTGTGAAGTGTAACTTTATCATGTTCCTCCAGAGCCTTCTCTTTTTCTAGGTTATATAAATTTAGCTCCTCACCCTCCTTTCATAACTCGCCCTCCAATTCTCTTGCTGGTTTATTAATTTTCCTTCATTTCTTGCACATATGCACAGGTACACACCCTTTTTGCATGGTGAAGGGCCAATGGGAAAAAGCCAAAATTTAAACCAATAAGGGGAAAAATGGGAAATGCCTTTAGTCCGATAGTAAATACATGGAAACTTGTTAGGGGGCGGCCCATTAAAAGATTGTCATTTGGAAAAGGTTATGGTTTGGGGAAATTCTATTCAATTTCTTACAATAGAGAGCACTAATTAAAATCCGCCTGTAAGATGTTTTCAACATGTGCCTGAGGGCTAGGGCCAAGAGATTTCTCTCTCTCTCCTGCTCCTTCTCCCCACCCCCCAGTTTTTCTTTTCCAAAATTGGGCTTGCTGTGCTCTTAGGGGTGAAAGAGGGTGTGATGCTAACTCTACCTACTGCTTCGGGGTGCCTGCAAGGCTCCTGGAGTAATCCTTTGTCTATTCTGAAAGTCTGCAAGAGTATCAGGGTGCACATGACCCCCCCCCTCCCCCGCCAAACACACACACCTGCCTCTGAGCGTCTCAGCACAGCCCTGCATGGGAAAGCACACCTCCACTCCTTCATTTCTTTACAGAAAGCACCTGAGGCAGAATCAATGAATATATACCTTGTCTTTGTTGTTTTTTTTTCCTCAAAACCCAGGGTTTTTTTCCCTTTTATGATTTCCAAAGCTTTGTTTCATTTTTAATGATTTCAAAAGCTCTGTTTTATTTCTCTCTCCCTTTCCCCTGGCTCTAATCTTTCTGTTTCAGAAAACTAAAAATGAAAACACTGAGTGACCAAGGATTTAAATGCACTTTGGATTTAAATGCACTTCCAGCATCAGGGACGAAGAAGAATGGCATTTCTAGACTTCCCCTGTCATAATAAGGCACTCACTGCATACTAGAAGGTGAGATTTTACACAGAGTGAAATCTGGGAAACAATAATAACATGCTTTTAAACAAAAGTTCATGGTTACACAGTCACTTCACACCTGAAGACCTTCCAGAGTTTTTACTCTGCACCGTCAGCAAAGCAAAGGTTCAGATATGGCCCGTTGCTACATTGTTACTCACAGAAATGAAGCTGGACTCAAGAATGTGGCTCTGCAGAACAGTCACCTGATGCAGCTGCCTATGGGAGGCGAGATAATGGAAGCTTTCACTATTCCCTCATTATGTCTCTTCTAGCTCTTAGGCTACTACTTGAGTTTTGTAGCTTTTATATTTACTCTAAGAAGGTGGTACTTACCTTTGCAGGAACCAAAATGTTATTCTAAAAAATGCCAAAATACATTATTCTAGACCTATAAATGACTTCACCTGATCAATAGGTCTCCACTAGTTTACCCAACTTGATTTTTAGCAGGTTTGATTTTTAGTTCCCATCAGGTAACCAGCAAGGAAGAAGATAGCTGGTCCTTAGAGACTAGGCTTGGCCTGCACTGTGTGTGGTCTGAGCTTGAGAGGCAGGTAGAGCAGGGCACACAGACATTGTTATGAATTAAATTGTGCCCTCTCCAAATTTGTATGTTGAAACCTTAAGACTCACTCTCTTAGAATGTGACTATAAAATTTGGAGATAGGGTCTTTTAAGTGATGATCAAGTTTAAAATTAAGCCTTTTGGGTGAGCCCTAGTCTAATTTTTTTTTTTTTTTTTTTTTTTTTTGTATTAGAAGAGGAGATTAGAATACACAGGGAGAGGCACCAGAGACATACATCTACAAAGAAAAGCCATGAGACAACACAGCAAGAAGTGGCCACCTACAAGCCAAGAACAGAGGCTTCAGGAGAAACCTATCCTGCCAACACCTTGATCTTGGACTTCCAGCCTCCAGAGAACTGTGAAAAAATAGACCTCTATGCTTTGGGCTACCCAGTCCATCACGTTCTGTCATGGAAGCCATAACAGACTAACACAGGCATCAGGGTGAGAACAAAGACCCAACAAAATGAAGACATGGAAAGATGGTGGGAACCAAGTGAGACACACATGAAGTCCAACTCCAGAGGAACAATCCATCACAACACAGAAGAAGCCCTGAAGTAAGGCAGGGACTTAACCACAATTTTTCAGTTCTTTGACTTATAAAGTGGACTCTGTCTCAAAAGACTCAATAAGGCACAACCAGTAAAGTCTAATAGATGCTTTGCCTTCCACACATGGAATAAAATGGATCTTGTCCCTTTTCTGTGAACAGGAGAGGAAGATTTAGCTAAGCAAGATGTTCTCAGTGAAGCAGAAAGAAGACAGATCAACAAAGTAAGACGCTTCAGGATTAGGATGATCTGTAAAGAACAGGAAGTGGGTACACAGATGCCACAGGTTGTGCATGTTATGTCTGTGGTACACGAAGCAATGCATCCCTCCAAAGATGCTCACATCCCAGTCCCCAGAACCTGTGAATATGTTACCTTACGTGGCAAAAGGCTTCACATACGTGATTAACAGCTCAGACCGTGAGAGGAGATTATCCTGGCTATTCAGGTGGACCCAGTGGAACCCCGTGGGTCTTTAGAAGAGGGGGTGAGGAGGCCAAGGGTGGTGGAGTATGCCTGTAATCCCTTGCTGAGGCAAGAGGATCGCCAAGTTCAAAGGCAGCCTGGGCAATTTAGTAAGATCCTGTCTCCAAATTAAGTAAACAGGACTGGAGATGTGGCTCAGTGGTAGAGGGCCTCTGTATTCAATCCCCAGTAGTGGGAGGTGTGGTGGAAGGGAAGCAAAGAAGCTTGTAGAAGGAAAATGTAGTATCACAACAGAACCTGAGGTTGGAAGATGCAGGAAGGGGCTGTGAGCCAAGGAATGTAGGCAGTGTCTAGATGCTGGAAAGGAAGGAAATTCTCTTTTAGAGCCTCCAAAAGGAGCCAACCCTGCGAATACCTTACCAGTGAGACTGATTCTGGACTATGACCTCCAGAACTGTATGATGACAGCTTTGTGCTGTTTTAAGCCACTGAGTGTGTGGTAACTTGTTACAGCAGCAATAGAAAGCAAATATTATGTCTCTAAACATCTTCTCTCCCCTATTCTTCTCTCCCTCTCTCCTCCCACCACCCCTTCTCTGTCTCTCCCCGGCTTTCCCTTACCCACCTCATCTTCCTTCTCAATCTTCCCCAGTGGTTTTCTATCAGTTGTGAAGTATGAATTACCAGAAGCTACCCTGAGGACAGTGCTGTGTATTCCTTTACCTGTAATTCTCACTCTGGCCACAGCTTTAAAAGTCTTTCCCGGCCCAAAGGTCCAGGTGCTGAGCAACAGCTGCACTCTTTGTTTGATGGGGCCTGTCTGCATGGACAACTTCAAAGCACACAACAAAAACGGGGCTTGGACCTCCTGTCTTCAAATAAATCCTATTTTATAAATTTCAAGAAAGTCCAGACACTTCATTCCAGACACTTGCTCTGGGCCTTCAATGCTCTGGGCTAACCTGTGTGGAGTAGGCATTTTCATTCCTGTTTCCCAGGTGGGAAAATGGATACTGGGGAAGACAAAATAGCTTGTCCAAGGTTGTAGAAACAGAGGCCTATCTAATTCCAAGGATTCATAAAGATGAATGTTTGTGAAGTAAGATTCTCATGGATAAATAATATGGTATTTATCTTGGTCCACTAGGTAAAGCGTAATAAAAATTTCATTCTGAGCACACTGATTTTATATGATCTGCTTTATATATGGCTCTGATTTGGGCAGCAGTTTGCTATAATGAGCTTTGGAGTCAGAGAGCCTTCACTGAACTCAAGCTTTAGCTGTGAGACCTGGAACAGTATAGCAAAGTGGCTATAAAAGCAAATTACAACCTTCGACCCATTACTCCCACCCCTGGGTCTTTAGAAAGGAAAGGACCAATCACATAAAATGACACATTCAAGGATGATTGTGCAGATTTGTTTATAGTAAAAGGGGAAAAGGGAGAAGCAAATGTATATCATAATGGAATGCTAAATAAATGAGCTATGTCCAAACTGTGGAATATTATGCAGTCATTAAAACAATGAACTAGATGCACACGAGGTAATTTGGAAAGGATTCCACCAAGTATTGTGTGGCAAGAAAGACAAAATTCAGAAAAATATACATAATGTAAGACCATTTTTATATGTCAATGACCAAAACCCCTGTGCTTGAGATATTACATGAGCATGGAGAAAATATTACAAACCACACAAAATCTTAGTTTTTAAAGATTGCAACAAAATAGTGTTAGATAAGTCTGTGACAAGATAAAATGCTTCAATCATAACCCCAAAGCTAGCATTATGCTTAATGATAAGCACTAAAACATTCCCAATAAATTCAGAAGTGGAACTTGTACCAGAAGTAATAACCAACACAACTGGGAAAGGAAAAGAAACCATAACTCTAAAAATTACAAAGGAGGAAAAATTATCATTATTTGCAGAGACTATGACCATATACTTGGAAAACAAGAAAACTAACTGAATCTAACATGATCAACAGCAAAATTCAGAAAAGTGCTAGGGTATGAATATGAAGCATTAGCTTTCATATACACATGTATACATTCTACTACCACATGGATGATGTAAGAAAAACAAATGAATATAGCAGCCAACCAAGACAGGACAGGAATTAATATAGAGAGCCCTAAGTAAAGAAATCTATAGTACAACTGAAGACCTAAAAAGACATTTTAAAAATGGACATTAGATTGGGTAGAGAGAAGTGATGGGAGGAGAGGGGAGGGGAAGGGGGGAATGGAAGGACAGCATAATAAAATAGACATTATTATTGCTGTGGGTATATACATGACTGCATGACCAATGTAATTCTACAACCTGTACACTCAGAAAAATGAGAAATTATATCCTATCTGATTCAAATGCATGATATGTCAAGATCATTGTACTCATGTGTAACTAATTAAAACAAAAAAATTTAAAAAATGGAAACAATATGTACTATGACAAAGATTTTCATTTTCCATAAATTAATTTATAAGTTTAATGCAATCCCAAGGGGAAAAAAAAAGATTTCTTTTAAAAAACCAGACAATGTGATTCTAGAGCTCATATGGACACATGAGTTGGAATAACCAGAAAAATTCTGAAAAAAAATGGGGGAGAGGCAATTAGTTATATTAGATACTAAAACATTTAAAATCTTCAGTTATTAGAACAGTATGGTGAGAATATGCAAATAGACAGACTTACAGAATGGAATAGAAAAGTTTGAAAATGACATGTTATCTATATAGAGGTTTGAATTCACCCTAAGAGAAAAAAGGTATCTCAAATCATCCATGAAATGATTCACTAAATGGTATTGGGAAAACTGAAAATCAATCTAGATATATGTAAGATTAGATGCATTCTTCAACTTAAGAGGTAGAATTGTTTCCAAATCAATTAACAATTTAAATGCAAAAACTGAAACCATGAGATTTATAGACAAAAACATAGGAGAATTATCTTCACCTTGGCATTGTGTTGATCTCTCTAATCAGGACTAAATTTTAGAAGACTGGTAATTGTGACTCTAAACATTAGAAATTTGCATAGGAAAATACTACATGTAAGGTCAAAGGACAAGAGACAAGCAAGGAAAACCTGTTCGTAACTCATCACAAGAGTTACATGAAGAAACTCCCAGTGGAGAGAGGGACACAGGGCACAGATCGCTCATGCACTAAAAAGGATATGCAGATGCTTCTCAAACATTTGAAAAGATGTTCATCCTGTTTCTCTATCAGAGAAATAGTTCAAACTACCCTGAGTTATCAATTCAATAATTCAATTATCAAGGAGGACAAGGGCAGTGTCTGCTAAAGTTTCCATCTCTGACCCAGCAACACAGCCTACAGGTGCACTGGCACTTGGAGGTGAAGGCACATGATATATGGGAAAGGGTATTTCAGCATCATCCACGAGAATCAAAAATTGAAAATAGCTGGGCATTGTGGCACATGCCTATAATCCCAGTGGCTCAGGAGGCTGAGGCAGGAGAATCTCAAGTTCAAAGCCAGCCTCAGCAAAAGCCAGGCACTAAGCAACTCAGTGAGACACTCTCTATAAATAAAATACAAAATGATTCAGTGGTCAAGTGCCCCTGAGTTCAATCCCTGGCACCACCACCCCAAATTGAAAACAATTCAAGTTCCCATTAATCAAAAATTAGCTAAATATAGTCTGGGTTTTAATTTAGAAATTAATTGAATACAATGCAGACTTTAAAGGGAGTTAAAAACTCTTCATGTTCAGATTTGCAAAGAGTTTTAATATATAGTTAAATGGAGAAGAAAGCAAGGTGTGGGATTGTGTGTACATGTTCCCCTTAGTATACAAAACGAGAAGTAAATCCATATGCGTATGAAAACCCTCCAGAAGGAGTCACACTAGATTAATAACTATGGTTACCTTTTAGAAAGAAAACTTTTTCTTTCTGAAATCTGAGAATGTATTACCTACTGAAAAATTAAATAGATAAATATTTTAAAAGTTTTTCTGCATTGATTTTTTTTGCCATCAGTATATCTTTATTTATATAATAAGAAAAAAAAGTAGTTTTCTTGTGAGAGAAAAGGGTACTTTAGAGTTCATATTTTGAAATTACACTAAGTGCCTTCAATTCCCTTTCCACTCTGAATGGGTGACTGTAGGGAAAGTATTTAACCCCTGAAGCCTTCCTTACCACTAAAGTACATGTAATTGTACCTCATAGATTGTTTTGAAGATTTGCTGTGATAATGAACAGTGCTGGGCTCAGAGTCAGTCCTCAATAAATATCACTTATTATTCCCTCCTATGATTGCTACGGAGAGGAGTACATGAAATAATGTAGCTAAAGCCACTGATGCAGAGCAGGCGCTCAATGAATATTCATGGCCTTCTCCTTCTCTTCCAATTCCCGGATTGCCTACCTAATGATAGGCCTCATTGCTGGCAAATGTTCCCTGTCTTCTGACAAAGTTCCAGAATCATCTTTCTTGACAATGTGCCATCATAAAAGCAAGTGAACCTAAAAGCCATAAATAGTAATAAATAACCTGTTGTTTCAGAGGACAATCACCCCTTCTCCAATACACTTCGCTAGTAATTGCAAGGCACTAGACCTGGGTTTGAGCTGCTTGACTAGAAGTTGGTGAAATTCTAATTGAAGCTGAGTTATCAAGGTGATCAAGTCTGATGTAAACTAACTGCTGTGCTTAGAAATTTTGAATGTGCAAGTGACCAAAATTTAGAGGATGTACAAAATTAACCCTGCTTTTTAACATTACCTTTTCCCCCTCTTATATTAGTATTTGAGTTGACTGAATGTTTTCAATTGAATCTAAGAATTCATACTAACAATGTGTCATTGGTCAATAGCTCATTTAACCAATAGTTATTAAGTACCTGCTAATTACAAAGCATGATGTTGGTCTCTGTGCATGGTAGGGGAAAAAAATGAATCAAAGATATGACTTGGCTTTAAAAACTGAATAACACACAGAAAAACTAATACTTAGAGTAAGAAAATAAAATTTCATTAATTTGAAGCCTATTAACTTAGAATTTTCCCATGAAAAACAAATTATCATGCCAATAATTTACATGATAAATATATATAATAAATACATAGAATACTAACCTACTTTTAGTGAGTAAATTTCAAGATTTTTGAAACATCCATTTGTACATACATAATGCATGTTGATTATTAATCATTCTTATCTGCTCAATAAGGGAGATCTAAGAATGTTTACTATGCTATGCTTTATAAGCAGAGTTTAATTAACATTTGAAGATATAAATCTCTCTTCTGAGTAATATATCTATGATTTAAGTCTCCCTGGGAGCCTGGAGGAGGAGACCAGTCACGAGCGAGGAACGGTTTTGCATGCTATCTCATTTATTTCATCATGCTTCAATATGGGGAACTGCTTTCCAGGCAAGGCAACTAAGGCCTCCCTCAATAGCAAGCCGCTGCATCCCAGCTCTGCTTTTTACAGGCCCAAGCTCTTTGCCCTCTTCACCCCAAAGCCTCCTTCCCCTTGCCCTTCACGGTGTTAGTGAGACAGAAGGCCAAGGCTGGGCATGAGCATGGCTCAGGACACTGGCAACTGGCCTCAGCAGAGCCTGACTCTTGCCATGGTCTCCTTTGTGCAGGGCACTGCAAAAAAGATTTCAATCCCTTAGAAGGAGGTGGTGGCAGTCGAGGCCTCTGTACATGGCCACTCAGCTATGTGGTATGCTTAGAGTGGGGAGCTGCCATTGTTTGCAGGTTCCTTCACATTTCATACCCCAGGTTCACCTGAGCTTCCTTTCTGAAATCCCCTTTCTTCTCCACAAAATGTTCTTCTGACAGTGTTGTGCCAGTTGGATTTTTCTTGTCAATATCTTCTTTTTTCTTGACTGATGTTTTATTTGGACTTTTGCCATTTTACAAATCCCAGGGCAACTTGGCAGAATTTCTAGTCTTGCTCTAAGCAAGACTATTTTGTCAGTTTCCATCTCTGCCGGTTCTTCAGACTTCCTGTGCCCTCCTCTGGACCTGTACTATCTCTCCCCCATGTATGTGAAGGAGCCTTTAGTGGGTCTGGCACACAACACAGGGGAAGAACTCTGAGGACAGGGTGGAGAGGAACAGATACAACCTGATACTTTAAGTAAGTCCTTCTAGATTTGGCAGAATAAGCTCTGTGTCTTTGACTGATGAGAACTAAAATTCTGGTCAAAATTTAAACTTCAACTGCTTAGAGACTCTGAAAAGTAAATGGTAGCAGATGGATAGGCAGAGAAGTCAAAATTTAAAGAATGATCATGTGGTGACACTGAGTTTCCTGGATTTTTTTTTTTTTTTTTTTTTTTTGCCTTCTCTTCTTTTATTTCTGGGTTTCAATAATCAATATAGGGAAATTCTAGCAGGCGTAGACCACAAAACTCCAAAAAAATCTCATCTTTCTGGCAATAGAATCGGCAACAGGGGCCCTTTTCAAGCTGTACAGTGGGAGATAATCCTTGTGGTTGTTTCCCCTTCATCTTTGCCTACTGGTCTTGCTCCAAGGTCAATCACATAGTAACAATCCCACAGTCACATGAACTTCTAAAAGCCCCCTAGAGGAACGAGAAAAATAGGCTCCTTTTGTACAAAGAGTGTGGAGAGAATTTTTGGCATTTTTCTTTCTCTTTATCTTTCCTCATTTCTCTGTGGAAGGAGAGGTAATGGTAGCTACACTACAGGGATAGACACAAATCCCAAGTTTACCCCCAAGCTGGGCATGTGAAGAACACACCCAAAGAAGCACAAGCTTTCAGAAGTGAGTTTCCATATAATCCACTGCCCAAGTCCAGTACTAACCTTTCAGTGATATACATGCCAGAGCAGACTCAAACAGCATAGCAGAGGCTTTGAAATTGAATTGGCAGTTGGAATCTACCACCTCATAAGGCAAGACGGGTTCATTACCTGCTTAAAGAAGCAAACAGAAAAACTATTTTCTCCAGAATATTTTAATAAGACACAGAACTTCGCAGTATAATGTAACAAAGTGTTCAGAATAAACTCCAAAATTACTTGACCTATAAAGACCAGAAAAGTCTGACCTATTCACAAGTAAAAAACAGATGCCAACCCTGAAGATGATCCACCTGTCGGAATTACCAGATAAACAGTTTAAAGCAGCTGTTGCAGCCATTCTCTTGAGATAAAACTGGCCAGAGCATGCTGCAGAATAGGAAGGAAAGACAATTTAATTGCCTGCTCTCTCTCATCTCCTAAACACTGGTCAAAGTGTGACTGCAAGAGATTAACACATCTTCACTTTTTGTTTTCTCACCCAGCCCCTTTGGCAGACCCTTGACAATCCCTTGGCAAATAAGAGACCATGTCCTACATCAGAGGTCAGGAAACTTCTGCTGTGAAGAACTGGATAGTAAACTTTAGGGTTTGTGGACCATGCAGTCTCTTTCACTACTGCTGAACTCTGCCATTATAATGCCAAAGTATACATACACAGTACATAAATAAATGGGCACGCAGTGTTCCAATGAAACTTTATCTACCATAACAGGCAGAGGGCTAGATTTCAGCCACAGGTCATAGTTTGCTGACCCCTGTTTTATAGGATAACTCTTTTTCCAAATCAAGAAGTAGCAAAGGGAATCGAGAAACTCTGGGATGATGGGGTACATGATAAAAACCAATGAAGCCTGTGATTATGAATCAATTTTTCATCGCCTTTTCCATAAATTATGTACATCAGTCTGAGGCAATATTGTGCAGGATTTTATGACAATATATTAGGCATTCTGTAAGCCCACAGGTAGCAAAGACACTGTGGATAAGAAGGGCAAATCCACATCTGGAGTAGCATGCAGTCTCAGTAAGGAAAAATCATTACCCTCTGTAAAGTGTAAGGGATCCAAAATAATGGAGCTGCCACAGAGTGGCTGGTCTCCCCAAGGGTATGTCACATTGAGGGCTCTGTGTTGGTCACTGCTGGGGATAAGTTGGCCTTCACCAGTAACTACACGATCCTTGATGGGGGAGCCGGTATCATGATCATCACAGCATTCATTTCTGCCACCATGGGCACTCTGTTCCCTGGTTCACTGCAGAAGCACTAAGGGAGCCAATGAAAGGCTGATGTGTAGTCATAGGATGCATCATTCTGGCTGTTGATGGATGTCGCTGCTGGTGATGATCTGATGGGCACTAATGTGAAAGCCAAAGATTCATCCATCTGCTTTCTCACAGGTCCATCCACACACGTTTCTTAGACACCCCAGTCACTGATTTTCAGTCTTGCTCATTCCAGTCCCCCTGCCCACAAACATCCTTCACCATTGTTCTTGATTCAGTGTATATTCGTCCTTCAAGACACCTCTTCCCCTATCTGAAGTGATAATACATCTGTCCTCCACAGCTCAGCCCATTGGAAGAGTTTCCCTTTGCTACTTTCCTGCATGGTCACACCTGAGTAGCAGCTGTCCATGTCCAGCTAGCACCAGCTCATTGCTTGCCCTCACCACTGAATCAGATCAGAATCCTTTTCTCTTTAATTGGTTACTGTGGAGTAAACCTTCATCCTCCAATGAGGGAGAGTTATCAGTGCAGCCAAGGCAGACAACATGGGGTCTGGGCCATCTGAGTTTTGTAATTTGTTCATTCTTTAAGAGAAACTTGAACCTAGTCTCCAACAAACCACTTTCATTATACAGTGATTGGCTGCTGTGCCTGTTCTCCTGTTTGGTTTACTGGATACCTAGGTCTTAAAGAGACTTCAGTTAATAGTCACTTGGTTTTCCATGACTAGGTGCACAGTCTCTACTAAGAGCTGTTTAAACACTAAAGGTGGTTATTCCCACATAGTTCTCTGCATGCCATGTTCCAGAACCCTATGGACCTGCCCATAGCTCTTCCGTGGCTTTCCAGAGACTCTACACATTATCTTTTTATTTTCTCTTTAAAATTTCTTCTTTTTAGTTATACATGACAGGACAGTAGAATGTATTTTGACCTATCATACATACATGGAGTATAACTTCCCATTCTTGTGGTTGTGCATGATGTGGGATTACAATGGTCATGTATTCACATATGAACACAGGAAAGTTATGTCCAATTTATTTTACTGTCTTTGCTATTCCCATCCCACTCCTCGCTTTCCCCCACTCCACCCTGTACAATCCAGCAAACTCCCCTCTTCCACATCATGGCTGCCTAATGTGAGAACATATACAGTGATTGGCCGGTGTGCCAATCAGAATTAGGCCTTTATTTTGGGGGGATTGGCTTATTACACTTAGCATGATAGTCTCCAGATCCACCCATTTACCAGAAAATGCCATAATTTCATTCTTCTTTAAGGTTGAGTAATATTCCTTTGTATATAAGTACCACATTTTTTTCCATTCATCTGTTAAAGAGGAGCTAGGCTGGTTTCATAGCTTAGCTATTGTGAATTGAGCTGCCATAAACATTAATGTGGCCGTGTCACTAGAGTATGCAGATTTTAAGTCCTTTGGGTAATGCCAAGGAGTGGGATAAATGGGTCAAATGGTGGTTACATGCCAAGTTTTCTGAGGAATCTCCATACTGCCTTCCAGATTGGTTGCACCAATTTTTAACCCCACCAGCAATGTATGAGTGTACCTTTTCCCCCATATCCTTGCCAACATTTATTGTGACTTTTATTCTTGATAATTGCCATTCTGACTGGAGTGAGATGAAATCTCGGTTTTAATTGGCATTTCTCTAATTGCTAGTATGTTGAACATTTTTTCAGATAGATAGATAGATAGATAGATAGATAGATAGTATTTCTTCTTCTGTGAAGTGCCTGTTCAGTTCCTTAGCCCATTTATTGGTTGGGTTATTTGTTTTTTGCTGTTAAATTTTTTGAGTTCTTTATATATCCTGGAGATTAATGCCCTACCTGAAGTGTAGATGGCAAAGATTTTCTCTTATTCTGTAGATTCTCTCTTCACATTCCTGATTGTTTTCTTTGCTATGAAGAAGCTTTTTACATCCTATTTATTGTTTTTTTGTTTTGTTTTGTTTTGTTTTTAACCTCTTGCACATTAGGAGTCCTGTTGAGGAATTTGGTTCCTAAGCCAACATGATGGAGAGTTGGGTCCACTTTTTCTTCTATTAGGCACAGGGTTTCTCGTCTAACACCTAGGTCCTTGATCAACTTTGAGTTGAGTTTTGTGCAGGGTGAGAGATAGGTGTTTAGTTTTATTCTGCTACATATGAATATCCAGTTTTCCCAGCACCATTTGTTGAAGAAGCTATCTTTTCTCCAGTGTATGTTTTCAGTTCCTTGGTCTAGTATGAGATAACTGTATTTATGTGGGTTTGTCTCTATGTCTTTTATTCTATTCCATTGGTCTTAATGCCTGTTTTGTTGCCAATACCCCTGCTGTTTTTATTACTATAACTCTGTAGTATAATTTAAAGTCTGGTATTGTGATGCCTCCTGCTTCAGTTTTCTCGCTCAGGATTGTTTTGGCTATTCTGGGTCTCTTATTTTTTTCAAATGAATTTCATGAGTGCTTGTCTATTTTTATGAATAATGACATTGCAATTTTCATAGGGATTATAAAAATCTGTGTAGTTCTTTTGAAAGTACAGCCATTTTGATAATATTAATACTGCTTATCCAAGAATATGGAAGATCTTTCCATCTTTATAAGGTCTTCTTCAGTTTCTTTCTTTGGTATTCTGTAGTTTTCATTGTAGAGTTCTTTCACCTCTTTTGTTAGATTGAGTCCCAATTTTTTTATTTTAGACTATTGTGAATTGGGAAGTTTTCCTAATTTCTCTTTCAATTGATTCATTACTGATGTATAGGAATGCAATTGATTTACAGGGGTTTCACAAGGCAGCCAGCACTTTGCCAGGGCAATTCTTCCTGTGTAGGAGGGAATATGCCACTGAGAAAATTAAAGTATGAAGTAATTAGTGAGGAAATAAAAGACAAAGTCAGAATATTCGTTCTGATATATATTTTTCCAGTTCTGTTAGGAGCTGGAACAGAACAGTTAGAAAATGGCTCTGATTTTTTTATTTAAGGGAGAGCATCAAAGAGGTAGGGATAAGATTTCAGCAGGTGGAGTCTTGCTTCATGGTGTCTTGCAGTCAACTGGGTGATTGGCATCTTGGGAAGCCACACCCATCTCTGGGAGTCTGTGTGGTCTTGGGTTTAGCTTACATAGTTTTTACAGTGTTGAGATATGTTCCTGTTATCCCTAGTTTTTCTAGTGTTTTGAACATGAACAGATGCTGCATTTTGTCAAATACTTTTTCTGCATCTATTGAGATAATCATGTGGCTGCAGCAGGTCACCCCATCTCTAGTGCTGTGTGGAACCTGGTAGAGCTAAATAAAACTCATATGTATCTGGGCAGTCTTAACCAACAGGATTGCCACTGGAAGTTCCCAGATACCAGATTTTTATTCACTGGCTACAATGCCAGTTTGGTCTATACACAGTCCACAGATGGCTCTACTTTGCTGAACTCATTTATGAGTTCTAAAAGTTTTCTAATGAAGTTTTTAGATCTTGTAAATATAGAATCATGTCATCGGCAAATAGGGATAGTTTGAGAGTTCTTTTCCTATGTGTATCCTTTTAATTTATTTCTTCTGTCTAATTGATCTGGCTAGAGTTTCCATGACTATGTCAAATAGAAGTGGTGAAAGAGGGCATCCCTGTCTTGTTCCAGTTTTTAGAAGGAATGCTTTCAATTTTTCTCTATTTAAAATGATGTTGGCCTGGGGTTTAGCATACATAGTTTTTACAATGTTAAGATATGTTCCTGTTATCCCTATTTTTCTAGTGTTTTGAACATGAGCAGATCCCTCATTTTGTCAAATGCTTTTTTTTTTTTTTGCATCTATTGAGATACTCATGTGATTTGTGTCTTAATGTCTATTGATGTGATGAATTACATTTATTGATTTTGATATGTTAACATATCTTTCATCCCAGGAATGACCCCACTTGATTGTGGTGCACTGTCTCTTTAATATTTTTTTTTGTATGCAATTTGTCAACATTTTGTTTAGAATTTTTGCATCTATGTTCATCAGGGATATTGGTTTGAAATCTTCTTTCTTTGATGTATCTTTGGTTTTGCTATCAGGGTGATACTAACTTCATAGTATGATTTTGAAAGGATTCCCTCTTTTTCTAATTAACAGAATAAATTGAGGAGGATTGCTGTTAATTCTTCTTTGAAAGTCTAGTAGAACTCAGCTGAGAATCTGTCTGGTCTTGGGCTTTTCTTTGTTGGTAGGCTTTTGATGGCATCTTCAATTTCATTGCTTTAAATCAATCTGTTTAAATTCTCAATGTCCTTTTGGTTCAATTTGGGTAAGTCATATGTTTATAGAAATTTATTGATGTCTTCAAGATTTTCTAGTTTATTGGAGTACACATTTTCAAAATAGTTTCTGATTATCATCAGTGCTGTCCATTGTGATATTTCCTTTTACATCAACAAATTTTAGTAATTTGAGTTTTCTCTCTTTCTCTTCACTAGCCTGGCTAAGGTTTTATCAATTTTATTTATTTAAACAACAAATTTTTTGTTTTGTCCATTTTTTGGATTGTTTATTTTGTTTAAATTTCATTGGTTTCAGCTCTGATTTTAATTATTTCCTGTCTTCTACTGCTTTTGGTATTGATTTGATCTTTTTCTAGGGCTATGAAACATAATGGTAGGTTATTTATTTGTTGACTTTTTATTCTTTTAATGAATGAGCTCCATGTAATAAACTTTCCTCTTAGCACTGCCTTTACAGTGTCCCAGAGATTTTGATATATTGTATCACTATTCTCATTAACTCTAAGTATTTTTTTAATCTCATCCCTGATTTCTTCTGCTATCCATTATCATTCAATAGTATATTGTTTAGTCTCTAGGTGTTAGAGTAACTTCTATTTTTATTTTATCATTGATTTCTAATTTCATTTCATTATGATCTGATAGAATACAAAGTATTATCTCTATTCATTTTATTTGCTAAGAGTTGCTTTTGGCCTAAGATATGGTCTATTTTAGAGAAGGATCCATGTGCTGCTGAGAATAAAGCATATCTGTCATGATGGATGAAATATTCTATGTATGTATGCTAAGTCTAAATTATTAATTGTATTTTTTTTGCTTCTATAGATCATTTATTTAGTTTTTGTTTGGAAGATCTATCCAGTGGTGAGAGAGGTATATAAAAAGTCACAGTATTTTTGTGTTGTCATCTATTTGATTCTTTAAATTGAGAAAGGTTTGTTTGATGTACATAGATGCTCCATTGTTTGGAGCATAAATATTTATGATTGTTATGTCTTGTTGATATATAATTCCTTTAAGGAGTATGAAATGTCTTTCTTTGTCCCTTCTTAACTTTAGCTTGAAGACCACTTTATCTGATATGAGGATAAAAACACCTGCTTGTTTATAAGATCCATGTTAATGGTGTGTTTTTTACCATCCTTTTACCTTCAGTCTGTAGATGTCTTTGCCTATGAAGTGAGTCTCTTTGAGACAGCATACTCTCAGGTCTTGTTTTTTAATCCAATCTGCCAATCAATGTCTTTTGATTGATGAATTTAGGCCATTTATATTCAATGTTATTATTGAGGTATGATTTTTATTTTGTGTCATTTGAATTTATTTCTGGTTTTTAATTTGAATTAGTTTCTCCTTTGATTGACTATTCTTCTAGTGTAGTTCCTCCCTTTGCTGGTTTTCACTTTTAGTTTTCATTTCTTCTTTGTAAAATCTCTTATTAAGTATGTTTTATAGCATAGGCTTTCTAGTTGTGAATTCTCTTAACTTTTGTTTATTATGGGAGGTTCTGAAGCTTGATTTTTCTGGGTATAGTATTAGCTTGAATTCATTTTCTTTCGAGCTTGATATGTATTGTTCCAAGACCTCCTTGCTTGAGGTTCTGGGTTGAATAATCAGCTAAGATTTCCAAATGGTTTCCCTCTAAATGTGACTTGTCATTTTTTTCTGGCAGTATTTAAAATACTACACTTATTCTGTATGTTAGCCATTTTCATAATGATATGCCTTGTTGTGATTTTATATATTTGGGGTCTTATAAGCCTCCTCTATCTGATTTTCCATTTCAGTCTTTAGGTTTGGGACATTTTCTGATATTATTTTATTAAAAAGATTGTACATTCCTTTGGTTTGTGTCTCTGAGCCTTCATATATCCCAATATATCTTAAATTTGTTCTTTTCAGGTTATCTCATATTTCTTGGAAGTTCTGTTGATGGTCTCTTAACTTCTTTTCTCCCTGGGCAACTTTATTTTCAAGATTATATATTTTGTCTTCATTGCCTGAGTCTGTCCTGTAAGTGGACTAGTATGTTAGTGACACTTTCAGTTGAATTTTTAATTTAGTTTATTGATTTCTTCATTTCAAGGATTTCTGCTTGATTTTTTTTTCAGAATATCTCTTTATTGAAGTGATATTTTTCTTCCTGTATTTTCTCTCAGATATCACTCCTCATTCTTTACCTCACAGATTAGTTTAACTATGTACATTCTAAACTCCTTCTCTGACATTTCTTCCATGGTGGTGGCAATGGATTCTTTTCTTGAAGTATCTTGGTTTGTTTGGGAAGATTCGTTCCCTTGCTTTTTGTTGTTTGTGTGTCTACCCATCTAACAGTATGATGTGAGGCAGTAGAGTCTCTGCCTTGTAGATTTATAGTGTCTCTAAAGGTTTCCAGTACTTCACATTTAGGAGGAGACAAATAATAATAACAACCAATGCAAATAATATACAGCATTAAACCAAATAGTTCTTGCTAAGACATCTACAATGTTGTTACAATAAACAGAAATTATGATCAGTTATAGCCTACAGTAAAAACAGTAAGTTTGTGAAGTGGTTTAAAATTTTGAACAGTGCTGACAGAGAAAGAACAGAAATGTTGCAGGATGTGATGATTATGAGGAAGTAGGAGAGAGGATAGAAGTAAAAAAGAAAGAGTGAAATAGAAAACAATACATATTGGCTGTTAGCAGAAGATAAGAGAATAAGTGATTCAAGAGAAGCAGATAAGTGAAAGATATATTAAAAATTTTAAATTAAAAATTTTTAAAAATACAAAACAAACCTGAAATGTACTAATCAAACTTCCTACTTTTCAAAAAACTGGTCCATAAAAAATAACTGGTTTCAAAAATGCTAGAAATAAGAAACAACCAAAAAAACCCTCCAAAAATGAATATGTATAAATGTCCATGAACTATGAACATCACAATTAAGCAAAGGAAAGAAAAGGGGTGAGGGGGAGAGATCTTGATAAAAACAATTGCTTCCTTTGTAGTGCAAAAGATCCTTAGCTTCCCTTCTCACCAGTTAGGTGGGCTTGCCTGGAATATGATGCTTGGTCCACCCTCAGGGTGTGGTTGCTAGGGTGAAAGAGGTAATCCCGTATGCAGAAATCCTGGAGTCAGGATTTAGGCTTAGATGTGCTCTAGGCTCATTACTGGATGCCAATTGGTCTGGAGATTGTAAATCAGCACACTTCCAGGGCCCAGCAATTGCTGGTTTACACTGGAAGATTGCATCCCAGGATCTCCCCCTGGGTTCCACTCATGTGGTAGAGGAGCCAATTCTTAGTCTACTATGTCACTTGTGGATCTCAGGATTCCTGGTCTTTGATTCAGTCCCCAAACTCAGTCTCTCTCACCTTTGCCTTTTTAAATTCCCTGCCAGGTGCATCTCTCCCAGCCAGTCCTGCAAGCAGCCAAATTGGAGGGGGTGGGGTAGAGCCAGGTGGGTTTCTGTGACCAGTTATCCCCTGTTTAAACCTCTTTCCATGTTTAATTTTCTCCTAGTCACTTAGGCATACTCTATGCCATGCAATGTGGGTTTTCCAGGCTTGTATTTTGGACCAGACTTAAGTTTGTCAGGAATCAGCTCCCTCAGCTGCTGGTCCCTGTGCCTGGCTACAAAATGTCTCCTTCCTCTGTCCTCTGCATGCTGAAGTTTCTTTCCCATGTAAGAATATTGTGCCCTATGCCTTTTGGTTTAGTCAGGTAGTGTCTTTGATTTCTAAACTCTCTGAACCCAGGAAGTTTCAGTCCCCTTAAAAATGTGGGCTCCTTTAATTCCCTTATCCCTCCACTGTGCTCATGGAAGAACCACTTTGGGTGATGCCTTTGGCCATAGCAGCAGCTATGGTGCTGGAGATTTCTTCCTTATTTTGTTATATCCAACCTTCTTAGTCCCCAATCTGCTTTGAGTGTTCAGGATTAAATTCCAGTAAAGTCCCTGTCTCCCCAATTTTTTTTCATTCACCAACTTTGCTGAGAAGCTGTCTACTTCCTTGCTTTCATGTCACAGCACATCCAAGATAGCCACTTGCTTTATTCTGCCATCTTGAAAACCTCCTTCTACACATTATCTTTATTGAGCCCACTAGTAAACACTGGAACTGCAGCTTGTAGAGCTTGGAACTGCTACAAAACCTTCTTTTTCTTTGGGATCTGTCTAAAGACTTCTGGGTTAACTCATAAATTGTTTGTAAAAATATTGCTAAGTCTGACATATGCTCCTTCCAAAATCCCAAAAGAAGAACAAGCATTGTCTTTCTTTCTCCCCGCCCCCTCTCTCTGACTGAATCCAGGAGTTCTTAACCACTGAGCTATCTTTGAGTTCTTAACCACTGTGCTATCTTTGTTTTATTTTGTTTGAGGCAGGGTCTTGCTACATTATTTAGGGCTTTGCTAAGTTTCTGAGGCTGGCTTTGAACTTGTGATCCTCCTGCCTTAGCTTCCCAAGCCCCTGGGATTATAGTTTGGGTCTCTTTTTTAATGGTAGGTAGTGGGGGAGGGGGGTTAACAACTCATCTTTTATGTTAGAATGAATGCCCTGCATTCTTTACCACTGGACCCTAGTAAACTTCACAGATGGAGAAGCTCTTAAATCTCCTTTGTTTTCCTCTCCCAACACAGGGCATGCATACTCCTTACCAGTACAGGTAAAGAATGCTCCAGTTCTAGTTCATCCAGTCCACTTAACACATTGCCATTGATATGATGGAACAAAGTCATATTCTGTGGGATGTCAAGATGATCGAAGACTCTGAAGACTACACTATAGCTTTAGAACAAGACAGTATAACACTTATTGCTACCCTGTTTATGTAATGACATGATTCTTTTCATTATTCCTATTGTATCAAAAAGAAAACACTAACTCTTTAGTAGTAGAATATGGACCAAAAGCTAAGACAAAATTCTCTAGCAAATGCACTGCATCTAACCTAATAATTAGAATTAAGACTATTTTTTTGTTTAAGTTTATAGCACTCTACCTTATGTATTCTGATCTGTTCCTCAATACTGTGGCAAGGAAGTTTAGGCATCTCCAAATCATTGTTACATAAGCTATCATCATGATCAATATTTCATATCCATCCCTACAAATCACTGAACAAGCTCTAGACACCCTTGCCAAAGAATTGAATCTCAACTCAGAATGAGTTCTGCTATCAACAAATTCTTCCCAAACCAAATATATTCGTGCCTCCTATCCCTCCCCATTTCACCCTCAGGATCCAGTTTCATACCATATGTTCTTATGGCTCTTGTCAGTAATTTTATCTAAGCCAAATAATTTCCTTCACCTGTGCACTATTTTTCCCCCAAAGCAGAGTTTATACATTCCTACTTGGGCTGTTCTGACTCCTGACTGTTTATTAGCATGAAGGCAATAAGAGATGGTGGGAGTAGACATTGACAAGGCAAATGTCACCTTTTAAGGAACATGCTTCACATGAAGTCATTACATGGCATCCAGGCAAGGTGAGCTTTTCTTCAGCAAGTGGGGAAGGAAAAAATGAATTTGGGGAGTTTAAATTCTCAGGCTCCTCTGTAACAGATGCCCCTGTTCCATGTCTCAAGACCTCACTCTTTCTCTATCGGGGCTCTTATTTCACCTAAGAGACCTGTCCACATTACACTTATAAAAGTCTACTTTACAGTAACTACACTTTTTTAGTTAGATGCTAGGACTGACTTTTAGCATTTGAAACTGGAGGAGCTAAAAGTCTCCTTTTAAAGACACTGAAGAGAGACTTTGAAAGTGTATAGTTACATGCTCTGGGGTGATTATTTTGTTTTTGCAAGGAGTTCAGTGCAGCCAAAAAAGCCACATTACCCCCCAATACATATAATTATCATTTCTCTGATATGAATGAAATACCAGTTACTTGATCTCTAAACACCTTGCCCTCTGTAGGCACCTCATCTTAACCAACACAGGTACAAACTTAAGTTATTTTGATGTCATTGTATACTAGGGGTTTTAACAATCCATTTACTACCAGCGTTGCAATTATTATTGCTTTCTGATTGATGGGCAAACTACAAATCTTATTAAGGGTCTGTTTTCTGGAACTACTTCTGAAATCCAAGTTTCTTAGAAAACAAAGTCTGCTTTGTGCTAATACTTTCCGGAGCCCAGAACAGTGAGAATAATGGAAAATAGTGTTGAGGCACAAGGATGGAAAGTAATAAAATTTGATGTGTTCCCACCTGGACTGTGGTTCCCAATGACCTGTGAAGAGATTGGGCCACTCAGCAGGTTTACCAGTTCAATCATGCAAGACACCATTCAGGCTATTCTTTAGAACAGTTCATTGCAAGGAGAGAAAGAAAATTTATCTGATGGCTCCCTCCCATCTTCCACTCTTAAATTATTTTTTCCCCAAGGACTTGCTTCTGAGTTTCTTTCTCAGTCTCTTCAGCAGGAAAACTCTGCAGTGTGCACTTTATCAAAGTCTGGAAGTGACAGTATAAGCCAAACACTTCCACGGATGGTCCTTGGGCAGTGGAACAAAATGGGCTCACAGGAAGTCAGCTGGCAATGAGTGGTTTAGGTGAGCAATGCAGCCTAATACTAGAAGACAAATGAGACCAAAAGAGACTGGGGAGGTGTGATTATATCATGCACCTGGAGGAAGGAAGCATCAAGCTTCCAGATGCAGTTCAGAGTTACCTATTCAGGGAGGCCTCCCTGCTCCATGTTTCCCACCTCCAAGATAGATGGGGAGACCCCATTTTACTCCACACCCCACTTTACTCCACACATGATGCACTGACTTCAGTCATGGCACAGATGATGCTACATAGACACTCTCTCTGTGCTTTTCTGTCTCCCCCATGGTACTGAGTACTCCCCAAGGACAGAGACCATTTCTTACTGCTGGCACTCAGCACCCAGCACAGTGCTTGCTATATCATAGGTCCTCCAACGTTTGTTTATTACACTGACACAACATAACTGAAAATAAAACATCCTTCTTTTAAAAATCCATTGTGCCAAAGCTAACCGAAACATCGTTCAGTGTTTTAAACATTTTTCAATGCCAGTTTCTCCTCTCCTGCTGTTTATCAAATTGAAGGGACATATTCAGGTGATATAAAGAGTTCCCCTGGGGCAGAATCTAAATATAAACATTCTAAAAAATTTTTGCCTCCATCTGTTTTGCTAGTCAAGTGAACTTTGCACAAACCCTCAAGTTTTGGGTTCTTCTCCACCCTCCCAAACAGAGTTCCATCAAGGAAGTAGAGGCTAGACTGGGAGAGGAACTCATTTCCCTCGTTCTTGTGGAGACATAAATCAGGTCATAAGCAAAAGTCATTTGGATCTGATTTCTCTGTGGGTTCATCTATTCTGCTCTGCTGCATGAGTGTATCCTGGGAACACCAGTTTTGTCTTTCCTCTGCCGTTATGACAGAAAAGGAAATTGTACTTACAGATTTCCTCAGGCCCAGACTCACTAGATTGTGGTCAGAAAAACTTAGTTCGAGTTCACTGGAAGACTGAACTCAGAGCCAAGGACAGTTCCGTAGCAATATTTGGATAGCAGTAAAGCAGCAAGAACATCCTGTCACATTTCCGTGCAGAATCTCTACACAGAGAGCAAGGAGCATTTCCTTGTGCCTTGCTACTCCAGGTGTGGTGCATAGACCAGCAGCACTGGTGTCACCTGGGAACTTGTTGGAACTTTGCAATCTTGGCCCCCCATCCCATTCTTGAGTATTAGCAAGATTCACAGGTGATCTTCTGGCCATTAAAATTTGAGAAGCACTAAGATGGGCTATGAACAGACTTTATAGAGCAGTCTAGTAGGTAAAAATACTTTGCCTATCACCATTCTCATCTATCACTTTGGGAGCAGTAAACACCCCTTGAACCATGAAACATACCACTGCCTTTATTCATTGCCTAGGAGGCAATAGGTGATTGAAGGTGAAGGAAAGTTCTGGTGTCTCTAAGGATCTCAGCAGCAGGTCCTTATGCGGAAAATTCTATTTATACTTATGGGTGGTGGTCAGCCAGGTTGAAAAGATAAACAGCCAATTTACTGTGAGGTGATGCAGAGATGCTGCAAAACCCATCTCCAGAGGTCTGCAGTCTCCTATGCTACAAGCTACAGCTGGCATCTCATACGCAACCTTCCCCTGAGGTAAGAGTGGCGAGAAGCAAGGGACAGCAGGTCATTATTTTTCCTTCCACAAGTACACAGACTCTTCTGACCTGTCTCCCTTCTTGCCTGCCTATCACTTCCTCCAT
The DNA here is from genome assembly GCF_047511675.1 of Marmota flaviventris. Classification (NCBI taxonomy): domain Eukaryota; kingdom Metazoa; phylum Chordata; class Mammalia; order Rodentia; family Sciuridae; genus Marmota; species Marmota flaviventris. Next base: position 38,187,537 of record NC_092510.1, on the reverse strand, counting down.
GTGCTGTCAGATTTTCAAGATCTCCCCTTCCTCCCGTTTTCCCTTTTGCATCACTCCCTTCGAATCACTTTGGAGGAGTAACTTGAATATCCTGTGATATGATCTTGTCTCATCCATCATTTTGCTCTTTCTTGGTAGACTATTAGTTCACATCATCCCATCAATACTGGAATGAAGGCATTTCTCTACAGATTTCTGCTATCTTTGCATTATATTCTCATATTGTCATACGGTGACATTGAGTATTTGCATGTTTTTTCATAAATCCAGCAATATTTATATACTCCATGTAGTTGTTTGAAAGAAACCGAGCATGCTAGGCTGGGCCTGGGTTAAATCTTCACCAATTATCTCTGCTCTCTCTTATACCATCAATCTCCCCATTTCCAATGTCAACTGACGTTCAGTCTACATAGCATATTCAAATCTCCTCCATCTTAAAAAATAACAAGCAAACAAACAAACAAAAACTCTCAATTATGTTCTCCCTTAAGCATTTCCCTCTATCTCCTTCCTCCTTTGGGGGTCCTTAATTCTTTCCTCTGCCCTGTCTGCGCTTCTCTTTGCACTGCCACCTAAGTGAATTTTCTGGAACAAGCTATTACTGCACCCCCCCCCCCCTGCTTGGAATGTAGTGATGCCTTTCTTCTACTAACCCCAGACAGACAAGATTGCCCTCTGCAACCTTATTTCTCATTATTCATTACCTGCTCAAATCATCACCTCCCTCTCTCACCCTTGGGATTTTCTGATGTTTTCTAAACACAGTCAAGGTTTTTCTTGCCTCCTACCCATGTCCCTGTTAAATCCTCTACCTACATGACTTTTCCCTTTTGGTACCTGATAAGTTCTATTTTCTTTTCTAGAACCAACTCAGATCACCTAAATCTTGACTGACCTCCTCTTTGTTCCAAAGTGTCTTGCCTGTGTCTCTGCCTCACTAATTGCCCTGTGACTATTTTCACTTCTGCAGGGTAAGCTTCTTGCACACTTGATTTTTTTTTGTCTTTATATCTTAGCTTCTAATATAATGCCTGACATTAAAAAATATGCAAATGTTTCTTGAACTAAATTCCATAAGGTCTTTATTTTCTTTTTAGTTTATTTCTTACTGCAGTTTTAGACTCATAAGTCACTATCAGTTCAACCCAGAAAGAGTCATTTACAGAGGTAGAAAGCCCAGAAAGTGTGCCATAGCTTCAGGGAGGTGTGCAGTTCTGGATGGACTCCAGTTTCTCAGAGAAAAATGGGTCATGGAGAATAATCAGACGTTAGTCTTGAACTTCCTCTCCCCATCTGCTTTTGATTTGATCTGCTGAAAAAGCAACTTTTCTAACCTCTTCGGCTGCCAGAGATTTCACAGGATGATTTGGCTGTTGAAGAAGAAAATGCTGGACCTGTCCCCCACTGGCCAGATATCCACTGGAAGTTAGGCCAGAGGCTAGAATGGTCAACAGTCAGATCTCAGCACTTGGAGGGTTCTGAATAGGGAAAGGAAGCTAAATAAGTTTTTAAATTTTTAAACTTCTGATTTGTTTTTTGTTTTTCTGTAAAATTTCACATTTGCTTTATGGGGCAAAGAAATAGACACAGGCTCTGCCAAGAGCATTTACACAACATTGGTCCTCTTGATCTCTATACTGCAGACTCAGCTGGCCTTGGAACATCATGGGTCGATTTACTTGTACTGAATTGAGCTGTCCAGAGCTGTGCTATGAGCAGGAGAGCTGAGACTCTTGGGGGCTCCCAATCTGGCTTTAGCTATGTTGGGAGTTAACAAGTTCCTCACTTGGCTGCAGGGCTTAGGTGAGCCAGGGGAAGAAGGGATTGCAAGAATTTGCCCCTAGAGTCGCTCAGCATCTATCCAAGGCCAGGCTGGTTGGTATGCAATCAGCTTTCCGGCACTTACTGAGTCCAAAGAGGGTAGGAACTTCAAACTACCCAATGTTTTATGGTGGAAAGGAACTATCTTCATACTCCAATCAACTCTGCCTTGTGGTCAGACACCATGGTAACTCTTCTCAGAAGAAACATGCTTTCCCAAGCTTCATGTTGAACTCACATCATCAAAAAATCATCTGTGAAATGGACAGGAATTTTATTAATTATATGGATGTGTTAGTTGTGTATAAGTATACCATGATCTTTATATTATTTATGGAAATGATTACAGTGCAATTGCTTTTTAAGCATTGAAATACATGGATTTCTCTGGAAGCAACACATTTTACAAATTCCTTTTTTAGCTCTGAATCTGAATCTTTTACAACTTGAGAACTACCCAGAGTTATTTGCTACATTAAAATTTCAAATCCAGTAAAACTGAACTTATTTAGAAAGCATTCTTCTATACCCCCATATCCTCAAGAGGAGAATGAAAATGACAATCGATGAAGCCAAGCTTCTATTGAAAGAAATATTTCCTACTTCAGCTCAAAGACTTTCTGAAAAAGTGGAATATAAACATGACAGAAGTGAAATTGATGCAGGTAACTCTGCATTAGATACTCCATCTACATCTGATGAAACCAGAGGAGTCACATGTGAGCCAGCAACACTCTTGGAAATAAAGTCCTGAGCTTATGCACAGGACAAAGATGGCAGTCCTTGAAACAGGAGGGGCTCTTCAAAAACTCCTCCTCCAAGCTACCAAGCAAAAGATGAGTTATTTGAAGTTAAGTCAGAGGAAAATAATGAGAGTTAGTTTATAACTCTAACTTCATTCTTCCCTCTTTATAACTCTCAGAGATTCATCAACAGTCAGAAAAACTTGTGCCATAGTAAAATCTCAGAATGATAGCACTTTGTGTGTTTGTTGGTTTAATTAAACTGAACGTTTAAGCAATATTTAGTTTTTTACTTTCCAGGGTTGACAAGATTCATTTTGTATTTTTTTTGAGTAATACTATATTAATCTTATTGCTACTCCCTGTTTGCATAAATGTCAAAATAGACTATTGTCATGTATAACTAAGAACTAATAAAATGAAATAAAAAATAAACTCAACCCAGAAAATATATATGTATTTAATATTTACACTTCTTAAAACTTATGTTTTACTTGTTTTAGAATATATTTGATGTTTTTACTTGTTCTATATTAAATATTTGATTGTACATTTTGCTTGATGAACTCTGAATACATCAAAAAATTCCTGTATCAATATTAGTATTTCAAAGTTATGCATAATAAGTAAAAAATTACTGAAATTAGCATTTTGATTTGGTATCATAATCAAATAACATATAAAGTAGTAAAATAATGATAATAAAATGGTAAATAAGTGATAAAGATAAATAAAATTTATGAGAAATAAAATAATAAAACAAATAATACTACAATAAAAGCTCAAATCAATATCTCTCTCTCTCTCTCTCCCTCTCTCTCTGTCTCTCTCTCTCTCTCTCTCTCTCTCTCTCTCTCAGCTATATATAAACAAACTGGGATCATGGAAGACATAGAACCAGTTTCTTTATCTTTCCCTCTTATATTCCAATTTCCCCCAGTTGGTTAAACTGAATGCTCAAAAAGTTTCTCAGAGCTTATCAAAAGTAAGCCTGTCACCACTTTCTGGGTAAAACTGTATTTCTGGTTTCTCCTGTGTTCCAATGAAATAGAAATTTGAGGACACCAGGAGCTGAAGGCTGGCCCAAAGGGTTTCACTGTTTGTTTTCTCTCTTAATAAATGCAGCACAAGCAGTGTTCAAATATGATGGATTTCCTCCCGGCCTCTGAGACAGAGATTCTTCCATCATCAATTCAAAGCCTTTGTGCTAGATCAACACACTCCATTGAGTGCTGACCTCCAAAAGGAAGAGGGCTTCACTCCCCTCAGACAACTCTGAGGCATGACACATGCCTTCATTCCAAGAGAGATTCATGTTTTGATAGCTCTCTTACTTTCTTCATGGGCCCATGAGATTTGAACTCCTCCAGTGCATTCAAAATAGATTTCTCCCTGTTCTTCAACAATAACAGAGAAGGCAAAGAAGTATAGTTTCTAAACAAAGAGAGACTTTTTCATTGGGCATTGGCAAGTATTAAAATTTTCTGCCCTTGTTTCAGGGTCTCAGACTGCCTTCAGGGAGAAAGAACTTACCCAAGGATTCAAGTCCAAGTCTAGCTGCTTCAAAAATCCAGATAATTCCCATTCTGTCAATGGTTCTCATGATAGCATGCATCAGAACCCCGGGAGGACTGGTTAAAACAGATGGCTGCCCCTCACGTCCAGAGATCTGGGGTGGGCCCACAAATTTGTATACCTAGTGAAATCTTAGTTGATGCTGATGCTACTGCTCCTCAAATCACATTTAGACAAAAACTACTCCATATTAATGGCTTCCCCGCCACCACTCCCAGTGATCCTAATGTAAGTGACCCGATGGTCACATTTGGGAAAATTGCACCATGCTAGCAGTAGCTATAGTTAATCACATAGAAACTATAATTCCAAATGGAAAAAATAAAGGGCTAAATGCAAGTTTAAAAATAATTAGAGGTGAAAGGCAAACAGGAATTAATTTTAAATAGACAGCAGTAAGAATGAAAGATGACTTCAGCAAGGTATTTGGTCTAGAGCTAACTAGATAATTTGCAAAGTCTAATGCAAACTGAAAATCTGGGTCCTTTTTTCAAAAAGCAGGAAAAGCATGTCATCAGTGGTATTAAAATATAAAGCTTTGCCTTTCTTTCTCAATGTCTCAACTTGTGATGCTTTGTATTTGCTATTTAATGATGTTGTAAATAAAATATTTAAAATTGAATCATTTGCATAAATTTTATCATTCATCTTTATACCATGGAATGTCAGCTGAAATGCAAATTTTAGAGCATTTAATTCATATGCAGAATCACTGACATTACACAATTCATATTTCAGAGTTTCTGCATATGTGCATATTTCATTCTCACCAGAACAATAGAAATACTACACAAATCTAACTGAGCTTTTTCTTTTTCACTTCTTCGTGTGTGCACATCAACACTATCTTCAGCTTATTGATAAGTAAGGTAGGACTAAAGGAAGAAGAACTATGTGTTACCCTATCTTTCCTTCTCCTTCTATATTTTCATTTTCAGCTTAAGTGGTTAACTAAAACAAAGAAGTAACATGAGCACAAAGGATATGATAGGATTCTTTTGTCATTGTTTCTTAGAATGTCATTGCCTTCTTTCTGGGTAGGAAGCAAGTTATGCTTTGAACAGAAAGCATGCCCTTTGGGGCTGGGGTTGTGGCTCAGCAGTAGAGTGCTCATCTACCAAGGCACTAGGTTCAATCCTCAACACCATATAAAAATAAATAAATAAATATCCAACTACAACTAAAAAAAAAAAAGCATGTCTCTCCAGTTTCAGTACACTTCTCACTCAGGTACATTAAAGATGCTTACCTAGTACTCACCTTGAACTCCCAGGCACCACTGGAATTCTGTACCCCTGGAACATCTTGAATACTATTTGTAAATGAAGTGGCAAGGAACACAGAACATAGAAATTTTGTGCACCCCCTCTACTTACATGCATGCTCCAATATTCTATAAGGCTTAGCTTACAAAGTGCAAATTCAAAGAAAAAAAATTATCAAAATTTCAAGAGAACAAAAGCACAACATTAAACATACAGATCTTCTGAGCATGGGACCTGTACCATAATACACAGGTCACATACCCAGGAAGCCAGCCTATTTGGATGCTAGAATGATGAAACATTCAATAGGAGGTTATAAAGAGAATTCCAGACTAGGAGAACTGGATGAGGCAGAGGATGGGAGAAGCACATATTCAGTGTCATAAAAATGTAAGGAAATAATGTGCTATCTTAAGAGAAACTTCCTTCCTGTAAGACCTATATCACTGTTGAAGGGTTAGGGATTGAGCTGGCTAGGAAGAGCTTACTTTCTCAAAAAAGGTGCCCTCAACAATAAGGCGAGGCCATTAAATTCTTTTCTCCCTTTCTTCCACTAAAAAATAAATAAATAAGGAAAAAAGCTTGAATTCATATATAAGAATCAAATTAGATATAAGATTCTTTTATTATTATATGTTTTATTTTCTCACTAAAGCAAGAAACCATCTCATAAAAGCAATATATGTTATTGATCAGTGTAATAAAAATATCAGAACATAATTTCCAGTCTTTGATTGCCTAGAGGACACTTTTGTTTCTTTAATGAAATTATAAAGAAATATTTCCACTTGTTTGGTTAGTTTTTTATATGAAACCATGTTTATTAAATCATATTGTTATTACTTTCTCTTCCCCCTCAGTTATTACGGTGAAATTCCAAGGCCTAACACTCAGTATGTTGGGGATTGTTTTGTACCAGCTAACATTTTTATGAAAGAGTAATATATCTTCGCTTTTCAAATTATTATCATGGGAGTTAAAATGAGGCTTCCTAACTATTTGTGTTATCCAAACTAGGAGAAAATTCCTATCAAAGCACTGTTATAAAACACATTCACTTTTTGTCAAGAAGATTAGATATTGTGTATTGCAAATTAGAGTAATATTGTAAGAAACCAGTATTTAATCGTTCAATATAAATTTTAATTTAAAACACATGTAAACTATCCCGTAATGTCTTTTAATGTACGTAGTAAATGTGAACAGGTTCAACAATAATTCTAATTTGAAATGAAAAGATATCTTGCAGATTTACAACTTTTAATATTACATTTGTAATGGACAAGTAATTTATCAGTGCTTTCTCATTGAAGAGAAGATGTGAACATTAAACAGCAGTCTTCTATAATGTTACCCCCAGAGTAACAGTTATTAATCAGTATGATAGGTATAATTTGACTAATTGTTTTCACATTTATATCATGATGTATATATGGAAATTTGTTTCTTTTCTAAAATACATGATTTCTTTTGTGATTGTGGGGCTGATTCTTACTGTTTTAAAAAAAATTATCAATGTTACAGAATTCTAAGCAGATACATTTGTATGCATCTAACATTAATTTTGACTGCTGCCAGTACTTCTTAGATGTTTCATTACTTGTTCTCTTATCCCTCTCCTAATGACATTTTGAATGTGTCCATTTTTTCACTTTATTCACAAAACTATAATGAACCGCCTGACACATTCCTCTTCATATACATGCAAAGTTATGTTTGAAAGTAGAAAGGAAAAAATAGAATTGATAGGTCAAAAGATGAATCTTTAAAGTTTTATAGATATTGCCAAATGGCTCTCCAAAAAGACTTCATTACTTTATATCCATGTGTGCCAAAACTTGGTTACTTTGTGTCTTTTAAAATATTTGGGAATCTAATTGGTATGAGTTTTCTTAAAAAGACAATGAGAATTTAATATTAAAAAATGTATTGATAAAATTAAGTATCTTAACATAAGAGAGAATCATAACAATAGATCCTAAAAATGCATTGGAGAAAATACAAATCCCTCTTTGTGGTGGTTAATATCATATGTCAACATGGCTAGGCTACAGTATCCAGATATTAGGTCAAACATTCTAGATGTTTTCATGAGGCATTTTTAAAATGAGATTAACATTTAAATCAATGGGCTTTGAGTAAAGCAGATCACCCTTCACAATGTTGGTGGGCATCATGCAATCAGGTGATAAGCCTTGACCCATACTCTGGTGTAGGAATATAACAGTATTCCAGGGATCATCTTATGTGCTTTGTAGGAATTAAACCTTTAAATTCTTAGAAGAGCCCTGTGGGATGGATACTTACTCTTATTATCCCCATTTTAAAGATTAGAAGACTGAAATATAGAGGTTATTTAGCTTGCCAAAGATCACACAGCTAGAAAAAATATGGTGGTAGCATTTGGGCCCTACCTGTTTGGCCTCCTCCTCATCATCATCCATTCTTTCAAGAAGTCCTCAAGTCCTTCACTGGGTTTAATTTGTTTTTAGAGAAAGAGAAACAGAGAAATTAGATTTCCTAAAAGGCTTGTTGGAAAAGACAAAATGCAGACCACAGCCCCCTGGCCCCTGGTTGGGTTCTGGCCACTCATTCTTTCCCTCTGGTCACTCCCCCCAAATGCACATGCAATGGAGACTCTTCCTTTTATTATTAAAGGTTTTCTATCATATTAACTGTACGACTTACTGAGTTTCACTGCGATGTTTCTGTATGTGCCCATGTAGTGCTTTGACGGCCTCCACCTTCCCTCTACACCTGCAGCAGAGATTCCGTACTCACCTCTTGGGCCTGACCCACCAATATCCTTGCCAGACAGTAGTTTTAATAGCATTCCAGAAAGAACATGCACTTCGCAGTACAGATTGGGGTCCAAACATTCTAACTCTTTCCAGCTATGTGTTTCTCTTATGAAGCTCTCCTGTCCTTCCCCCCACCTTCCCCACCCCCCGCCCAGTACTGGTAATTGTACCCAGGGGTGTGTTACCACTGAGCTACATCCCCAGCCCTAAAGCTCGTGTCTTGAGAAATTATTGTCAGGATGAAATAAGCCATTTGTCTTTTTACTTAACAAATATTTTGAGCCCCAACACTGTATTTGCATAGTGTATTATGGTTCGTAAGAACATGTAGTAAGAGCCATGCAGCATATAACCTAAACCAACTCAATCACTAGCTATGAGAATTTGGGCAAGTTAATTAGCCTTAGTTAAGTTATTCTGTGCCTTTGTTTCTTCACCTGTAAAATAAAGGTATTAATAATATCTCTCATGGGACTGTAGTGAATACTAAATGTGTTTACAAATGTAAACAGAACACACTGAACAGAGTTGGCTGTTGTCATTACCAAATGTTATCTGCCCTAGAAACACTGAGATGAATCTGAAGCTTACAGTGCAGAAGTCTGATGCATGAAGGGACATTTAGGGTCCAGTGAAGTTAAATGTGTAACAAAGACATGTATGGGGAGACAGTGAAGCCCAGAAGGGAGCCCTCTGACCCATGGTAAGGAGGGGCAGGGAGTCTTGCTGGAAGGTGGTTACCTGAGCTGAGTATAAAAACAGATTCAGATCAGCCAGTCATGAAGGGATGGGATGGATGGGAGGCATGATTATGACAAGCCCTCAGGCTGGTAGATGGCAAATGCAGGTTCCATTCCTCCCCTCCAGTCTGACCTTCCCTCCCACCATGTTTCCTCCAGAAGGTCTGCCCTTCAGGTTGACTCATGTACAGACCTCTGGACCTCTCTAGACCTCTAATATCTCTCCTTGGCTAATCTTCCTTTCCTTCAGGTGGATGACCAATGAGTCTGTATGTTTTCCCAGTACCGGGATGTGCATGGGCTGAATTTCTTCTAGAACAAGGTGGGGTAACCTCACCAAAATCTGGCCAAGTCAACCACATAGTAACACTGTATCTCTTAAGCTCCTATTTCCATAAAGCAAATGGAATGATCCTCACTGACCCAAAGATGTTCCCAATCAATAGAAAATTAGCTTCATTAGCTTATAGATCCTCCACATTTGTCTGTGTTTATAAACACAAATTAGCTAATGCTTCTAGGTCATCATTCTTACTCTCCAGAGCATCCATTTTACCTGGAACACTTGAGGAGGTGAAGCGGACAAAGATAAGAAAATCAAAGAAAGGTAAATCAAGGATTGAACTAACAGAATTGTTTTTTATATATGTTGGCTAAAATTTAAAAATTGCACATGATCATTCTTTAAACAAAATTAATACCAGTTTTTAAACAACTATTTGCTAACCATTTGGTGAATTCCCTTCACAATCATTACAGTTTGTTCCACTTATGTCTCCTCTCCCAAGACACACACATTCATGTATAGAGATATATAGATGTTCATGACACATGCACACATGTACACACAAGCACAGACACACGCACACATATAGAAACATTCAAGTATCCATGTATCCATAGGCTTAATACATCACAAACACATTGACATACATGTAGATAAACACATATAAATGTACATACCATATATAGAAACAAACATAGAGACCAAAAAAATTGTACCCATACAAACACATACTGGTTTAGATATGAGATACCCCCCAAAAGTTTGTTTATGAGAAAATGCAAGAGGGTTGAGAGGTGAAATGGTTAGGCTATGAGAGCCTTAACCTAATCAGTGCATTAAACCCCTGATAGGGATTAACTGGGTGATAACAGTAGACAGGGTGTGGCTGAAGAAGGCTGGTGCTGGGGGCCGGCCCTTGAGGTACATATATTGTCTCTGTGGAGGGGAGCAGTCTCTCTCTTTGCTTCCAAGTCCTGGGCCTTGAGCTGCTTTCCTCTGCCACACTCCTGCCATGATGTTCGACACCACCTCAGGCCAGAAGAATGGAACTGGCTGTCTAGGGACCGAGATCTCTGAAACCATGAGCACTTTTCCTCCTCTAAAATTGTTCTTGTCAGGTCTTTTGGTCACAACAGTGAAAAGCTGACTACAACACACACACACACACACACACACACACCCTGATTATACACATATTATATAATACTGAAAAGAGCCCCACAATTGGTGCCAGTATACCTATCTTTTATATATATATATATATATATATATATATATATATATATATATATATGTATGTATTTGTAGGTAGACACAATAACTTTGTTTTATTTTTATGTGGTGCTGAGGATTGAACCCAGAGCCTCATGTGTGCTAGGCAAGTGCTCTACCACTGAGCCACAATCCCAGCCCTCAGAATACCTAGATTCTAACCCTGATTTTACCACTTACCAGTGATATGACTTATGAAAAGTTACCTATTATCAATAAGCAACAATTCCATGCCTTATAATAAGAACAATAAAAGATAATAACATTCCACTCAGACTGGCAGTTTTTAAACAATTGTTTATTGATAAGATTACTAGAGGGCACAGTAAATTTTAAGTGCTTGCTTTTTAAGAAGTAGATTTGTGTATAAACACTTATACACACTTAATTCATCCTGGTCTTTCATCTTCTTTATTAAAATTTTATATGCACAGAGAACTCTATGTGTGTGTTTTAATAGTTTTTTAATAGTTTTAACGTAATTGTCTGCGTGGAAGCTAGAGGCCTCTCTATTCTTCGTTCTGTTTTTCAGTTGGTATGAACAAGTATTAGTACTCTGGGTTTTGGTTTAGCATAGTGTAGGGTTTTTTTTCCCCTCAAGGAAGAACACACACCCAATAATATGAAGGGAGAAAAATAAAACACAGCTGTGATATTGTGAAATATCTATTTGGTATTCATCTCCATTTTCTGGCATACACGCCTAAAATTTTTGGAATCTTGTGAATGAGAGTGTCTTTTGTATGCTAATGAATTGACTGATGGCTGCAGCTTCTAGGTAGCTTTAGGATGGAGCTGGTCACCCAGAAGACCTAGGCCAGATTAGAGGATTGGGGACTTTCAGCCCCACCTCAACCCCAATCTCTGGGGAGGAAAAAGGCTGAAGTTTAAGTTGATCACCATTGCTCAACTATTTAATCAATCATGCCTACGTAGTGAATACTCCATAAAAACTCAAAAAGAGCTTCTGGTCCCACACAGGGACATTCCTTGGGCTCCAAGCCCCTTCCTCCATGCCCCACCCTATGCATATCTTCATCTATGTCCTTTGTGGTATTCTTTGTAATAAACTAGCAGACATGTTTCCCTGCCTCCTATGATCCATCCCAGCACATTAGTGGGACCTGAGGAGGGCTTTGTGTGGACCCCAGCTATGGCTGACGGGTCTTAAGCACAAGTAAAACAACCTGGGCATGGGGTTGGCATCTGAATTGAGGGAAAACAGTCTTGGGGACTGAATCCTGAGCCTGTGGGATTTAATGCCATCTCACAACGGAATTGGAGTAGACACCTAGTCACTGACCTCTGCAGAAATGAATGCCTATTTGTTGATGGGGAAAAAACCCCACGTCTTTTGAGGTCACAGAAGTCTCTTGCACTGGTTGTTTTGGTGTGACAGCAAGAGGAAAAGCAGTTTGCTCTTCCAATAGAACAGATAACCCAGTTCAAGGCAGTCTCCAGACTCTGGGCTTGAGGGCATGTTGAGTGCAATGTTCCAGCACTGTGGAGGTCAAACCCAGTAACCCCACAGCTGACAACCACGGCTGACAGATGTGACCACACAAAATCATAACCTCTGAGTAATGGAAGATACCTATCAACAAAGTTAAAAATAAGCAGCAAATAGGGATATTTGCAACACATAAAATAAAGGATTTGTATCTAGAATCTACAAAGCACCCCCACAAATTGATATGAGGAAGACAAATACCCCAATAGAAAAATGGGTTCAAGAAATGAACAAGCAATTCACAGAAGAAAAGCAAGAACTCAATAAACATGAAAAGATATTCAACCTTACTAGTAATTATAGAAATGCAAATTAAAACTATAATGAGCTTTTTCCATCCCCATCACATTTACAAAATTTAAAAGTCTAACAATAAACAGCACTGTTGGGGGTTTGAGGAAACTGACATTCTCATACACTACCAATGAGAGTAGAGATAGGCAAATCTGTCTTACTTTTAAATGTATGTACCCTCTGACCTCTCAGTTCTACTCTAGGGCTTCATTCTACAGAAATATTAATGAAATAAGTATTGATTTCATCATCATTTGCAAATGGCAATAAAAACTTAAAAATTCATAATCAAGGATAATCTAAATAAATTTTGATTAACTCATAAAATGGAATACTTCACTGACCTCCAAAAAAGTAAAATAGACACAGAATGATCCCCACAAAGCACAATGTTAGTAAAGAAAGCAGTTATGGTACCATTTATTTTTTAAATGATATGTAGCATATGTTCACATAAATGTATAAATGCATGCAGCAATCTTAGAAGAATACACATTACATAAATCACATGACAATGCAATATCTGACAAACTCTGAGCTATCTAAAAATTGGTTATGTTATATGGTTCAAGATAATAATCATTACCTCTGAGAAGTAGAGAAGGAGATGGAAGGCATATTTCAAGGAGGAATACTTTTATGTTTCATTTTATTCTTTATAACTATTATGCACTTGGTATCATGAAATAATATTTTCAACTTTTTCAAATGAAAGATAGTCTTCATGTATTTGCTGTGATTAGTAATTGCGTGTCTCATGGCGTGTGTCTACATGATGAACAGCTCTAGTGAGCAGAGGCTAGGGAAGCTGCTGATCATCCTCAGGTGACCAGGACAGCCTCCTGCAACAAAGAATTATTTGACCCCAAATGTCCACAGTGTTGAGAATGTTGAGATCTGTTTAACAGAAAAAAGATGCCAAGGCACCTAGATCTAGCAACAGCAGGAAGCCTTCACCTTCCCAAGGTGGAAGGGATGCACACTCCATGTGAGAATGCACCAAGACAGCTGTCCTGCAAGACGGAGGGGGCCCTACCAGGAACCAAATCAGCCACACTAACTCTTTGACCTCCAGCCTCCAGACCTGTGAGGGATACATTGCTTTGTTTAAGCCAACCCTCTAATGCTATTTTGTTATAGCAACTGGAGCTGACTAAGATACCAAGAAAAGTACTGATTCATTTGAAATCAAGTAAGCTGTGGGGAAGGCTGTGAAATTAGTAAGTGACTCTGAGTCAACTAAGCAAACTAACCCCAAGTGGTAGCCACTGTCCTTTCCTCCATTCAGAGTGCCTTCCAGGTTTGACCTGTCCTAGAAGCATGGTGATTAGGCCCCATCTCTCCCTAATCCTGGCTCCAACAATCTTGTCAAGTCTGTTAATCACTCATATTTCACAAGTCCCATCATCAACAGCCAACCCAAGCATCTGATGGAGATATTAAGTGGATTCAGTTCCCACCAAAAGCATGAGGAACTTCTGGGTCAGAGAGCCATGACTCCTTATGGCTCCTTTGGAACTTTGAAATGTCAAGAGTAACTCATCAAACATTTTCATGAACTCCGGGTAGGGAGCTCCTACAAAGAGCAACAGCATGCATTCATTCCTGAAGTCACTGAACTTTGATCAAGTGTCCCATCAGACTAGAAGTACTTCCTCCAATGAGGTGAAACCTTCTTCTGCCACATGCTGACCAGGTGATATCATTTATACCTAATTTGTGTAGCCCTTGTTGAAAATTTAGAATGGCTTTTACTGAATGATCTTAAGCTCCTTCAACAAAAATAGATATGACTAATAGAACTCTCTGGTATTTAGTTACCTGTCACAGAGTTCTAGGCAAGAAGAGAGCAGAGTGGGCTGAAGCCATGTAAGAAGACTTGGTCAAGGCAGTAGCTTTTCACTTCATCTTGATTGACATGTAGAAAGTGTAGAAGGGAAGAAATGCAATTTTCAATGATTGAGAAAAGATGTGGTGCTTCTGGAACAGTTTATGTGCACAGGACGCTTGACCTGACCTTCACTTGCCACGACAGGCAGTGTAGCCTTATGGTAAAGGGCCCAGCATCTGGAAACATCCCATTTCAAAGATTAGCTCCACTACTTAGCAGATGTGGGGCCTTAGCTATTCTGTTCCTTGATTCTCTTACTTTACTGGGGTGGTAATTGTAATCTACATCATGGGCTTATAGGGAAAGACACTAATGCACATGTATATAGTTAGTAAGTACTTCACTGTGTGTTGGCTATTGTTATTACAGTGGCCCAATCAATGTTAGTTAATTGGGGGATTCACTCCCAGTTGGATTGCCAATATCTTAACATACATGAGGGTTGCTGGGGTGAAGAGAGTAACTATCTTCTTCCATTTTAGACCATCTGTGAAGAGGAAAGGCTGGAACTCAATGTGAGCTCTGTTTCTAACTTCTGCATGCCTTCCCCTCTCAACCATACCGCCCCCTCTTTCTCTGCTCAACAAATATGTTGCACTGGATGCAGCAGAAGAGCCAACATAGCTTCATTCTATTTATTTCCCCACTCTCTGGCTGCAAAAAGCAATTTCATCACAGAGAACTGAATTGCTGTATTACCCACCCCAATGTTTATATTGGACATCTCAATCACTCTGTAGCAAATAGGGTTAGATCTGATGCAAGGTCTGTTACTTTTTCTTCTTAAAATGTTTTTTCTACCTTAGAGGTGCTTCTATTTCATATCACTAGTCCAAATAATAGTGATGATAATAATAAAACAACCACCACTTATTAAACACTTACCCAGGGTGGCTAATCACCCAGTGTGTTAAACACTTTGTGTGCAATAACTCATTTAAGTATCACAACAACATCTTATTGTCTCTACTTTCATAGCTACTACTTTCCTAGCTACCTACTTTCATAGAACATAGAAGAATTAAACTGCTTGCCCAAGATCACACAACTAGTAAATACAGTAATTGGAATTTGATTGCAGGGCTTTATGATTCCACTGTACTCTCTTTTCCCCCAATTCATGATGTACTTCTTAAAAGAAGAAGTATAGTGGAATCATTCTATAAGCAGAAGATTAAGAAACTATCAGTAAGAAAGACCTTAACCTTCACTTCATGTTGTGGGATTATTTCATATGGTAGAATTTTCTCTCCTACCAAAATTTACACAGAAACCCAAAAATAAGGATTGGCTGAGCTGCTTCTCAGGTTATACTGGAGGGGACCAGACTGCCTACGAGCAACGTGACAGATGCAGACCAAAGATAAGACCCACACGAAGGCCTTCCCCTGGGCCTGCCTACATGCCCCTGAAACTTCATGTCTAATCTCATGAGAGACCTCAAGCACTTGTACTTGGGGCCTCTTGCAAGTGTGAAGAACATCCATACACACAGCAATCCACATACCCAGCCCCTTAAAGCCTCTTTTCTCCTACCCCTACCTCTGATGAGAAACTGAGTCATAAAGTAAAAAAATAAGTGTAATGTTAATGAAATGTGAACCACATTTGACTATTGTTGAGAGGTGTTCAAACATAGGTAGAACTATGATTATTTGCATTCATGATTTTAAAAAGACTTTTCCATTAGCATTAGTGTGGTATCATATGATTGTCCTGTTTGCAATAGAATCAAAATTTATGAAAAGAAATGTAAGATGACATAATCGGCTCAGACTGGAAAGCAGTTTTAGCGATTTGAAATGCTGAAGTCATATATTCTCTATCGGTCAAGATAGACTATGTTATGATATAGGGAAAAGGGATCTCAGCGGCTAACAGCAAACAACAATTTATTTCATTTATTTCTTTTTCATACTGTCATTCTGATTTCCAGAGCCAAGCTGACAGAGGAAGTACAATCTGGAAGTTTCCTTGTTGCCCTGGTAAAGGGAAAGAAAGTTCCAGAGGTCTCACATCAGGAGTAAAGTGCTGCAGTCTAGGAGCACATGCTTTCACTCACAGCTCATTAGCCAGAGCTAGTCGCAGAGCCTCTCCCATCACAAGGAAGACAAGAAGCACCTGGAAGTAGAGCACTGGCATTGGGGGACAGCACCAAGGACCACCAGGTACCTAGATGTCAAGACCCTGGATCCATCACTACCTGACTCAATCAGTTACTAGATGTGTGAATCCTGAACTGAAGCAACACAGCACATGTTCTAAAGGTAAATGATCAAACAATGTAGATGTGGCCTGGAAAAATAAATAGGATATAAAATAAAATATCAGAAATGTTCATGCTCATGTAGTCCACAGTGCATTATTTTTAAAAATAAACCAAGTTGACTGTGAATTTGACTTGTAAAGTATGAAAACATTTTATTCAATGATATGTTTTACAGTGACTGACACACATATCTATATAATTTATTTATTTACTATAACTCACAGGGGAGTTGATGTAATCTTCCAGACAACTTAAAGGGAAAGTCATCCTTGTGTCTATTACTTGCACACTTGAGATAAAGTATTTTTAGAGCCATAATAATTCAGTCAATTGAATTATTATTATTATTAGCCATAATAATTCAAATCCCCAAAGCCACTCTGTAGTGGTGAACTCAGTTTATTAAGTAATTTCTTGATGTGGCTTGGATAATTAGATTGAATTTAGAACTGAAATAAATCAATAGCTGATGAAACAATGTGCTTATTCTTGAGACCAAGTCACCTAAGAATCTAAGAAGGTTGGGAAAGACTTTGATATTGTGAAAGGGTAGTTTCAGATTTTGAAGCTTCCAAATGTGAAACTAAAATGAAGTAATGAGGTGGGGGATATAGCTCAGTTGGTAAAGTACTTGCCTCACATGTATAAGGCCTTGAGTTCAATCCCTGACACTACAAAAAAAAAAAAAAAGAAAAATTTAAAAAATGAAGTAATGACAAAAGAATGTAAGCAAATTGTACTAAATATTGCCATTTAAAATAATTAACAGACAAGGCATGGTGGCACACACCTGTAATCCCAG
The DNA here is from genome assembly GCF_047511675.1 of Marmota flaviventris. Lineage (NCBI taxonomy): Eukaryota > Metazoa > Chordata > Mammalia > Rodentia > Sciuridae > Marmota > Marmota flaviventris. The sequence goes on along the minus strand of NC_092510.1, from coordinate 38,170,265 downwards.
CAGCTCAGAAGGCTAAAGCAGGAGGATCACAAGTTCAAAGACAGTCTCAGTAAAAGCAAGACACTAAGCAACTCAGTGAGACCCTGACTCTAAATAAAATACAAAGTAGGGCTGGGGATGAGGCTCAGTGGTTGAGAGCCCCTGAGTTCAATCCCCAGTACCCTCCCCCCGCAAAAAAAAAAAAAAAAAAAAAAAAAAAAACAAGAAAAAGATTTCTACCTTTGTGTTTTAAATTAAACTTTATTTCTAATCTCATTGAGAGATCTCAAGCATCTGAACTTGAATTGAGGCCTTTCACAGAAGTGTCTCAGAGGAACATTTGCACATCCAGCCCAAGACTCTTCAATTATGTATTGGTTACTCATCAATGATACTGGGATGAACTGAATTCACTCTCAGATCTGAAAGCTCAGCATCCTTCTGCCTCCTGGAAATAGGCTTCCCACCCCCACCCTGCTTCCTAGCCTCAGCCCAGTTCAGTGTGCCTAGACATCAGTTCAATGAGGGTACTGCGTGGATACCATTTTCCCCATGGCTTTCCATCTCCGAACACTGACAGTCACAGGACCTATGTATTGTTGGGAGAGGAGGTAGACTGGTTCACAGGACACACAGATTATTAGAAGCACAGGGATGGAAAGTTGCTTCTTCAGAGACACTTTATGGGTCAGAATGTGAGTACAGAGAAAAATGGCAGATTAGGCTGAGAAATTGGGAACATCTATGACTACTCTGATGGGCTCTTCCATTGCCCAGGTAGCTACTCTGTAGCATGCCCCTTCCAACTCCCCAGCTTTCAGCCTTCCTGAATTTGATTGTTGTTACCACAGCATAACTTTACCTATCCTGACCAAAACAGAAACTTCTTCTTTGTAGCAAAGTATAACAGCCCACACATCCCAAATTATCACCTGGATGTGTAGGTACATTAGAAAGACGTTTAATTTAATTGAAGGCAAAGGGACTGAGCTAAAATCTCAATGGAAAACATATTTGCTGCTGAATCTTTTGCAAATCATGTAGTCAGTTCTAAAAGGATGAAATAATGCTGATCTTATAAAAACTTATGTGAGAATCTTGAAAGAAACCACCCATGGGGAAAATACAGTCAACTTCTGCACCCTCTCACATCCTCCCAAATCACACAGACTAAAGAGGACCTGGTAACTCCACTCAGCCATAGCCCCTGAAATCAAGTTCATCTTGGTTTAGAGCTCACCACTTCAATGTAAGTAGTAAAATGTACCAGTTAGAGAGGATCTTCATCAGACTGCAGTGCCCTCAAGGTCAAGGCCCTTGACTTACTCATCTTCATATTCCAGCAGCTCACCCCTTTTCTGGTACTTGGAAGACAATGTCAAGTGAAGGTGGGAGTGCAGAAGGAATCAAGTCCACTCACAAAGGGGTGCAATCCCCTGAGGAAGGTTGTTGTACAGAGTCCAGGACGTCTAGAATTAATATCATCCAGAAATGGGAGTAAACAAATGACAGTCACAGGGACAGGACAAGGGGAGGTGAATCCTGAAATTAAGGTCCCCTTACATCATGCATCCTCACCGCCTTAGCTTAGTCCCCATGCCAGGCAGCCCTATACAGAACCAGCTTCACTCTGAGGGTTCTTGGCAGAGGATTCAGACTCAATCAAGATTACTGGGCAACCTCCCAATTACCCAGAATGGCAAGACTATGGAATGTGATGGCTCTTGGCTATTCATTGAGTATTGAATAGTATATGATTTTGTTCACTTTGGAGAACTAGAATGATCACTAAAGAGAGGGTGAAAAGATCCCTTGTACCCCTTAACTTTGTTTCCTCACTTATAAAATATGGTATTTTCTGTTTTAAAATCCTGTATTTTCAGATTGTCAGAATGTTAATAATTGAAGCTAGGGAATGGAAACATGGGGGTCATTATACTATTCTGCATTTAGGGTATGTTCAAATTTTTGCATAAGACATTCAAAACATAATCTATGCTTCCTCTCAATATCCTCTACTGCTGAACAAGTTTTAAAGATACATTGTTCAAGCAACTGTTGACCCATACATATCCCAAGACTGTTCCAAATCTTCGGATTCACAAATATCTTCAGTCCTGGGCAATAATAGGTACATATAAGTTAAATTTTACATGATCTTTTCAGACCCTCAGTGAGAGTAACCTCATATGCAAGAGCAACATTGAGGTGCTAGTGGCCCAGTATAAGTGAAAATTTTCCTTATCAAAATTATACACACACACACACATACACACACACACACACACACAAAATCATCTCTGGGACACTCAGGTCATTTGCAAAATGAATGCAGAGAATGCAAAGTGTAGGCCCCTAACTCAACTTGAACAAAATGTGATTATCTTTATGTTTCTACAACTGAAGTGTAGGCCCCTAACTCAACTTGAACAAAATGTGATTATCTTTATTTTTCTACAACTGAACGGTCTGATTTCTATTCCAAGTTCCTTTTATGCTAAAATAGCATGGACAAAATCATAATTTATTTTGGGAGTCTCCCTTTCCCTGGGGTATATTTGAGAAGAGGCTTCAAAAGGTTTATTGTGTAAGGGAGGTATTCCATATCATCATCTCTTCAGACCAGCTCCCTCTGAGACATTCCCATTCCCACTGGGACTCACTTGCCCATGAAAGCAATCACTGTGTTCCTCATGCCTGCTGCCAAGCTCCACTGAGGTACAGGGAGCAATTTTTTGACTCCTGCACCATGCTAAGACATGGTGAGACCCAGAAGGGCATGTGGGGCCCCGCCTACCTAAACACACCACACAGGTCCTTTTCTCTAGGGCCTGTCTTCTTTCCTGGGGTATTTAAGGCCTCTATTCTCAAGTTCCCCAAAACTAGAGGTAGAAGTGACAGGCAGTGAAGAATACACCTCCATGCCCCTTTCTCCAAATGTACAACACACACTCATTCTTGGCTTCCCCTCTGTCTACCACCCTACCTGCCACCATCTTGAATTCAGGGACACTATCTAGAGAAAAAGACTCCTTCCCCTAACTCACCAGGTATTAGTCCAAATCTATTGTTTATGCCTTAAGTACCCTCAAGGCTAAATTTTTGAAACTCAAAGCCTTTTTTCTTTTGTTGCAATAATATCAGTTCTCCATGGCAATGAATACCTTGAGTCTGAGCTTGAATCAGAGCAGGGTTTTGGGGTTACCGGATAATAGCAAATAAAAAGAAAATTAAAATTCCTGTTAATATTTTAAAATATTATTCTGCCACAAACATTCTCTGGTTTTGTTGCAATTCATGATTTCAAGAGCTTCCGTTCACCTTCAAAGCTCTTCATCCCTCCAACTATTCCTGCAGGGGTACTCAAATGTGCTTTTGCTGTTCTTATCTCCAAATAACTGCTAGCTGAAGCCCTGGGTGCTGTTACAAAGCTGCTGTTACAAAGCTTCCTATGGCTGCCCAAAACTGCAGGACCATGCTGCCGAGTCAGTGCAGGCTTTACCGCATTTTCAATGACCAGGAGATTCTAAAGAAACAGGTCTTTGAGCTTGGTCAAAGACTATAAGGCTGGAGCAGGGGGTAATCTCAGTGACAGACGTGTCCCCTGTCCATTAATGGCATTCCATCTTTTCTGCTCCCTCCTCTAAGATGAGTCGCATACTGTAGACTCCTAGGTTCTCAAGAAAACAGGCCTCTGGATGGTCACCCCTGAACCCTCTGGACATGCTCAGACAGGCTCGCATCTCAGAATAAAGACAGCCCAGATTCTCAGACTGAGACCCACTCCTACTCAAAACTATTGATACCAAAGACTGATCAATATGTACATATATACTAGCATTTAGGATTTCTTCCACTTTTAGGTTGGTGGAGACTCAAAAGCCAGGACTAAAATAAATTATCTCTATTCATGAATATTAATCTGTTTATTTTTCACCTCTACTCTGAATTTACAGATTTAGAAGAATGCACATGAGATCAGTCCATGTCCCAGAGAGAGACTGGATACTACCTTCTTTCCCTTTATTGAGAATGTGGTGGCTTTTTGAGCTATAGGTTTTCTAGTGTCTTCTTGGATAAATTTGTTGGCACATAAAAATTTCAAATCTTTTTAAAAACCATGCAGCCTGATATATTAGGGAAAAAAAATCTACTCTACGGTAAACTAAATGACAGCCTCCAAATATGTCTGTGACTTAATCTCCAACCCCTGGGAATGACTCCTTAAAGGTCTTTGTGGACGTGATTGAATTAAGGGTCTTGAGCAGGGAGTTTATCCTGGGTTAAGCAGTGGGCCTGATGTCATCACACAGTCCTTATAAAGGGAAGGTGGGAAGAGTCAGAGTCAGAGGAGAAGACAATGTAAGGACAGAAGCAGAAAGCAGAATGAGCCCCAAGCCAAGGAGTGCCAAGAGCTTCCAGAAACTGGAAAGGGGGAAAAAAATGGATCCCAACTCGAAGTCTGTCTCCAGGAGAAAATTACCTGCTGAAAACTTGCCTCTAAAGTATCTGTAAGACTCGTTTCAGACTTTTAACCGCTGGAATTATAAGACTTCAAAAACAGTTAATTTGTAGTAATTAATTACAACTGCAATGGGAAACTGATAAATCGTCTTTCCTGACCCTGCTTGCCTATTGGTCATTGGTGGAATTGTAAGCTTCTTACTTGGTGGTGGATACATTAAACCAAGACTCAATAGACCACTTTGTATCCAGCTGACAATTTTCTGGCTGAATGATTCAAAGCAGGTCACTTAAGCTTTGTAAAATGGAGATCAATGGCCACTTACAAAGATAGTACAAGGGTCCAGTGAGACGATGTAAGCAAAAGGATTCAATGTCCATCAAAACTTTTACAGGTACAATGTATTTTACAGATAAAAATATGGCAGAGAGAGTATAAAAGATTTTAGCCATTTGCATTTCCTGCTTGTTTGGATTTCAGATAAATGGGAGTTTACTGAAACCTGCCTCAGGTTTTCTTTTTAAGGAGCTCAGATTTCATCAAAATCATTGGACTCTGTCTCAAAGGTCCCTTCCGGCTCTGCCACCCTATAATTCTAAATGTCAGCTGGAACGGTTCGATGATAGCACCATTAATTCTCTCATGGCAGATAGATAGAGACCAAAAGCCCAGGTAGGAAGCTAGAGTTGATCAAGAATGAAGGATGGCATGGGCCAGTGTTCTGAGTTCTGAACACTGCATTCTTTATGCATTCTTTGTTCATTTTTCATTACACATACAGTCACTGAGTGAATACAATATATGCCAGGGCTATCCCAGGCACTGGGTAAGATGAACAACAGGTGATTGGGGGACAAGAAGAGTTAAAGAAATGAATAAAAACAAGGTTCATGACCTCAGTGTCTTTATGTCCAGTGAAGTACATAGATACCCAGCCCACCACAGACTCGATATCCCCTGGTCTCATTCACCTGGTGTCTCCAATGAAATCATATGACATTTATACTTAACATCTCTTTGATTTCCAAGAACACACACAGAGGCTCAACCCCTTGGTGAATCACTCAGTGTTGGGGAGAGGGGTCTCAGGGACACCTCACATGTGCTCATCAACATTCTGGGTCTGTTGTAGTCACCTGCAGGGACTCTTCTACCCACTCACTGTAGCTGTTAGAGTTACCAGACATGGCCCCTCTGTGTTTCATAGATCTGTTTACATTGGAACCAACCTTCCATCCAGGGCTTTTTTCCACAATTCCTTGAATTTCTGTGACTCCACCCTCCTTACCTGATTTGTTTAACCACTCACCACCTCCACGATCCTCCTCCACATTCTTACTGAAGAACTCAGCTACTTCTGCTTCCAAAGAAATCCATGCTCGTCAAGCACTCTATGACCGCCCACTTCCCTCTCTTCCTTCTCTTTTAGATTTAATTGACAGTTTATGTAATAGAAAAAAGACAGAGGAGGGATTCAAAGGGAAAGTTTATTGCAGAGGGAATGTTCTTTCACTGTCTACTGACTCAGTCCTCCTCATTCTCCACCCCACCCCACCCCACTTCCCTCCTTCTCCTAAGCCGCTGAGCAAACCCTCTCTCTTCATCTTCCTCAGGGCAGTTCCACACACACCCAAACATACTGGAGCCTTAGCTCCCAGTCTAGATGCTTGGCAAAGTAATTTTCCCAGTAAAAAACTTTGAAATTCAGAGAAGGGTCTGAGTCCCACATTGTAAAACCTTTCAGAATAAAACAGAATAAACAAAGACCATAAAAGTTCTTCTATTTTCTTACCTTTAGCAGGAGAGCATCCATCCTTTCTGGCTCCCAGACTCATCTCTGGTGTGAGGACACAAGACAGATACCCGTGTCACCAACCAGCTGAGTGGTATCAAGCTTCTGCTGCTGTGTTGCTAGGATCTGAGAGGTGTGGCAGCCCCCCTTTCCCCTCGCCCCCCCAACCTGTGCCCTGCTAATGTTGATGCAGACACCCCACCATCTTCCCAGAACAGGTGCCTCCTTCCTTTTTTAAAATTCTGAGTGTTTCAAAGTATCAGTCATGCACCAGATGTCACTAAAGGAGGCTTTATTGGAAACAGTCTGACTTGAAATAATGAGGCTCTGATTGTTGCTATGAGCCGGGGGATGGGGGATGCCAACAAGCTGAGGTGGATTCACCCTGAAGCTAATAAAGCTTATGCTTCAGGGCCTGTCATTTGTGTAGGTTTCTTCCAGTGCCCTGTTTCTAATTTTGTATATGTAATTTTATACTTATTTTCTTAAAGAGAACCCCCAAATTGCTATGTTTCAGATCCCACTAAACCAACTACCCCAGTACACCAGTCTTTGGCCCCCATTGCCATCAACTTGAATATAGACGCGAGCATACACGCTGTCATGGACCAGCCCTTGCAAAATGAAGGACTGTGAATGCCTGTGGTTGATGTCCATCCACTCCTTTCTTTTTTTAGAGCCTTGTAGTCGCCACTCTTCTGCTATATGCACGTTGCCTATCTGATTGATACACTCCACTGCCCACTAACATCCCTACACCCTACTATCTAATTCAATGGTCTTAAAAGCATGACCGGTAGGCCAAATCCACCCCCTCACTTGTTTTATTGGAATAAAGCACCACTCGGTTCCTTCATGAATGGCTCGTGCCTTTCTAAGGAGGAAGAACTGAGTGTTTGCGACAGAGGATAAACTTCCCTGAAGCCTGAAGTATTTCCTTTTCCAGCCCTTTGCTGAATTCCAATTGAATCCCTAGTCACCCTATCACTTGATACTGATCATTTATTCCATCAGTCAAAAATCTGTTTAAAAAATAAACCAACCCAAGCCCTCTCATGTTCTCTCCACTGCACTTAAAGCAAAACCCAGCACCTCACCAGGCCCTAAGATTCTCCCTGATCAACACTGCCTGACTCTGTGGTCTCTTCTGCCTCTCACCCTTTCACTCGCTGAACCACACTCTTTCTGATCTTCAGACACTTCAGACACAGCTAAGTGAATGTCAGCTACCAGGTCTTTGCAATGACTGTGCACTCTGCCTGGGAGCCCTTCCCTTAGTATCAAAATCCTGGTTCTTCTTCATGATTGGGATCTTGATGCAAAAGTTCTTTGACCTGAGAGGCTTTGTGTGACCACTCATAAAACACTGTTCCCTTCCTTCTGTCACTTTGATTTACTTGTGCTGTTTCTTTTGTTAAAAGATATCACAGTTACCTGTTTATTTACTCCTCTTGCTCCCCGAATTACAGCCTAAGCCCCCCAGAGAACAGGTCCTGGTCTTTCTTATTCAGTGTTGGAAAGTGCCTACAACAGTACCAGGCATATAGTAGCATGCTCTCAAGAAATAATTACTCAGCAAATGAATGAGCAGAATGGTTATACTGTAATAGGGTGATTCTAAAAACTGAAAAGGAATGACCATTAAAAAGAGATTTCAGAATTGTACACTGCAGGAAGACCAGTCATAGAGGCAACCAGATTCTTTTTCTGAGAACTATGAGGATAGGGATTTCGGTGTTAATCCATGACTGGGAGACCACCCAAGGCTGAGCTGGATTTAATGCAAGCCACAGCTTAGGACTCTTATCATTAGAGAAAGAAAACTTGCATTAGGGTACGAGCTGCACCAGGGAACCTATTTGTGTATCACCATGACATATTTCAGTAGATAGCCTTAGACACTGAAGCAATAACCAGAGGCAAAGCCTTCACCTGAAATAAGCATCTCCAATTTCACACGCTGCCCTGACACTACCCAGTGTTCCTACTCATTCCAGCCTCACTCAATTCACTCTGACAAGCTCAGAACATTCTCTGCATGCCCCACCTTCACAGCTTCTTTACTTTCCCCCCTACATTGGGAATGCCCTCCCCAGACCTCCCATCATCACCACTTGCCAAGGCCTGCCCACCCTCAAGGCTGTACCTAACCCCACCTCCACAACCCCAGAAACCCCAGAGGCACCAGACACAGCATTTTATTTTTTTTCCTGAGACACTGTGGTGCTTTATCAGTTACCTATTACTCCACTTCAAAACTAAGACACTTAAAACAACCATCATTTTATTGTCTCTTGTGGTTTTGTGCATCAGGAATCTGTGCAGGGCTCGGTTTGGGTAGTTTTCCTGCTTCACATGATAGAACTGGAGTCTTTAGGTGGAATTCATCTGGTGAATGAGGAAGTGTGGTCCATAGCAGCTCAGCTGGTGTTGGGCACCTTGGTAGAAATGGTGGAAATCTGGGCTTAATCCAGTTGTCACTAGACACCTATTGGTGGCCTCTAGCACAAGCAGGTGGGGAGTCAGACTTCCTTTGCAGCTACTCAGAGCTCCTAGAAAGAGCTCTGGGAGACACAAAGTGGAAGCATCTTGGGCTGCAATTTCCTCTCTGAATATGAAAATGTTCATTAATGAGATGGTTTCCCAGATGGCCTCTAGCCCCAAGAGCCACACACTTTAACGCTGTCTCAGAGTGTGTGTACTCAGCAATTAATCCCTTCTGCACTTGGAAAGTGGAAAAAAGTGGAGGATTTCTAGGAATCTCAGAAAAATTTTGATGGGATATTTTTTAAAGTTATTTGCCTAAAAAGCTAGGAGCCATGAACCAGCCTGTAGAATAGAATAGAACTGCAAATGTATACATACTGCACTGTGCTGGTAAAAAAAAAATTAATGAATGAATAAAACAAGCTCTTTATATTCTTTAATTGATCCAGTCTTCCCTATTCCTAACCTGACTCCCAGTCCTGTTAGATGGTGGGGATACAGAATAAGGATGGGGACAGAATATGACAATTACTAGTGCTGCCATATTACAATGATTCTTTTGGACAAGTTAAATTAACTCTTGAAACAACTATTTCTCCCATCTTCTTTACATTTTTCAAGAGGACTTCAGGGTGGAGTTGAAAGCTTAGGAGAATTTCTAACACCTTGGGGAGTGGGAATACAGTGGAGAGCTGACTCTGGTACTGTCCCTCCTTCAGACCTGGCATGGGATGGGATGTCCACCTGATCTCAATATTGGCATTGGCTAAGGATGGTCCCATTTGGCTTTAGGGCATAAAATAGAATAACTCTTATGCTCATGACTGGCCTTTGCCATTGAATTTCAAGATTATTTCTACCCCAGGCAAGCTGGCCCTCCTCTAAGCATCTCTGTGACTTCTCACCAGGGCCCTGCACTTAACACTTACATAGCTCAGCAGAGCTAAGAGGACTTCCCCCAGGCTCCTCTCTCTAGCCATTGCCCTCTGCTAGGGCTGTATCATCTCCTTCCAGCAGATGTTTCCTAGAGACTTGATGTCCTTGCCAGACCACACTGGGGAAAAGGGCCATTTACAAAGAATATAAAAATTTTGCAAAAATTTTTGCATTTTTTCACATTCAAAACTCATTCTACTCATTCTTTCACATTCAACACCATTTCCTTTCAGAGGTTCTAGTGAGGACAGCAGGGCACCAACCTCAGTATTGGATTCACTCAAGATTCCCCCCCCCAAAAGAGGGAAGCCATGAACACATGTGTCTGACTCTTTGACTCTTCCCTGAATCCTACCTTCTTCTTCCCTCAATTCCTCAAACCCCCACAGACCAGATTTCTCCCTGCCTTTCATGTATAACCCAAACTTCCTTTATATTATATCCAAACTTTACTCACAGTAGAGCTAGTCCACTAGCTCTGGCTCCTGATATGTTAACAGAAGCCTGAGGAACTTAGAAATTAATTTCTCCTTACCAAAGCCTAGCTTTGACAACTACAAACTTGTTAGTGACTAAAAAAACCTATCTATTAGTCAAAGATGAGAAATAACACTATTGTTATATATAATTTGTTTCTATCCTTTCCCTGAGGACCTCAAATACATTGCTTCAGTGAGTGGGGCACTTCTGAGCAACAATCATTCTAGAACATAGAATATTTTAGGAATTTTATTTTAAATTATTTTCCCCATGTGCATGTGTGTTGCAAACATGGTTTTTGTATCTTTACAAATAGTAGTATTTCAGGGCTCCCAGAAGTTAAGAAAGAGGGGGGGGACTTCTCTGTTATGCTTACAAAGGATTTACTTCCTATTACCTTTTTCCAGGGTCAATTTTCCCAACACTTGGGGTTTTAACACTCTACAAAGAAAGGCAATGTTGCCATCACAGAAATGATTATCTCTGTCATGAACATGTTCTTGGGTGCACTTCAGCTGTCGAGGTCTAGGTGAAGCAATTCAAGCATTGTCTCACATTTTTGCCTTCTCAAGACTGCTCTTAGTTGTGACTAAGCAGCTGTTTGGTTTAGAAGTATCACTTCTATTTCTTCTTTGGAAAGTAAGAGGGCTGAACATCTTCTGGATGTTGACTGACACACAGTGTCTACTGACTCAGGTGACTCACGGGGTCCCCACTTCAATTGACTAGAGCCTACTCACTCTTTCATATTCTACACCATTTCCTTTCTAGAAACCCTCCAGTCATCCTCCTTACCATCCTCCTTGACTCCCTCAGACCTAGTTAGCTGACTTTCCTCTTACTCCCCACAATTCCCTGCATGCAACCTATTGTACATTTACCACACAGTATAATAACGATCTGTTTAGAAGGGGCTCACTTTATATGTCTCTATTCCAGGAATCTAGCACAGTATTTGGTTAGAGTAGGGTTTTTAATACATACTTGATGAAAAATTATTTTAACTAAGTCTGGTAGTCATTTCTGTACACACTTTTAATCCCCAAGTGGACACTCAGACCTTGGAGAAGTAGCCCAGCATGTTTTGGAACAAGTATTTAAGACTTCTTTGCAAAGACTCATCTTTTGGACACAGAACCATTTGGGGGAAGAATATCATAATTATTTTTTTATAGTTCATGCAGAAAATCAGTTGGCTCGTAGTTTGATTAAAACATAATGATAGGCTTTCATCTTCAAGACTCAAGGGTAAAGAGGAAAATTTGCATGTACCTTTCTGGAAATTCATCCTGGCAAGTGTCAAACTTCCTTTGCCTAGTTTTATTGGCAAACACTCAGCTTTCATATCCAGTATAATTAGAAATTGGGCAGCTTCCTCAAGTCTAATGATCTCTTTGAAAATCCTTCTTTGATTTTTTTTTGTTGTTGTTGTTGTTGCTGCTGTATTTGCATCATCTGAACAGATGGGTAATAATTCTTGTGTCACTAGTTGTTCTTATAAAAACTAGGGTTTTCTTGAATATCAGAAATATTTGAAGCTAAGATTCTTTGCAGAGATATTTGTTGATAAATGAATATTCCATGGAGCCTTAGAACTCGCCTTTTCCTCTTCACCATAATTGTTCTTATTTTAGGGTTACAGGATTACAGGGGCTTTGTTCTAAGGGTGACCGTATTTATTCTTTGTTTAGGAGTCCCTAACCTCCTGTTGAATTCTGAATTTTCTAACTTAGCAGATATTTGTCAATCCTTTCATTGAAAGCAAAGGACATAGATGTGACTTTTTCTAATCTTTTGGCCTTTGGATGGCACAATTGATCCTGCTAGAGTATTTTAGCAGCTCAACATCCAATAACCCTGTATGCCCAGCTCTGTCACAAACCTTTATTTGGGGGGTGTGGGGGGGGCAGGGGTTACCATGGTAGTGAAAGGGAGTGACCCTTCTGGACAAAGGAAAATTCTCTTCTTTGTGTGTGGGGTGAGGGGGAGAAAGAAGGAATAAACAGAAAACAAGTATATGAAGATTTTTCTTAGAGATTATATATTTTTTCTCTGTCTTCATAGATGAACAAATAATCAGATTATGTTTCTCCCAGAGAATCTATTGACAGATGATTTTATTTTGTAGTTTATAAAGGATCAAAGATCTTCTGTTTTTTTTTAATTTGACACAATATCTTTATTTATTTATTTATTTATTTTTAATTTCTTTTTTTTATTTATTTTATTTTATTTATTTATTTATATTTTTTATTGGTTGTTCAAAACATTTATTTATTTTTATGTGGTGCTGAGGATTGAACCCAGTACCTCACACATGCGAAGCAGGCGCTCTACCACTGAGCTATAGCCCCAGCCCCCCCTTTTTTTAATATCTCATATTTATACCACCAATCCCACACACATATTTTTTATTTAAGCTTTATTTTTCTGGTGTGGCCTTGAGATTACTCTGGCTCAGTCCTTCCAGGAAATTAGAAAAATGTGTCTGTGAGCTGTGATGACTCCCAGTAGGTCCTGCCCAGAGTCCATTACAGCAGTAAGACTAAGGAGCCCCATGACTGAGCAGTCTCAGCAAGGTACCACAGAGCAGGCCTAGGATGGCTGTGGTTAGGCTCCCTCACAATACTTCCAGCGGGGTATGTTTTTAGCGTGTAGCCAAGGTCATGAGCACACTGATCCAGCAGATATACCCAAGATCATAAATATTTCCTTGTGAGCATGAGCTCATTGATGTAATCTGTTGGCAATGGGCCTTCCTTGTTTGATCTGCATATTAAAAAGGCCTATGGAAAGACTCCGAATAAAGTATGTCTACAATCCCAACTGTGCCTCGAATCTTCTTCCATCTGCTGGGATCCCCAATCTCATTCCCAGAGTCTGAGCTTCAGCCTGACAGTACACACATCAG